>NC_056734.1:606748285-607013285 GCF_019279795.1 Protopterus annectens | reverse complement strand
GACGGACCCCGGGAACTACCGCCCCATTAGCCTGACGAGCCTGGTCTGCAATGCCATGGAACGTATAATCATGGAACTTATAAACAAAGACATTGGTAATCTCCAAACTCTGGACCCTACCCAGTTTGGATTTGTAAAAGGCAGATCATGTCTCCTAAACCTGATTGACTTCTTTGAAGCAGTCACCAAAGCCATAGATGAGGGTAAAATGGTTCACACAGCTTTTCTAGATCTCGCCAAGGCTTTCAACACCATCCCCCACTCTGGAATTATAGATAAGCTCACTAAACTAGGTATAAATCCCTATGTCACAAGATGGGTTGCCAACTGGCTCATGGACAGAACCCACACTGTGAAAGTAGCGGATTCCAAATCCGACTTCAGACCAGTAACAAGTGGAGTACCACAGGGTTCAGTCCTGGGTCCTCTCCTGTTTGGTATCTACTTCTCTGAAGTGCAGGCTAACACAGAAGATCTTTGTCTAACAAAGTTTGCAGATGACTGCAAACTAGGAGCCATAATCGAAACTCCTAACGATGTGGACAAACTACAAAAGGGCCTCACTGAGACCTGCTGTCAAAGCCGTGGCCTGAAGCTCAATGCCAAAAAGTGTATTGTCATCCCCTTTGGTAAAAACTCTGTACCCATGAACTACCACATAGCTGGTAGTCTACTTAATGCCGAAAATGTGATAAGAGACCTTGGGACACAGGTGGACAGTAGTCTGTCCTTTGATAATCACATTGCCACAGTGGTCAGGAAATCCTTCTAACATGGCTCATCTCATTACAAAAGGATTCTCATCCAGAAAAAAAGAGGTCATTGTTCCCCTCTACTCATCACTCATTAGACCCATTATAGAGTACAATGCCCCTTTTGGTATGTACCTCACAAGACATCTACAACAACTGGAAAGACCATGGAAATACCTCACAAAGAGGATTACTGGCCTCAAACAGATGCCCTATGCAGACCGTCTCAAAAAACTACAGCTTTACTCCATCACGTATCACCTACTCAGAGGTGATCTCTGCCTAACATACAAAGCTATGTCAAACCCAGAGCTGTTGGGCATGCTCCACTTAAAGAAATCCCAATCCCACCGAGCTACACGCTCTACGGACCTAAACCTTGTCACCACAATAAACAGAACATGCTGGAGGGATAGATTCCTGTCCCAGAGACTTCCCATACTCTGGAACAGACTACCTATCTATGTCAAACAGAGGTCCTCATTAGCACTCTTCAAGAAAAATCTTGATGATTGGATGGAAGATAAGAAATTCACCCCGGGGATCACTTCTGTGGCTCTGCTCGACAGGGGCACAGGAAAATAATTTTCTTGGGTGGCGAAAGCCAGGGTACATTTTTGGCTAGGCTTATATAGGCCCTAGGGCCAATAGCCTAGTACCTACCTATGAACCTATGAACCTCTATATATATATATATATATATATATATATATATATATATATATATATATATATATATATATATATATTATTTTTGCAGGAGACAATCTGTGTGCTTTCAAAGTATCAGGAAGGGGTATGCAAAAATGAAAATATCAGTACCATTAATATTACCCCTTCCTGCCTTGCTGGTCCCAATCTGCATCCTTGAGAAATTTTACTATTGCTGGATATGGATTAGATCAGGTAAGGCTACAAATGATGTTGAGTGGAATTTGTCCATAACAGTGGACATTTTGACATTTTAACCTATAGTTTTCTTAAACTGGATACTATTTTGAAAACGAATTTCTTAAGGGTCAGCTCCATTGGTCTAGAGAGATTGCAGCCTGACTATAGCACAAGCAAGCTGTGTTTGATTAGTGGATCTGTCATCTGCTAGAATTCATATACGGAGGATGGTTGTGCTTATTCTGGGGAGGAGGGAGATGTTCCTTGTTACACTTCATCAGAGAAAGGAAGGCAACACAAGGTATGGCCCTGGAGTGGGCATTCGGCCAACCCGCACTGTATGTGGTAGTTGTCATTGTGGGAGCACAAGAGGAAATATATTCATGTGTAAGAAGGGATAGTGACCCCTGCAGTGAAATAAAGTTGTATGTCCACTGCCCAGGAGGGGTGTTTAAGGCCTGCAGTACATAAAATCATTTCTGAGATGCCATCATGCCTCTCAACTGGCCAGATTTTTGCAAAATGTCCAGATATTTGCCTGAAAATTTTGATATATTCCTCATAAAATTTTTGGTTTTCTGGCAAATCACTGGGATGCTCTAAGGAATAAAATGCGTAAATAATGTTATACATTTCAGTTTCAAACTTCATACCCTTCAGAAAATGTTTATAAGAGCAGTATTCAAAATTTGCCCCTGTTTTTATGCCTTTGTACCCCCATTATGTCAGGCTTTATCCAGATTCCTTGGGCTAATAGGTTGAGAGGTATGGATGCCATTCAAGATTACACTATTCTAAGGCTTCTTGGATGATGGCTCCTCCAAATGGTTCTCACCCCCATGTTGATAATACTCAGTACATTGGGAATAAGTGGGCTCATGTCCAGTTAGGGAAGGCTTGGTGGACAACAGGCATGGGGCTAAAAGGCATATGGAATAAAAATGCTGAATTCACAAACCAAGTCTCAGGAATACCAACAATGTACAAGTTTTATATCTTAACTTAAATTCAAAGCATTAGCTTCCTGTAATGTGGCACTTAAATCTTGGAGCTGAGAATGTTGGAAATCAAGGCCAGTGACTTTGATTTTCATTAAATGAAGATAATAGAAATGCAGCTTATATCTTGTGGATAAATCTTTTCAATTTCCATTTTTTGGTTTTTGGTTTAAGTTTTACACAGATAACTCCAGTGATTTGATTTTCTTGCATGTGGCTTATAATCACAAATTGTACTATTTTAAGTCTTCTGGCAATGCTAGAAGATCACAAGTCACTGCTATCTGCATAACATTTTGCACTGGTAGTCTTTCAAAAACACTTGCTTTGGATGAATATATCAATTGTGAAGCAGACAATGTCCAAATTCACTGTTGAAATTGCAGGCTGACCATTCTGTTATGGTGAACGAACAATATCAGTCTTGCTTATAGCTTCAGTTAAGTAAAGTTCTGCAGATATCTCTTTCTTTGCACTTGCATCCCTGGGGATAGTTTTACCACTTTTGAGCCCACCATTTAAACTTTTGCAGAATATGAGTTTGAGCAAATGCTCTCAGCAGACTGCAGCAGTTCACGTTTTTATTTTTGGTTGCATTTATGCTTCAAATGTCTTACTGTTCATCATTCTTCTCAGCTCACAATCCTTAGTCAAGGTCAACTTCAGAGATAAGAAACTGTACTGCATCAGCTTTCCACTCACCTCAGCTGCATTGAAAGGCCTTTGTGAGTGCAAATGCATTTTTATAAATTTACTAGATGGTTGCTGTGTCCTGGTTGCGTATAGCCTTCCTCTTCTGATGCTCTGCTTACTCATCTGAAGTAGGCTTAGACATTCTTGGACATCTTCATATAAGCTCCCTGTTGTAAAAGTAAGTTGCATGAAAAGTTGACAAATGGAATTATAACTGAATAAATGCCTGGCTAAAAGCAAACACTTACTGCACTGATATTTTTTAAAAACTCTTTTAAAGAGCATCAGCTCAAATCAATTAAACAAAAGACAATCCGACAAGTCTTGAGCAAATGGCAAATATATGTTACTAAAATCATCTTAATGAAATCTATCTCAAAAAGTCTAATCAAAACAACCGGGAAATCAAAATGCACATAAAACTAAATATACAGGTCAAGCTAAAAATATTTAAAAATATGTGAGTGTTTAAAAATATATATAAAAATGTGTATAAATAAATAAATATATAATATTCCTATGTAATCATTGTTTAAACTACATCCTACATTTTTCTTGGTTTACTTACTTTGGACTTTACCCTTTTAGATTAGTTGACTGTTCCTCTGTATAGTAGGTCACAGAAGATAGCCCTTTTAAGGTTAGTGTACTGTGCCTCTGTCTAGTAGGGACACAGAAGTGATCCCAGGGGTAAACCTACGATCTCCCATCCACTTGTCAAGATTTCTCTTGAAGAGGGTCATTGAGGGGCTCTGCCTAACATGGATTGGGATTTTGTTCCAGAGTGAGGGGAGCCTCTGGGATATGAATCTGTCCCTCCAGCATGTCCTATTTATTTCTGTGCTGAGGTTTAAGTTCCTGGAGCGTGTAGCTCTAAGGGATTTGGATTTACTGAGGTGAAGCATGTCCATTAATTCTGGGTTGGACATGGCTTTATACGTCAGGCACAGATCGCCTCTGAGTAGGCAGTAAGCAACTGAGTAGAGCTGGAGTTTCTTTAGCCTAACTGTGTAGGGCATCTATTTGAGTCCCTTGATCCTCTTGGTGAGGTACTTTTGGGGTCTTTCCGGTTGCTGCAGGTGTCGGGTAAGGTACATCCCAAATGGGGCATTGTATTCAATTATGGGCCTGATGAGTGATGAGTAGAAGGGCACAATGACCTCTCTTGATCTAGATGTGAACCCTTTCGTGACACATCTCACTTTCATACTACCCTTCCGATTGCCTTTGTGGGGGGGGGGTTCAGTTATTTTGCAGTTTATCTGCTTCTCTAGCATTATGTCTATGTTGCTAATTATTTTATTTTAGGGAATTAGGACCGAGATTCGCCTACTGATGTGCTTAGCCTCTCCCCTTCGTTAGTTTAAACACTCGAGCCATTTAAGTTTGACTCATATGATCCTGTTTCCTCCTCTTACACAGATTCAGATTTTCACACCATTGAAAGATTATGTTTATCAAAACAGTTCCACAGTCTACAGTGAAACCAGAACCCTAAGTTCTGCTCTATCTGTTGTAGATGACCTCTCTTGCATCACCTTTTGACAGACAGGTAGCACATTGGAGAATGTTTCTGGGTGTACTGTTTGCCATTCATGAACCAGGTAAAGTGAACTGAACTACCTGTCTGGACAGTGAAACTCCAGCATCTCTGAGGGTAATGTCTTCTCCTCCCCGTATGTTGGATGGGGGGAGAAGGTGATTTATTGTATTTTCTTTCCTGATTCTGCCCCCAAGAATACAGTTTGATATAGAATAGGCTGTAGCAAGATATGTGTGGAGAACAGCCAATATAAATCACTAGATGTGGCTTAATTGCTTTATATGGGCATATCTGCCTTATGTTTACTAGAATCAAGGACAAAATGAAGGACAAGAGAGAAAGGATGAAATACTTGTGCATCCCCAAAAATAAGGTCTACAGCTCTCCTTTAACGATTAACCAGTCCAATAATATTCTCTGTGTAGTACTTTACCACACCTTCAGTCATGTGGATTTGTAACGTCTCCCATTTTAGGTGCAGCGTATACCTAGAAGAAATACACTACTAAGGTCTGATAACAGCAAGCCCTATGCAATACTGTCACAGGGATTTTAAAAGACAGTTTAAGCCCACTTACTCCTTCCTAGTTACATAAAAGAAATGGCCAGAGATCACTGTGAGTGTCACTAATGGGCAGTAAAATGGACAGAGTAAATGAATACTTGTGGTCAGCCAGCACATATGACAGCAGTTTAACAATATCTCACAGGACTACAGACTGTCATAAGTAATTCCACTTACACTGATATGTTTTGAAAAATACACTGTTAAAAGTTATAATAGTTATTCACAATTGAGAAGCATTCTTACTCATTTTAAACTCACAGCTGTTGTAAATTATGCTGCATGAATTAGAAGTTAAAAACAGCAGTCAGCTGAGGTGGAAGGACTAGGCTAAGACCTAAATAACAGCAGGGGAATTAGAAACCACTATACATTCTTCATGCTTAGCATCATTTGAGTTATTTTTTATTATTATTATTTTTTTAGTTCAACAGTTTAATATTAATTTCAAGTTACAGATCAAAGTCTTATGACATAGACATTGCAGTTCCTGGTGAGTGGTTAAAGTCCATGGCATTAAGGAGATAAAATAAAGGAGGTAAAAGAAAATAAAATAAATAAAAATAAGGAGTGATTCATTACACGTACCCGTAGTAGGGTTGTTTTATACTCCACTATGGCCATTCAATGTTTGTTTTTTTTTAACCAAGTCCAAAATCTTTATGAAGTAGTTGTTTCTTTACACTGCTTCTAAAAAAAGTTATTTGCAATTCTTTGGAATATTCAGAGTAATTCTCTCATTGCAACAGTCTTCATTACTTTTAAGCCAAAATCAATACTGCAGAACTCAAACTGACTAGTTAAATATAGCTGCGTTCTTGAATAAAGACTAGTATTGCACCATTGAGTGAAGAAATAGTAATTAAAGAAAGAGTTTCTTTATCTTATTTGCTGAATAGTATCATGACTAACGTTTTTTTATCTAAATAATTTTACTGAAATGTTAACAAACGTTCATTAATCAATATGCCATCAGAAACCACTACCTTCGTAAACAAGTCTGAACAGCTCTTTACATTCCCAGTCACTATAAAATCAGAGAGTACAATATTATAAGGCATATTAGGCAAAAAGAGGTATAATGTGAGATGTACCATACTCTAATATTAGCTAACTTTGACAATAATCAACTGTGACTTGTTACTGAAGCAATAATGAGCAACCAGCCCATCACTCTCTTTCAGGTTTATCTGCAAAGATGAACCTTGATTTGATAAATGTTGCCTGCAGTGAGTAAATCACAATGACCCATCTAGGTCAAATAATGATTATTGATTAATGGTGTTATACAATGGAAATGAAATCATAAAAAAGGATGCCTTAACTTTTTAAAATGAGGTCACTGTATACTAGACGTTGCTGTACTCATATCTTTATACTGATACAGCAGATATATCTCTCTGATGTACTGCATGTAAACAGGTTATATTATTTTGCATAGTGATGGATACAGAGTACATCACATATGTACTGCTTTTTATCACTGGTACTGTGGCTTGTTAGCAGCTGACTTTTCAATTTCTACATTTTTATTTACTTTTCTTGATGTACTGGTAGAGAATCACTTTTTTCCTGGGGGTGTGCAGGATATCCGAGGTGCTGAAGTGCAAGTACCATACTTTGTTACAAACATCTTATGATCTTACTATCAGTCAGGTAATGGTGGCATGTAAAGTTTGCTTAAATTCTGAGCTAAATTGATAATTTTCCAATGGTAATTATATTTTACCACTTCTAAAATGTGGTCTAAATTTGGAGTAAGAGGAGAGGCCTTTTAGATGCAGAGGGAGAGATTTAACTACTCTAGGTGCTAGAACTCTAAATGCATAATTAGTGCAAGGTAACTTGTTTTTAGGGGGTTGTAGAACAATACCAGTAAAAGTCTGAGGAAGTGTCCATTTTGGACGCAAAAGCGGTTACTTTTCATTAAACACTATTTGTTTTATACCCGTGTCTGCAACCTGGTGAGGAGAGTTAAGTGTGCACAACCTAACACATGAGGGGAAGTATAGGAAGTCTTACCATCTATTACAGTATACAGGCCACTGCATTTAGTACATGAATACAGCCCAGAAGACCATTACTGTATATGAATTCATACTATGCATGTGATGTTGCAAGTACAATGCTGAAATTTGATATAGGCAGTACGAGAAGACATAATAATGAAACAGCAGTATAGCAAAGTAATAACATTTGTGAAAATAATAACTTATTTATTTTATAAAGAATACTACATGCTAAATTCTGGCTGATGTCTAACATGATATCATTATAGTGGTAACTATAAAGAAATAAATAACCAGATAAGAGAAAATAAGACGCTAAAAAAAGAAGCACAGACCTCTTCTTTTGCCAGGTCAATTATGGTTCATAGCCTCTATGGCTAATGAGCACTGAAGGCTTTTTAAGCCTAGCAATGCATCCTAAATCACTGACCATGTGTTAACACTAAGTATATGTACAAATGTTATATGCTCTTTAAAAACTTTCAAAAGTATGTTGTTAAGCTACTCTCAATGTTTAAGTGTTTTGCTTAGTAATAAAGAAACAGGTTGTCTGCATGTCTAGTAGAAACAGTGTGACTGCAGATTACTGTAACATTCATGCTCTATAAATACCTGTTGGGTTTACTTCACGTTGTCGAAGGCCGACAATATCGAAGCTGATATTGTTGGCACCAGATTAGCGAAAGCAAAAAACATTGAATGTTTAAACGGAAATCTACTTGAGGGGAGATTTCCATTTAGTTCAATGTAGAGTGGTCTCGGAGTTGGCATATTTAAATAGGGGGTGTGGGGGGGCACAGCCCCTGCACATGGAGGGTGCCCCCCTGCTTGCAAAGGTAAGTTTTTATTTATTTTTGTTTTTAGGCATTTTTTAAATCTTTCGATGTTTCAGAATTCGATGATATGGTGTCAACGATATCAGATTTGATATTCTGAAACTTTGATAAGATAATATAGACGCAATACCTGTTACCCCACTATGTCCCCAAGTTTTAATTAGATGAGGTGTTAACTCATAGGTTTAACATCAACAATATGCAACTCCCTGGTCACTGTTTTGTACATGAAATCACTGTCTTTGTCAGTTCTGCCTGGATAATGGCAGTGATGCCTGGTCTGGGGGCATTTCACCTTTTTTCCATAGCAGTTTAACTGCAGAGTTAGTACATATAAGTAAGGGGAGATTAAATCCTTTGATGAGCTACAACTTGGACTGGTAGCTTCAACCAGATGCAACTGCAGCCAGTTCAAATTCAGAAAAAGTAGGGGAATCCTAAACGGCATTTTAATGATTTTATGCAACAGAACTGTTTATTCTTAAAGGAAGGGAACATCAAAGAACATTGACATCAGCAGGTATATAATATTAGCACTTGATTCTTGCTTGTATGTGTATAAAACAGGGCAATTCATTGGACATATAATTGTCCATTTGAACATTTTGATATTATTATTTTTGTTTTTGAAGGCGGTGATCTAGCTGAGCCTATAACTCGTTTTAATCTGAAAAGTCTATGAATAATATTAATACGGACTAAGAAAAATTTAGTAATATCTTTGGAGAAGTTCAGATCAAAGCTACAAATAGATGTCAGAGAACAAGGCACATTCATTCCCCTAAATGGGAATTCCACATAGTCTCAGGAGAAGAGCTGTCCAATGGGGCAGTCAGCCAGGCAGCTGTAAGGGTGCTTTACCTTGAACATCTGAAGACCATCAGGTTCCACTACAGCCTAACTTCCCTCTGAATGCCTTACCTGTAGAACCCTGCAGAATGGCTGGACTGGCAGTTAGTAGGTTCACAGGGAAGTTAAAGTATCTCAGTCAAGCTTTTCCTGAACCCACAAAGTGCACCCAATGTCTCACAGTTTCCCATGTCACTACAACTCCCCTGCTGTGCTGATGGGTCCACAGTGAAGCACTTATTAACTTGGACAGCATTTCTATTAAGACCCAAACTGCCCCAGATTGTGATGGCAGTGCCACATAAATGCAGGGTAATATACTCCTCTCCCCTTATGTATGCATGCTCCCACACACATGCCCCTTTGAGAACTACCACCACTGGTGTGCAATACCAAATTAATTTAACCAGCTGCTTTATTCTACTTGATGGGAACAACATTCATCATTACAATCTTATGTGTAGATTTAAATGGCTGCCAATATCAGCCAAGTTGACAGTCATATTAGGCATTACAATCTATAAAATGACTCACCTAGGACTTTGCAACCATCTGAGGTCTAAATTAGTTATCAAAGACCCTGCACACTCTCTCAGGGAGTCCACCAAAGAAGGCATTATCATTCTCAGGCCTTGCTATAAAACAGTTGTAGGTGAAAGAGCATTTATTAAAATCGCCTCTGCCAGATGGAATCAAACACCATATAATATATGATCCAAGGAAACACTGGATGTGGTCAAACACTGTCAGAATGAAAACTGTCAGCAAAAAAGCAAGATGCACTTGGTTTCATGATACTGGATAAATGCTCCCACTCTCCTCACGTGTTACTATTTACTATTACTATTTAACAGTACTGCATCACACTTAAACTTTACTGAATGAGTTTTATCACATTGTAAATAAAACCTGTATTTTAGGAATTGTAACTAGTGCACATAATCACTGTTTACTCAGTGCTGATGACTTCATAATTATTTTACTCTCTAGTTCTCTGACTTAATTTCATGACAATGCCTTTGATGCAGTTATATTAATCTCTCTTTCTGTACTGCATTATATTTACTGTTATGTTTACATTTTATTTGCAGACATTTGCTTTACTGTTCTAACCATGTAAATTAATGCGTATTACTTGTATATCACTTGTGCTCAATCTAAACCTGGGTTATGGCTAGTAGATCAGCTTAATTACCATGTTAAAAAAAAATGCAAATAAAATAAAATTCATAGAAATAACACCTTACAGTAGTACTTTCAATAGATGTGTTACTTGTCTATTTTACTCGAAATAATCTGCTTAAAACAATGCCACTTAACATCTCCCTTTTGGTGAAATATAGCAGTCGCAGTGAATGAAAGTATATATACAAGCTAAAATAATAAAAAAGAAAAAAAACACTACTTTTTATTTTTCCCTACTGCTATACAGGTATGCTTTCTGTGCATTTCTACCATTCACCTTAATAAGCCACACCTTTTGCTTTACACATATAAATAACTATAAACTATTTAAAACATGAAAAAGCTAAAAAAGATGAACCTTAATTTACCTTGATTTTTCTTCTCCTGAAGGCACTGATTCATCCTTCTAAAATCATGTTTCTTCTGAAACTGCAAGTGAGAAGTCAGGTTCATAGGTTCATAGAAGGTTACTAGGCTAACAGCTCTAGAGCCCTTAAAAGCCTAGCCATATGTATCCTGAGTTGCACCAATTGTCAGTGGTTAGGTGACTGAAGTTCGCAGAGGTAAGGGTCTATGGTAGTTGTGATGCCCACCACTGCTACCAATACGTGACTGGCACCACTATGTGTCGTCCCCACACTGGACAAGGAGCCTGAGTCCTCACCACTGACACTGGAGAGGGGCATGAACTTGGAATACAAATGTATACACTCAATATTTCCAGATGCAAACCTCTCTGCATCAAGTACAATGTCCCTTAAGAGCACACAGGGAACACACTCAGCCTGGGGTCTGGATGTCCCTATATCTGTCTCCCCTCCAGGTCCCCAATAAGACTCCCCACTGGTACAGCTGTAGGGTTAAGTCCTCAGCCGAGTGTCCAAGCCAAGTCCTCCAGCACCCGCTCTGTAAACCTAGTACTTCATGCCCCTGCCCCAAGTAGCTGACACACACACTCTTTAAGATTTCATTTTCACACACACACACACACACACACACACACACACACACACACACACACACACACACACACACACACACACACACTCTCTTTAAGATTTAATTTACACACACACACACACACACACACACACACACACACACACACACACACAGTCGTATATGCACAGACATGTACCTGGGAAAGGCTGGCACAGGTTTACTATCTATGCCCGATTCTGCCCAGACTATAAGGTAGATTCACTGCCATCAGACACACTACAATCAGCTACTCTAAGGCCCTTAACAAAGGGTGTCCAATTATACTGTGCAATATTAATATTAATACAAATGGTAGTTCACCAAGAAGGCTAGGCCTTCTGGAGTGGCCCACACAATGTCACCAAATAAATATAAGTACTCTCTAAGGTTAGATACTCTCTACAAGAACCAGCCATTTTAAAAGTTTAAATATATTTAATAATAAATAATAAAAGTACATGAAAATACTGAATATATATTCAGAGTAAACCACATAGTTTAAAACAAGAATGGCAGGACCACCACTGCTCGCAAATACAAACACTTTCTTTAAAATAATAAAACAGATGAGCACTTTCACATTGTGCAACCAACGCTTCTTCAGCTCTAAAAAATAGCATCACTACACCATTTAAAAACACTTAAGTGGTAATTGCATAGACCCTCCTGAGAATTATATCATTACATCAATTTCCTTCCCTTTAGTACAGGTCTTAAAGAAACACATGCATTCAAGCCAGGATGTTTGTCAGCTTGAAGCCTTAAAATCCATTTAAGTTCCATAGATTCAGTGTAGTTTATCAAATCACCCCCCTAGCACTCACAGGAACAATCTGAAGTACTCTAAATAAAAACAAACTCATGACCTTCATTTTCTTTAATGTGTTTGGCCAAGGCATTTTTAATATTGGCTGTTCTAATATCATAGGAGTGACCAAGTATTCTTTCTTTTAACCTTTTGTTGGATTTACCAACATAAAAACCCTGCAGACTGCTATAATACACATTTAGGGCTTTTATAGCAGTGTCTTGGTGCTAGAAACATTTATGACACTTCCCCCTTCTTTACAAAAGCTAACAGACAATGACTGCTCCCAGACCTACCAGCTCTGGGCATCCTCAGCATTGTGGGGTGATGTTTAATGATTTAACAGCTTATTTACATTTCCTTTATTCTTTTTAAAATAAATCAGCTGGTTAGCCATTGCTGTGCCAGTGTCTTCTATTGAAACAAATGCTTTTAATTCAGTTACCATAATACATGTACATTTCTCTACATTTCAGCAGGGTGCACTGTTGATACATTTTAACACAATTAACACAAGCAGAGCTCACAAATACATTTTCAGCACAAGCATCTGCACAGATCAGGTTGATATAGTAATGACATACAATTATTTACAAAATTCCAGCTAGCTGTGCTGGTACAAGTCTTACATCTAGTGCCCTACTTCTCCCTGGCATGGCTGGCAGTACTGCCTATTGTCACAGTAGTTAATACCAACTTCCTCTGTCCTGCAGTGACATGGTGCCACCCCAGGAGTGAATTTGCGGTCACCCATCTATTTATCTAGGTTGCTTCTGAAGAGGGTCAGGGAAGGGTTGTGTTTCACATGAATTGTAACTTGTTCCAGAGAAGTGGCAGTCTCTGGGAGATGTATCTCTCTACCATGACCTGAGTCAGCTATTCCTTTGAGGTGAATAAAGACTCTTTGTGCAGTCAGTGTCTCTTAAACCTCAAAAACTACCTAAAACTGTGACATTTTTGCTGAAACGTGAAAGGCAGATTTACTGAGGCTGCCAAGAGCCCAGTAATGTTAAAATCTGCATTCATGTCTATTTAAATGCTTCTAAAGTATAATTAAAGACAATATTCAGTTATGCAACTGATATTTAAATGTTTCTAAAGTATAATTAAAGTCAATTAAAGTAAACTGACATTTTGCCTGTTCGGTTATGCAACTGACCATCCTAAAGGTATTTTTATACTTTAAAAATGGAACTGCAGTATACTGTTATTAAATTTTATACTATCTAAAATAAAGCTTTAATGTCCACAGAAAAAATAATAAAATTGTATTACCTTTTGTTCTGAACAGTAAAAACTTTAAATCTATCAAAATAATACTACCAAAACAAAAACAAATTTTAAATATTTTTTTCAGTTTTCACTTATTTTCCCCATTTAATAAGGGAACACGTATACAGCCTAGCTTCTTACTCTACATGATTACCTCCCTTATGTATTTTACTATAGTTAATTTCTTGAAAATTACTTGTCCATTGTTTTCTTTGCCATAACAGAATTTTTCTGTCTTTCTTAACATACCTCTTCAGGGAAAAGAAACTCCAGTCCATGTCTTCATAGTTGCTCACCCCAGAGGAGTAGTTAGAGAGAGGAGAGCACTGACTGAAATGTTTAACTATATAAATGGCCTATTTAAAGATAAAGTAGGTTTGTTCCCCTTAAAGGAAAACAAATAAATGAGAGGAGTAAAAAAAAGATAAAGGGGCAGTTTGAAGACAAATGTGGAGGAATAATAATTTCATACAGAAGCTGCTGAATATGAGATGAAGCTGCTGATTATTTGGCAGATGAACACTGGAGCAAAATAATTTAAGGAGGCATAAAGCCAGATATATTGGAAAAAAATACAAGATGACGGAAACTAATGGTGGAGTAGATTGAATAGTTAATCATTATTTGCTAAGAGACTATGAAAGACCCTTAAGCTGTGTTTAATTTTGGACTGGTACATCACATAAGGTGCCTGTATACATGCATTTTCCCAGTTTAAGTGAATATATTCTTTAAATAAAGAAGCTGAACTACAAAAGATCTGAAATGCTTCTTTTCCGAAAATCTGACCTTCTTTGTTATATGAGCTGCTGCCTTGACTTGTAATTATTGATTCTAAGAGTTTAGGTAAACTGTTTAAGAAATGCAGAGGTACGTAAACTGTGAGTTGATCCAAAATACTTAACATAGGTTTCACAAAACTCTTCTAAGGCCGAAGTTCTCACTAAATTTGCATTTCTCAAAATAGCGTCCTTAATAAGCAAACAAATCACAGAACATTATATAACCACAAAACACCTGATGCCATAAATCAGATCTCAAGTTATGCTGTAGTTCCTGCACAAATATAACAGGTGCCTATGAAACAAACATCTGAACAATATATGTTATTTTAATGAAACTTGAGGAAACTTGTAGTCCACAGTTTTTTCAAGACCCAAGTATGTATGTATGCATTTATTTATTTTTATGAAAGTTGGTTCATGTTTCATCAGTATAAAGAACTTGCTAGTAAACTAGTGTCATAACCAAGTCTGTTGTTTATTTCGTATAGTTGAGTCAGCAAGAATATCAACACAAAAGTTTTAGTGTCCAAACTGTTTATTAGCTGCTTTCATCAAAAGACTTCATCAGAAAACAAATTCACTATAAGTTACACCCTTTAAAATACTGCATTCAATTAACAGTCAGACTTCTATCTGATCTCAACTTTATTTGCCAGGAAGCTTCTCATTGTTCCAAAAATAATTTTAAATAATCTTCCCTAAATCTAAATGCCCCTTAAAGCTTCCTGGCAAACAAAGTTGAGATCAGCTAGAAGTCCACGACTCAATGATACAGTGAATATTAAGTGTTTTTTAAAGCAAAAGAGTGTATTGAATGCAGTATTTATAAAGGGTATAATTTATAGTGAATTTGTTTTCTGATGAAGTCTTTCAATGAAAGTGGCTAATAAACAGCGTGGATGCTAAAGCTTTTGTGTTGATATCCTTGCTGACTCAACTATACAAGGTGTTCTGTGTTTGGTGTTTTATCTCTTCCTCAGACTGTAGTATTTGTTACAGTTTTTAGTTGGTTGCCATGGCTGAAGCAGCAAGGGAAGCATACGTGGAGGTATCAGTACATCCTTCTCCAGGTCAGAATGACTCAAGCCTACTACAAATATTGCTTGATACTATGGGAGATATTAAAAAATCTTTACAAATATTGTTACATAACAAGGCAAGACCAGTGTTCAAGACTAGTGAACAACATAGTTCTGATGATGGCTGTGTTACAGCGATTGGTGATGAAGAGAGGTTTCAATATGTAATAAATGAAGGTGAAATTAAATTTAAAGATGTGACAGCAGTACTAAATAACAATTTTGATCCTTTTAAGAACACTGGAACTACTGTGATTAATTACAGGTCTATTCATTTGAGCAAATACAAGGATGCTTGTTCTGAGCTAAGTGGAATGCTTTTTAAGTACAAGAAGTTAGACCTAGAAAGCAAGTATTTCCAGAGATGTGTAGAGCTCAAAATTGTGCCTAAAGTGCTTAGATTTTTTTAGGTGACCTAATGGTGTTAAGGCATCTGATACTTTTTTGATTCTTTGGTTGAATTTTTTTAACGAATCTGGGCTTCAGTTTTTAAAATTACTGATAAAAAGGAATTGTACCATCATGAATGAACTGAAAGAAATCATTACTGACTTAGATTCAGAAATTCATACAGATTTTGGTACTGATTTAATTTTTCATAGGTTCATAGGTGTGTATTAGGCTAATGGCCCTGAAGCCTTTACAAGCCTAGCACATAGGATTACCCTGGAATCGTGCCACCCGACCTTAGTTCCCAGTGCCACTGTCAAGTAGAGCTACTGGAGTGATCCCCAGGGTGAATTTTCTATTTCCCATCCACTCATCAAGATTTCTCTTGAAGAGGGCCAGTGAGGCGCTCTGCTTGACATGTATCTGAAGTCTGTTCCATAGCATGGGCAATCTCTGGGTTATGAACCTGTCCCTCCAGCTTGTTCTGTTGATTGTGGTAATGAGGTTGAGGTCTCTGGAGAGTGTAGTACAGAGGGATTGGGATTTCTTTAGATGTAGCATTTCTAACAGAGCTGAGTCAGACATGGCTTTATAAGTCAAGCAGAGATTGCCTCTAAGTAGGTGATATGAGATAGAATAGTTGGAGTTTTTGAGTCTGTCCATATAGGACAAGTGTTTAAGACCTAAGATCCTGTTTGTGAGGTATTTTTGTGGCCTCTCTAGTTGTTGTAGGCGTCTAGTGAGGTACATGTCAAATGGGGCATTGTACTCGATGATTGGCCTAATGAGGGAAGAGTAGAGGGAGACAATAACCTCTTTCTTCCTGGATAAAAAACCCTTAGTAATGAAATGTGCCAAATAGAAGGACTTTCTGACCACAGTGGCAATGTGGTGGTCAAAAGAGAGGTTGCTGTCAGCCTGCGTTCCCAGATCTCTTATGACACCTTCTATGTTCAGTGGACTACCATCGATGTGGTAATTCAAGGGAACCGGGTTTTTCCCAAAGGAGATGACACATTTTTTGGCATTGAGCTTAAGGCCATGGTTCTGACACCAGTCATTGGTCTCAGTGAGGCCTTTCTGTAGGATGTCAACATCACTTGGGAGTTAATTATGGCTCCCAACTTGCAATCGTCTGCGAACTTTGTCAGCCAGAGTCCCTTCATGTTGGCCTGAACTTCAGAGAAGTAGATACCAAACAGGAGAGGACACAGGACTGAACCCTGTGGGAGTCCACTCGTGACTTGTCGACAGTCTGACTTGGAGTATTACTACTGCACAGGTTAAAACAGCACTGTCCAAGGCCAAGAATACAGCTTCTATGGGACCTGACAATATCCCTGGCTGTGCTCTACATGAACTACAGAGTGAACTGGCACCTCACCTGTGTGTCCTGTTCAATCATAGCCTCACCTCAGGCTTTGTCCCTACTGAATAGTGCACTACTACAGTCATCCCTCTCCACAAAGGAGGAGCAACTACAGACCCCGAGAACTATTGCCTCATTAGCCTGACGAGTCTGATATGCAAAGCTATGGAATGCATTATCATGCACCTAATAAACAAGGATATAGGGAATCTCCAAATTCTGGATCCCACACAGTTTGGTTTTGTGAAGGGTAGATCATGTCTGCTCAACTTGGTTGACTTCTTTGAGTCAGTCACCAGAGCTGTGGATGAAGGCAAGGTGGTTCATACAGCCTACCTTGATCTGGCCAAGGCCTTTGATACCTTTCCCCACTCAGGAATCATAGAAAAACTCACTAAGCTAAGCATCAACCCCTATATCACTAGGTGGGTTGCAAACTGGCTCACAGATAGAATCCACAGTGTGAAAGTAGCTGACTCCAAGTCAGACTGCTGACCAATCACAAGTGGTGTCTCACAGGGTTCAGTCCTGGGTCTTCTCCTGTTTGGTATCTACTTCTCTGAAGTCCAGGCCAACACGAAGGGCTCTGGCTGACAAAGGTTGCAGATGATTGCAAGTTGGGAACTATTATTAACTCTCCAAAAGATGTTGACATCCTACAGAAAGGCCTCACTGAGACCAACAACTTGTGTCAGAACCATGGCCTTAAGCTCAATGCCAAAAAAATGTGTTGTCATCCTCTTTGGGAAAAACCCGGTTCCCATGAATTACCACATTGATGATAGTCCACTGAACACAGAAGGAGTTATAAGAGATCTGGGAAAAAAGGTTAACTGCAACCTTTCTTTTGACCACCACATTGCCACTGTGGTCAGAAAATCCTTCTATGTGGCACATCTCATTATTAGGGGTTTTGCATCCAGGAAGAAAGAGGTCATTATCTCCCTCTACTCTTCCCTCATTAGGCCAATCATCGAGTACATTGCCCCATTTGGCATACACCTTACCAGACACCTGCAACAACTGGAGAGGCCACAAAAGTACCTCACAAAGAGTATCCTAGACCTTAAACACTTGTCCTATATGGACAGACTCAAAAAACTCCAACTATTCTCTGTCTCATATCGCCTACTTAGAGGCGATCTCTGCTTGACTTACAAAGCCATGGCTGACCCATGTCTTTTAGAAATGCTACATCTAAAGAAATCCCAATCCCTCCACACCACATGCTCCAAAGACCTCAACCTCATTACCACAATCAACAGAACATGCTGTAGGGACATGTTCATAACACAGAGACTGCCCATGCTATGGAATAGACTTCTCATACATGTCAAGCAGAGCACCTCACTAATGAGTAGATGGGAAATAGAAAATTGACCCCAGGGATCACTGCAGTAGCTCTGCTCAACAGAGGCACTAGGAACTAAGGTCAGGTGGCACAATGCCAGGGTAAGCCTATGGGCTAGGCTTGTAAAGGCTCCAGGGCTATTAGCCTAGTACACACCTATGAACCTATGAATCTAAGAAGCCCAAACGGAAAGAACCAGGACATTAAGACCACAAGGGAGAGTGAGGTCTGACTTGATTGTAGACAAATAGACAGGTATAATACTGTAATTTATAACCTGTCTACTTTTGAAGTTAATAGACATCATGAAAAAGTATTAAAAATGGGTTTATCTTTTGTTCCTGCTCGAAGAACAGATGTTTTTAAAACTGTTATTTCTTTAAAAGAATATGTTTGAAAATTGAATCTTAAGTATGTTTTAAAAAAGTAATGAATGAATCACAGTTTGTAAAACTGTCAGCATTTAATACGTCTTTGGATTATACTTTAAAGGTTTTTGAGCCCTTATGTGAAGATGGTATTAGGGAATTATTGTGTAAGAAAAATTCTGACAAGAAGTTTTTTAATTTTACAGATGATGAAAAGCCTTCTTTAAAGGAAATTGTACAAAATAAAAAAATTAAGAATTATGAAGGTTGACAAAAGGGGTGGGTTGATTCTGATGGGTCAAGAAAAATATGTTGCAATTATTGAAAGTATGTTGAACAATGAAGTATAGTAAGGTTGATATTGCACAAATTAATGAATGTTATAGATATGTATCTGCCTTTTTATATGACAGTTTATTAGAGAAAAGTTTAGATGAACAAACATTCAAGTTTTGTAACATTGAAAATCCTAAAGTAGGTGTATTGTTCGGGATTAAGAAATTACACAAGTGTTTGGTTACCCCCCCCCCCCTTTCGGTTGATGGTTTCTGCTCCCAACTATATTACAGAGGAGATATCCCTGGCAATTGATTCTGTACTAAATCCTTTAGTTAGCAGGTTAGAGTCTTTCATTTTGGATTCTTGGGATTTTTTGAACCAATTTCATGAGTTCAGCAATTGATATGAATACAACACAGAAAAAAAATAATGTGTACCACTGATGTCTGTTCATTGTTTACTGCTATTCCTCATGATGATGGAGTATAGTTTGTCAGAATGTTTCATGTTAATTATACTGATTTCATGAACCAGCAAGTTAACTTTTATTGCAGTTTAATAGAAGTTTTATTAGAGAACAATTATTTTATTTTTAATAAACAATTTAGGTTCATAGGTTCATAGGTTCATACTAGGCTATCTGCCCAAGGGCATTTATAAGCCTAGCCCATAGTTATTTGGCTTTCGCCACCCCTTTAGTTTGAATAAAACTATGCCTATTATTTTGCTGTGCCTCTGTCAAGCAGTGACACTGAAGTAATCCCTGGGGTATATCTGCGATCCCCCATCCATTGGTCAAGATTCCTCTTGAACAAGGCCAGCGAGGTGCTCTGCCTCACATGTACCGGGATTTTGTTCCACAGCATAGGGAGTCTCTGGGTGATGAATCTGTCCCTCCAGCATGTTCTATTAATAACCGTGTCAAGGTTTAAGTCTCCCACCCTTGTGGTTCTGAGGGATCTAGATTTTTTGAGGTGAAGCATATTCATCAAATCAGGGTTTGACATGGCCTTATATGTCAGGCACAGGTCACCTCTGAGCAAGCGGTATGAGACTGAATAAAGCTGGAGTTCTTTCAGTCGGGCAGCATATGACATATTTTTGAGACCCTTTATCCTTTTGGTGAGGAACTTTTGGGGCCTTTCCAGCTGCTGCAGGTGTCTGGTCAGATACATTCCGAATGGGGCATTGTACTCAATCATAGGTCTAATGAGTGATGAGTACAGGGGGGCGATGACCTCCCTTGATCTAGATGTGAATCCCTTCATGATCAGGTGGGCAATGTAGAAGGTTTTCCTAACTACTTTAGCAACATGAGTGTCAAGCGAAGGCTACTGTCAACCTGGGTCCCCAGATCCCTGATGACTTCTTCTGTGCTCAGTGGATTGCCACCTATATGGTAGCTAGGGGTAACCTTGTTTTTCCCGAAGGGTATGACTATGCATTTCTTGGCATTTAACTTTAGGCCATGGCTCTGGCACCAGTTATCCATTTCTGTGAGGCCCTTCTGAAGGATATCTGTGTCAGATGTGTTTTCGACTATGGCCCAGTTTGCAGTCATCTGCAAACTTTGTCAGCCATAACCCTCCTGTGTTTGCTTGTACTTCAGAAAAGTAGATGCCGAACAAGAGTGGACCCAGGACTGAGCCCTGTGGGACACCACTTGTGACAGGCTTTGAGTCTGACATGGCTCCAGCAACTCTGACCCTGTGGGTTCTGTCACTTAGCCAGTTTGCAACCCATCTTGTGATGTATGGGTTTACATTCAAGCTGATGAGTTTTTTGATGATAACTGAGTGGGGTATTGTGTCGAAGGCCTTTGCCAGGTCAAGGTAGGCTGTATGGACTGCCTTTCCCTCATCAATGGCCTTGGTGACTGTCTCGAAAAAGTCAACCAAGTTTAAAAGGCATGATCTGCCTTTGACAAAGCCAAACTGGGTTGGATCCAAAGTCTGCAAGTTCCCTATGTCTTTATTTATGAGTTCCATTATGATCCTCTCCATGGCTTTGCAGATAAGGCTTGTCAAGCTAATGGGATGGTAATTTCCAGGGTTGGTGGAGGCACCGCCCTTGTGAAGTGGGACCACAGTCACCGTGCGCCACTTCTTGGGTACGTATCCTGAGGTGAGGCTAAGATTAAACAGCTGTCCTAACTGCGGGTTTAATTCCTCATTGAGTTCATGGAGCACACAGCCGGGGACACCATCCGGTCCCATGGATGCTGTGTTTTTTGCTTTGGAGAGAGCAGTTCTCACCTGGGCGTTGGAGATGTTTGGGGGGCTACAATCCTCTGGTATAGATATCTCTCCTTTTGGGGAGAAGTTTGCACTGAACCTGTCAGCCAGTATGTTGGCAATGTGTGTAGGTTCAGTAATCTTCACATCATTTTGAACTAATTCTGAGCATATCTGGGAGTTTCCTCCTAGGTTTCTAACATAGCTAAAGAAGGCCTTATGATTGTCTTTTGAATCCTTGGTGATTTTTCTCTCAAAATTTGCCTTGGATGATTTTATGAGAGCTCTTAGTTTTTACTTATAATGATCAAAGGTGTCTTACCTTTCAAGGATTTTGCTCTATCTTGTAGTAGCTTCCTCCTTTTGTTGTAGAGCTTGTTTATGGCTGGGGTCCACCAGACTGGACGCTTGCCTTTGGTACAAAGAGTCTTAGTTTTGTTTGGGATTGCCTGATCCATGCAGTCCTGTAGGTGCTGGTAGAAGGCATTTGTAAGTGATTCAGCGGTTTGAGTAATGTTTACCACTGGCTCAGGGGCCTTAAAGGAGACCACACTAGTTTTTAGAAGTGTGAAGTCGGCTTTTGAGAAGTTTTTCACTGTGGTCTTTTTTGTTTCAGGTGGGGCGGGATGAGGACCTCCAGCGAGATTAGTTTATGATCTGATCTCACCAGTGAGGGGTATACTTCGGTGTTGAACATTGCGATCCCATGTTCGTGATGATGAGATCAAGTATGTTTTCTCCTCTTGTGGGGATGGTGACTAGTTGTTCCATGGCATTTGAGTTTATGAACTCCAGGAACCTTTGGGCTAGAGTGTTTGGGCTTGAGTAGTGTTCCCAGTCTATATTAGGGTAGTTGAAGTCACCTAGTATGATGGTGTTTGGAGATACATTTATCCCTCCATTGTTTTCAGGAAGGCCATGTGAGGTTCCTGAGTTTGAGAGGGTGGCCTGTAACATGCTACAAATTGCAGAGCAGTCTTGCCTATGGTTAATTGCACCTGGATGGTCTCCGATGCATCGTGCATTGCCACCAACCTTGAGGTGTGGGTGTCCTTTATGAATATGGACACCCCCCCTCCTTTCTTGGTGTTGTCCGGATTTTGGGGCCGAACGCATGATATGAGGTGAAACCTGCTAGTGCTGGGGTGCTCTCAGGAGCCTTGAACCAGGTTTCTGTCACAGCACAGACATCGATGTTCTCCATACTGAGAAGGGCCTCGAGTGCGTGCATCTTGAGATTGAGACTTCTGGCATTGAGCAGCATTACCCTTAGTTTTTTTACTTTTTGTGTTCTAGGGTGGTAGGTTTAGAATTTGAGCCTTGCCTAAAAAGGCACTTTGGGGTGGCAAGAGCCTTTGCCAATATCCGAAGCCTAGGGTGACAGGTGCAAGCCGTCCCTTGCGAAACAGCGTGGCTTGTCCAGCATGTCATCCCAGGCAGACAGACATTGGATCCCCTTTGAATGACACCAGAATTTAAGCCAATTATTAAAGCTGATCATCTTATCACTGTATTGTGGCATCATTCTAGGTGAAGGTAGGATACTGCTCAAGGTCAGGGTCATACCTGCCTGGGCTACATAATCAGAGAGCTCCTCAATGTCTCTTTTCATGTAGTCCAAGGAGGTGCGTCTCAGGTCGTTGACACCAGCGTGGACAATGACTGAGTCGTACTTGTACCTGCTGTTGAGAGACCTGAGTGCTTGTGTTATGTGGCGGATTCTAGCGCCCGACAGGCAGCTTACTGTGACCTTCTCCTTACTCAGTCTGGTGAGCGGGACGTCAGTGTGTCTGACTATGGAGTCACCTATGACAAGTATGTTTGGTGTTGTATTTGGCCTTAAGGGCAGTGACTGCTTTGCACACTGATTTTGTTGTTTATGTGTTGTTTGTGTGGTGTATTGAGTTTGCAGTTGCTTGGGTGTCTGCTTTGGAGGCCTCTGCTGTTTATTTTTATAAACAATTAAAAGGGGTGGCTATGCGGTCACCAGCCACCCCATATTTTGCTAACACTGTATTAGGTTTGTGGGAAAACAGTGTATTAAGCAATGTTAGAAATCTTTTTAAGGTGTGTTTTTACAAACGCTTTGTAGATGATTTGTTCTTTGTGCTAGAGGGCAGTAGGGCTGACTGTCAGAATTTATTAAAAGAAATTAATGAGAGGTCCACTTTTTTGAAATTCACAATTGGGGATATAGGTCACACAGTGAATTTTTTAGATGTTACCATGTCTTGGAATGAGACAAGTAGGGAATTTAACAGCAAAATACATAGAAAAGTGACTTTTACTAATAGTTATTTACATCAAAAGAGTAACCATCCAAGTTTCATGAAAAAGAAGTTGCCTAGGGGACAGTACATTAGGGCTAGTCGGATGATAACTGATGATACAACTTTGAAAGAAGAATTTAGTCTTATTAGAAACTTATTTATTAATAGGGTGATATAAAGAAGAATTTCTGAAACAGAACAAGAAATAATTGAAAAGAGGCCCTTGTCTTTTCCACCAATTTTGAAGTGCCCCTTTATTAGTAATAAAAAAAAGAACTTTGGGAAGAGATGATAGCAGAAATGAAGATGAAGATAGAAGTTTGACCTACGTCCTAAATATGACAGTAGATAGTGCTAATATTCGATCAATTATAAATTATAACTGGAAGGTCTTACACGCTAACAAGGAATTGTATCAAGTAATAGGACATAACCCCAGGTTTGTTTACAAGAACAGTTATAATTTAAATAACTTGTTACAAAAAGATAATACTAAAATATTAGGTAATATTCCATCTAACAAAATGAAAGGAATGTTTAAATGAAAACAGTGCAATATCTGCCGCTATATTTTGGAGGGCACTTTTACAATCCAGAATATACTATTACACTGAAAGAAAGATTTAACTGTCAAATCAAGGGTGTTGTGAATATTAGTGTGTGTTTGGGGTATCCAGCCTTCTGTATTGAAATGACTACTAGAAGGCTGTTGGAACATATCAAGGAACACCAGTATTACATTAGGAAGAGACAGACAAAAAGTGCTTTCTACAAACACACCTTGAGTTGCCCCAACTTTAAGAAATTTTTATTTTTGGTTATAGAACAAAGGCATTTAGATTTAAGGGGAGGTGATTTCAAATTATTTTTGGAACAAAGAGAAGCTTCCTGGCTAATAAAGTTGAGATCAGACAGAAGTCCAGGACTCAATGATGCAGTGAATATTAAGTGTTTCGTAAAAAGCAGAAGAGTGTATGTTAAGAAAGTTTAAATGATTGTTTTTGTTACTTGATTGTTTTATTGTTTGTTAATTGAATGCAGTATTTATAAAGGGTGTAACTTATAGTGAATTTGTTTTCTGATGAAGTCTTTTGATGAAAGTGGCTAATAAACAGTGTGGATGCTAAAGCTTTTGTGTTGATATCCTTGCTGACTCAACTATACAAGGTGTTCTTTGTTTGGAGTTTTATCTGTTCCTCAGACTGTGGTATTTGTTACAGTCTGTTGTTTATTTAGTATGATATGGAAGAGCTGTTGTCTCATCCAAGACTTGTGAGACTTCTTTAGGTGAAATGATAGCATGTAACAAACTATAAGAAAGGAAATACAAACCCTTCTGAGCTACTCACTCATAAAGATCACAAGACTGTATTATGTGGTATTCTACTAGTACCTGAAAGGCAGCAGGTACTCACTCATAAAGATCACAAGACTGTATTATGTGGTATTCTACTAGTACCTGACAGCCAGCAGGTACTCACTCATAAAGATCACAAAACTGTATTATGTGGTATTCTACTAGTACATGACAGCCAGCAGGTACTCTCTCATAAAGATCACAAGACTGTATTATGCGGTATTCTGGGTCCCCTACAGATGTTGAAATTCCAAAAAGCCGAAGCCCATATGGCCAAGACCATATGTTCGACTTTTGAAATTTCAAACGTTCTGAACGGACAGCTCCTCATTGCGCAGAATGGGAGAATTTCCATTTACCGCACTGTAGTGTGATCTGGGAGTTGGTATATTAAAGTAAAGGGGGTGTGCCCCTGCTAGCAGCTTTCAAATAATGTAGTGTTTTTTCTTTTTTTATTTTTTTGTATGTTCGAAATTTCAGGAGTCGAACATATGGTCTCGGCCATATGGGTTTCGGCTTTCTGAAATTTCGATCATGTATAGTAGACCCGGTATTCTACTAGTACCTGCTAGCCAGCAGATACTCACTCATAAAGATTACAAGACTGTATTATGTGGTATTCTACTAGTACCTGACAACCAGCAGGTATTCACTCATAAAGATCACAAGACTGTATTATGTGGTATTCTATTAGTACCTGACAGCCAGCAGGTACTCAGTCATAAAGATCACAAGACAGTATTATGTGGTATTCTACTAGTACCTGACAACCAGCAGGTATTCACTCATAAAGATCACAAGACTGCATTATGTGGTATTCTACTAGTACCTGACAGCCAGCAGGTACTCAGTCATAAAGATCACAATACTGTATTATGTGGTATTCTACTAGTACCTGACAGCCAGCAGGTACTCACTCATAAAGATCACAAGATTGTATTATGTGGTATTCTATTAGTACCTGAAAGCCAGCAGGTACTCACTCATAAAGATCATAAGACTGCAATATGTGGTATTCTACTAGTACCTGACAGCCAGCAGGTACTCAGTCATAAAGATCACAAGACTGTATTATGTGGTATTCTACTAGTACCTGACAGCCAGCAGGTACTCAGTCATAAAGATCACAAGACTGTATTATGTAGTATTCTACTAGTACCTGACAGCCAGCAGGTACTCACTCATAAAGATCACAAGATTGTATTATGTGGTAATCTATTAGTACCTGACAGCCAGTAGGTACTCACTCATAAAGATCACAAGACTGTATTATGTGGTATTCTACTAGTACCTGACAGCCAGCAGGTACTCACTCATAAAGATCACAAGACTGTATTATGTGGTATTCTACTAGTACCTGACAGCCAGCAGGTATTGACTCATAAAGATTATAAGACTGTATTATGTGGTATTCTACTAGTACCTGACAGCCAGCAGGTACTCACTCATAAAGATCACAAGACTGTATTATGTGGTATTCTACTAGTACCTGACAGCCAGCAGGTACTCACTCATAAAGATCACACGACTGTATTATGTGGTATTCTATTAGTACCTGACAGCCAGCAGGTACTCAGTCATAAAGATCACAAGACTGTATTATGTGGTATTCTACAAGTACCTGACAGCCAGCAGGTACTCACTCATAAAGATCACAAGACTGTATTATGTGGTATTCTATTAGTACCTGACAGCCAGCAGGTACTGACTCATAAAGATCACAAGACTGTATTATGTCGTATTCTACTAGTATCTGACAGCCAGCAGGTACTCAGTCATAAAGATTATAAGACTGTATTATGTCGTATTCTACTAGTATCTGACAGCCAGCAGGTACTCAGTCATAAAGATCACAAGACTGTATTATGTGGTATTCTACTAGTACCTGACAGTCAGCAGGTACTCACTCATAAAGATCACAATACTGCATTATGTGGTATTCTATTAGTACCTGACAGCCAGCAGGTACTCAGTCATAAAGATCACAAGACTGCATTATGTGGTATTCTTCTAGTACCTGACAGCCAGCAGGTACTCAGTCATAAAGATTACAAGACTGTATTATGTGGTATTCTATTAGTACCTGACAGCCAGCAGGTACTCAGTCATAAAGATCATAAGACTGTATTATGTGGTATTCTACTAGTATCTGACAGCCAGCAGGTACTCACTCATAAAGATCACAAGACTGTATTATGTGGTATTCTACTAGTACCTGACAGCCAGCAGGTACTGACTCATAAAGATCACAAGACTGTAATATGTGGTATTCTACTAGTACCTGACAGCCAGCAGGTACTCACTCATAAAGATCACAAGACTGTATTATGTGGTATTCTACTAGTACCTGACAGCCAGCAGGTACTCACTCATAAAGATCACAAGACTGTATTATGTGGTATTCTATTAGTACCTGACAGCCAGCAGGTACTCACTCATAAAGATCACAAGACTGTATTATGTGGTATTCTACTAGTACCTGACAGCCAGCAGGTACTCACTCATAAAGATCACAAGACTGTATTATGTGGTATTCTACTAGTACCTGACAGCCAGCAGGTACTCAGTCATAAAGATCACAAGACTGTATTATGTGGTATTCTATTAGTACCTGAAAGCCAGCAGGTACTCAGTCATAAAGATCACAAGACTGTATTATGTGGTATTCTATTAGTACCTAACAGCCAGCAGGTACTCAGTCATAAAGATCACAAGACTGTATTATGTGGTATTCTACTAGTACCTGACAGCCAGCAGGTACTCACTCATAAAGATCACAATACTGTATTATGTGGTAATCTATTAGTACCTGACAGCCAGCAGGTACTCAGTCATAAAGATCATAAGACTGTATTATGTGGTATTCTACTAGTACCTGACAGCCAGCAGGTACTCACTCATAAAGATCACAAGACTGTATTATGTGGTATTCAACTAGTACCTGACAGCCAGCAGGTACTCACTCATAAAGATCACAAGACTGTATTATGTGGTATTCTACTAGTACCTGACAGCCAGCAGGTACTGACTCATAAAGATCATAAGACTGTATTATGTCGTATTCTACTAGTATCTGACAGCCAGCAGGTACTCACTCATAAAGATCACAAGACTGTATTATGTGGCATTCTACTACTACCTGACAGTCAGCAGGTACTCAGTCATAAAGATCACAAGACTGTATTATGTGGTATTCTTCTAGTACCTGACAGCCAGCAGGTACTCAGTCATAAAGATTACAAGACTGTATTATGTGGTATTCTACTAGTACCTGACAGCCAGCAGGTACTCACTCATAATGATCACAAGACTGTATTATGTGGTATTCTACTAGTATCTGACAGCCAGCAGGTACTCACTCATAAAGATCACAAGACTGTATTATGTGGTATTCTACTAGTACCTGACAGCCAGCAGGTACTCAGTCATAAAGATTACAAGACTGTATTATGTGGTATTCTACTAGTACCTGACAGCCAGCAGGTACTCACTCATAAAGATCACAAGACTGTATTATGTGGTATTCTACTAATACCTGACAGCCAACAGGTACTCACTCATAAAGATCACAAGACTGTATTATGTGGTATTCTACTAGTACCTGACAGCCAGCAGGTACTCACTCATAAAGATCACAAGACTGCATTATGTGGTATTCTATTAGTACCTGACAGCCAGCAGGTACTCACTCATAAAGATCACAAGACTGTATTATGTGGTATTCTACTAGTACCTGACAGCCAGCAGGTACTGACTCATAAATATCATAAGACTGTATTATGTGGTATTCTACTAGTACCTGAAAGCCAGCAGGTACTCACTCATAAATATCACAAGACTGTATTATGTGGTATTCTACTAGTACCTGACAGCCAGCAGGTACTCACTCATAAAGATCACAAGACTATATTATGTGGTATTCTATTAGTACCTGACAGCCAGCAGGTACTCACTCATAAAGGTCACAAGACTGTATTATGTGGTATTCTACTAGTACCTGACAGCCAGCAGGTACTCACTCATAAAGATCACAAGACTGTATTATGTGGTATTCTACTAGTACCTGACAACCAGCAGGTATTCACTCATAAAGATCACAAGACTGCATTATGTGGTATTCTAATAGTACCTGACAGCCAGCAGGTACTCACTCATAAAGATTACAAGACTGCATTATGTGGTATTCTACTAGTACCTGACAGCCAGCAGGTACTCAGTCATAAAGATCACAAGACTGTATTATGTGGTATTCTACTAGTACCTGACAGCCAGCAGGTACTCACTCATAAAGATCACAAGACTGTATTATGTGGTATTCTACTAGTACCTGACAGCCAGCAGGTACTCACTCATAAAGATCACAAGACTGTATTATGTGGTATTCTGCTAGTACCTAACAGCCAGCAGGTACTGACTCATAAAGATCATAAGACTGTATTATGTGGTATTCTGCTAGTACCTGACAGCCAGCAGATACTCACTCATAAAGATCACAAGACTGCATTATGTGGTATTCTACTAGTACCTGACAGCCAGCAGGTACTCACTCATAAAGATCACAAGACTGTATTATGTGGTATTCTACTAGTACCTGACAGCCAGCAGGTACTCACTCATAAAGATCACAAGACTGTATTATGTGGTATTCTACTAGTACCTGACAGCCAGCAGGTACTCACTCATAAAGATCACAAGACTGTATTATGTGGTATTCTACTAGTACCTGACAGCCAGCAGGTACTCACTCATAAAGATCACAAGACTGTATTATGTGGTATTCTATTAGTACCTGACAGCCAGCAGGTACTCAGTCATAAAGATCATAAGACTGTATTATGTCGTATTCTACTAGTATCTGACAGCCAGCAGGTACTCACTCATAAAGATCACAAGACTGCATTATGTGGTATTCTACTAGTACCTGACAGCCAGCAGGTACTCACTCATAAAGATCACAAGACTGTATTATGTGGTATTCTTCTAGTACCTGACAGCCAGCAGGTACTCAGTCATAAAGATTACAAGACTGTCTTATGTGGTATTCTACAAGTACCTGACAGCCAGCAGGTACTCACTCATAAAGATCACAAGATTGTATTATGTGGTATTCTATTAGTACCTGACAGCCAGCAGGTACTCACTCATAAAGATCATAAGACTGTATTATGTGGTATTCTACTAGTATCTGACAGCCAGCAGGTACTCACTCATAAAGATCACAAGACTGTATTATGTGGTATTCTACTAGTACCTGACAGCCAGCAGGTACTCACTCATAAAGATCACAAGACTGCATTATGTGGTATTCTATTAGTACCTGACAGCCAGCAGGTACTCACTCATAAAGATCACAAGACTGTATTATGTGGTATTCTACTAGTACCTGACAGCCAGCAGGTACTCATTCATAAAGATCACAAGACTGTATTATGTGGTATTCTATTAGTACCTGACAGCCAGCAGGTACTCACTCATAAAGATCACAAGACTGCATTATGTGGTATTCTATTAGTACCTGACAGCCAGTAGGTACTCACTCATAAAGATCATAAGACTGTATTATGTGGTATTCTACTAGTACCTGACAGCCAGCAGGTACTGACTCATAAATATCATAAGACTGTATTATGTGGTATTCTTCTAGTACCTGACAGCCAGCAGGTACTCACTCATAAATATCACAAGACTGTATTATGTGGTATTCTACTAGTACCTGACAGCCAGCAGGTACTCACTCATAAAGATCATAAGACTGTATTATGTGGTATTCTACTAGTACCTGACAGCCAGCAGGTACTCAGTCATAAAGATCACAAGACTGTATTATGTGGTATTCTACTAGTACCTGATAGCCAGCAGGTACTGTCATAAAGATCACAAGACTGTATTATGTGGTATTCTATTAGTACCTGACAGCCAGCAGGTACTCACTCATAAAGATCACAAGACTGTATTATGTGGTATTCTACTAGTATCTGACAGTCAGCAGGTACTCACTCATAAAGATCATAAGACTGTATTATGTGGTATTCTACAAGTACCTGACAGCCAGCAGGTACTCACTCATAAAGATCACAAGACTGTATTATGTGGTATTCTATTAGTACCTAACAGCCAGCAGGTACTCAGTCATAAAGATCACAAGACTGTATTATGTGGTATTCTACTAGTACCTGATAGCCAGCAGGTACTGTCATAAAGATCACAAGACTGTATTATGTGGTATTCTATTAGTACCTGACAGCCAGCAGGTACTCACTCATAAAGATCACAAGACTGTATTATGTGGTATTCTACAAGTACCTGACAGCCAGCAGGTACTCACTCATAAAGATCACAAGACTGTATTATGTGGTATTCTATTAGTACCTAACAGCCAGCAGGTACTCAGTCATAAAGATCACAAGAATGTATTATGTGGTATTCTACTAGTACCTGACAGCCAGCAGGTACTCACACATAAAGATCACAAGACTGCATTATGTGGTATTCTACTGGTACCTGACAGCCAGCAGGTACTGTCATAAAGATCACAAGACTGTATTATGTGGTATTCTATTAGTACCTGACAGCCAGCAGGTACTCACTCATAATGATCACAAGACTGTATTATGTGGTATTCTACTAGTATCTGACAGCCAGCAGGTACTCACTCATAAAGGTCACAAGACTGTATTATGTGGTATTCTACTAGTACCTGACAGCCAGCAGGTACTGACTCATAAAGATCACAAGACTGGATTATGTGGTATTCTACTAGTACCTGACATCCAGCAGGTATTCACTCATAAAGATCACAAGACTGCATTATGTGGTATTCTAATAGTACCTGACAGCCAGCAGGTACTCACTCATAAAGATTACAAGACTGCATTATGTGGTATTCTACTAGTACCTGACAGCCAGCAGGTACTCAGTCATAAAGATCACAAGACTGTATTATGTGGTATTCTACTAGTACCTGACAGCCAGCAGGTACTCACTCATAAAGATCACAAGACTGTATTATGTGGTATTCTACTAGTACCTGACAGCCAGCAGGTACTCACTCATAAAGATCACAAGACTGTATTATGTGGTATTCTGCTAGTACCTGACAGCCAGCAGGTACTGACTCATAAAGATCATAAGACTGTATTATGTGGTATTCTGCTAGTACCTGACAGCCAGCAGATACTCACTCATAAAGATCACAAGACTGCATTATGTGGTATTCTACTAGTACCTGACAGCCAGCAGGTACTCACTCATAAAGATCACAAGACTGTATTATGTGGTATTCTACTAGTACCTGACAGCCAGGAGGTACTCACTCATAAAGATCACAAGACTGTATTATGTGGTATTCTACTAGTACCTGACAGCCAGCAGGTACTCACTCATAAAGATCACAAGACTGTATTATGTGGATTTCTACTAGTACCTGACAGCCAGCAGGTACTCACTCATAAAGATCACAAGACTGTATTATGTGGTATTCTATTAGTACCTGACAGCCAGCAGGTACTCAGTCATAAAGATCATAAGACTGTATTATGTCGTATTCTACTAGTATCTGACAGCCAGCAGGTACTCACTCATAAAGATCACAAGACTGCATTATGTGGTATTCTACTAGTACCTGACAGCCAGCAGGTACTCACTCATAAAGATCGCAAGACTGCATTATGTGGTATTCTATTAGTACCTGACAGCCAGCAGGTACTCAGTCATAAAGATCACAAGACTGTATTATGTGGTATTCTTCTAGTACCTGACAGCCAGCAGGTACTCAGTCATAAAGATTACAAGACTGTCTTATGTGGTATTCTACTAGTACCTGACAGCCAGCAGGTACTCACTCATAAAGATCACAAGATTGTATTATGTGGTATTCTATTAGTACCTGACAGCCAGCAGTTACTCACTCATAAAGATCATAAGACTGTATTATGTGGTATTCTACTAGTATCTGACAGCCAGCAGGTACTCACTCATAAAGATCACAAGCCTGTATTATGTGGTATTCTACTAGTACCTGACAGCCAGCAGGTACTCACTCATAAAGATCACAAGACTGCATTATGTGGTATTCTATTAGTACCTGACAGCCAGCAGGTACTCACTCATAAAGATCACAAGACTGTATTATGTGGTATTCTACTAGTACCTGACAGCCAGCAGGTACTCATTCATAAAGATCACAAGACTGTATAATGTGGTATTCTATTAGTACCTGACAGCCAGCAGGTACTCACTCATAAAGATCACAAGACTGCATTATGTGGTATTCTATTAGTACCTGACAGCCAGTAGGTACTCACTCATAAAGATCATAAGACTGTATTATGTGGTATTCTACTAGTACCTGACAGCCAGCAGGTACTGACTCATAAATATCATAAGACTGTATTATGTGGTATTCTTCTAGTACCTGACAGCCAGCAGGTACTCACTCATAAATATCACAAGACTGTATTATGTGGTATTCTACTAGTACCTGACAGCCAGCAGGTACTCACTCAAAAAGATCATAAGACTGTATTATGTGGTATTCTACTAGTACCTGACAGCCAGCAGGTACTCACTCATAAAGATCACAAGACTGTATTATGTGGTATTCTACTAGTACCTGATAGCCAGCAGGTACTGTCATAAAGATCACAAGACTGTATTATGTGGTATTCTATTAGTACCTGACAGCCAGCAGGTACTCACTCATAAAGATCACAAGACTGTATTATGTGGTATTCTACTAGTATCTGACAGCCAGCAGGTACTCTCTCATAAAGATCATAAGACTGTATTATGTGGTATTCTACAAGTACCTGACAGCCAGCAGGTACTCACTCATAAAGATCACAAGACTGTATTATGTGGTATTCTATTAGTACCTGACAGCCAGCAGGTACTCACTCATAAAGATCACAAGACTGTATTATGTGGTATTCTACTAGTACCTGACAGCCAGCAGGTACTCACTCATAAAGACCACAAGGCTGTATTATGTGGTATTCTATTAGTACCTGACAGCCAGCAGGTACTCAGTCATAAAGATCACAAAACTGTATTATGTGGTATTCTACTAGTACCTGACAGCCAGCAGGTACTCAGTCATAAAGATCACAAGACTGTATTATGTGGTATTCTGCTAGTACCTGACAGCCAGCAGATACTTAGTCATAAAGATCACAAGACTGCATTATGTGGTATTTTATTAGTACCTGACAGCCAGCAGGTACTCACTCATAAAGATCATAAGACTGCATTATGTGGTATTCTACTAGTACCTGACAGCCAGCAGGTACTCACTCATAAAGATCACAAGAATGCATTATGTGGTATTCTACTAGTACCTGACAGCCAGCAGGTACTCACTCATAAAGATCACAAGACTGTATTATGTGGTATTCTATTAGTACCTGAAAGCCAGCAGGTACTCACTCATAAAGATCACAAGAATGTATTATGTGGTATTCTACTAGTATCTGACAGCCAACAGGTACTGACTCATAAAGATCAGAAGACTGCATTATGTGGTATTCTACTAGTACCTGCTGGCTATCACTAATGAAGATGGTGGATATGAGGCTGTCTTTTGGATATTCAGATTTGCCACGACATGCTGTAAGTGGTAAAGATAAAGATAATAGCAACATGTTCTCATGATCACAAAGAGCACCAGTGATATCCCTATAGAACATTTTACCAGCCCTGCAAATCTTAGTTGCAGAAAAGCAGAGAAATAGTTCAACCAATTCAATAGCCTGATTTACCTGTATACAACTGCAGTACTAAAGACACCCTATTTATACACTGGTAGTCAGTAGCCGGGTATAGTCTCTTTAAATGAGACATAGCTTATTTATGTTTTTTTAGGATGTTGCTAACAATGCAGTGCCCAACCTTATCCATGGTCTTTAAATATCTTCTCATTCCAGATAACAAAATAATAATGTACAGAATGCAAACTCCATAATGCTTGATCTTTGATGCATCCTAAACCCTAACCTCCCATGCCTTCATCAAGGGTCATCACTCTATCCACAAACTAGTTCATTATCCCTGCACTGCTGTACCTTCCCCTCAAAACTGCATACTTAGTCTTTCCCAGGTTGAGACTATTGCCATGTTTCATTAGCACCAGACAGGAGTAAAGGGTGCTCATTTCTATAACAAATTTCAGTTCTCTGTATGCTTAGCACAACTTCCTTAGCTTGATTGGTAATTCCTTGCATGACATGTTGTCATAACCTACAATTTTCAACCAGATTCAATGGGCCCTTTCAGTTCTATCCCCGTGGTACCTTTGATGTGGTTGTGGAGCACAGCCACATAATCAGAATTTGGCCCAACAACACAACTGAAGGGGGGTTCACCTCTACAAAGAGGCCAGTCACAAATAGAGTCCCTCAGGGATTAGTCCTTGGACCACTCCTTTCTTGGCATTTACTTTTCAGAAGTCAAGGCCAATGTCAGTAGCCTCTGGCTGACTAAATTTGCAGATGATTGCAAATTAGGAGTTGTCATTGAATCTCACACTAGCACAAATGTTCTCCAGGAGGGGCTGAGACAGACAGGCAACTGGTGTCAGAGTCATGGACTAAATTTAAATGCCAAGAAATGTATAATAGTATCCTTTGGAAAGTCATCCATCCCTGGTAACTATCATATTGACCACACACCCCTTAGATTTGACCCAGTAATCAGGGACTTAGGGACACACATAGATTGTAATCTAGCCTTTGATCATCACGTGTCTACAGTGGTGAGGAAATCATTCTATGTTGCGTAACTTATAAACAAAGGTATGACATTTAAGTCCAAGGAAGTCATTGTTCCACTGTATTTGGCATTCATCAGACCTATCATTGAGTACAATGCCCCCTTTGGTATGTACTTAACCAGGCATATCCAACAACTGGAACATCCACAGAGGTTCCTCATTAAAACAACACAGTGCATAAGTAATATGTCCTATGCAGACCGCCTCAAGGCACTATCCCTATATTCTGTTTCCTACAGGCTTTTGAGGGGAGATCTATGCCTGGCATACAGGGCATTGTTAGACCTCACTCTGATAGACCTCCTGCATATCCACAAAAAAAAAAAAGTACCAGAATTACCCGTTCTAAAGACTTAAACCTTGCCTGTGATATAAATAGGAACTACTTGAGAGATAGATATGTATCCCAGAGACTACCCGTCTATGCAACAGGCTCCCCATCCATGTGAAGCAGAGTTCCTCCCTAATCCAATTCAAGTGCAACTTGGACAATTGGATGGGAAACTGGAAATTCATCCCTGGTTTGGCACCTATGTCTCTGATGCAGAAAGGTAACTTGTAAATGGTTCATCTCCCAGGCCCATGCTTACACTTATGAAGGGTATCAGAACTCATCAGAGATTTGAGATGCATGGCTAGGCTTAAAAAGGCCTTTCATGTTGTTGGTCTTGTAAACACCTATGAACTTATGAACCCATATCATGACAGCTGGATTCCTGCTCACAAAAACACAGCAGAGTTTCCATTTGAATGCTTGCATTGTTGTGTTTGTGATGCATAGGACTCTTGAGGCTAAATGTCTGGCCTAGGATAATGCTCAAATCATCATTCTTCTCTCTTATCAAGTTATGATTTAAGTTATAACACCCTCCATGTCTCTTTAGTCCCGAAGTCACTGTGACCAGGATTTCATTACACCATGAATCTTGTTGTGTGACCAATCAGGGGACAGATCTTACCATATAGCAGTTTCTTGTAACCGTACTAGAATGAGACTCATCTGCTCAACATGAACATTTTCTGATCCTTTAAGTGTAAGAAAGTCCAGAAACAGCTTTTTGTCTTGCAGCTGCTTCACATTTGTGGTGGTGAACTTTACAGAGTAAACAACCCTTTTAAATTCAGTTCCCACAAATGGATACTAATAGCAAACTTGAAAGTTGACAGTATTAAAAAATACAAGCTTTCTCACTTTCCAGTGGCTGATTTCCTTTAGTCTAGCAACAGTAGTTGTAAAAAAGACATTACCTAGGAAAAGAGAAAAGGCACCTAACAAATTATGTATTTAAATAAACTATTCAAAATAATGTAGCAGTGGAAATAATGGAGCAATGTGAATCACAGTCAGTATGCAGGGAGAGTGGGTACTTCCCTTTTACATTATAAGCAGACACTAAAACAAAACAAATGTTTTTATCAGTATTATTAAACAAATACAATTAGTAATGTAAATAAATCTAATAAAACAAAAAGAATGAAGTAATGAAAAGGATACAGAGAACTTTTTCTTAGAGGTGTATGCATCCTAAAACAGTACCAAATACAGCATAAAGAAACAAAAAATTACTAATAACACTAGGTAATAGTATAATAGCATGAATCAGTGGAGAAGTGTGGGTTGAGCAGTATTAACTGCCCTATGCTTCTCTTGGACCATTCAGGCTTTGCCCTTGTGATCTAAACCCAGCAGTCATGGGTAAATACTGTACAACCCTGACCCCCACCACTGATTGATTACATTTAGCATCATCATAATAATTCTCACAGGACAGAGAAATCTGATTGGCTGCTTGTGCTTTTTTGTGCTAAAATATACATTACCTATAGAAAGAAGCACTAGCCACCCGACAGTACAGCATAGAAAAAGAAAGTAACACTATTAGAACATCTTGCTTTTAGAAAAAAATACAATGCATGCTTAAAATTATTACTATATCTTTAAAACAGACAAAAAGTCATGGAGCATAACTTTCCTCATCTACACAAAGTTGACACACTGCACTAATGTTAACATGCCAAAGAGAAAAGTGAATAGCAGCTTTCATTGCTTATATGTTAAAACTTTTATTTTCCTTTAGTGATGAAATAAAATTAAATGCACTTACTGCTTTTCAGCTTAGTTATTAGTAGAAAAAAAATATGAAACTTATAGCATATAACACTTTTTCCTAGTACATTACGTATTATAGAAACATAAATACAAAAACAAATATACATATGCAATTAAATAAAATAAGCAACAAGGACAGAGTAACTAGGAAAAAAAGGATGACACGAATTAGTAGCAAAGTTATCAGACAGTAACAATAGATTACAAATTGCATTGTATGGAAGAAAAAAAAGGATGAAGAAAAAATTATGTGATGGCTGCCATGACAGTGCATTGTGACTGTCAAGGTTTCATATTCTCCTGAGACTAAAATTCTTTGCCAGTATATCCATCATATTTGTTCCAGTGGACATGTTAATAATAGGTCATCAAATTTATTTTGCTGAATATCTCATCTGTTTGCTGTGGAGAAAGAGCTAATGACAGTCCTATATCTGAAGTCCATGGCATTACTACTCCTACTAAGGCAGGAGAAAATGAAACATAGTCCACTGGCAGCCAGGAAAACAGTGCTCCAGATCATTGTGGAGCACGGGGATATGTAATGAGGTAAGCAACTTGTTTACTTTTTGCAAATGCCAGAAAAAAAAAATACACGGCTTTATGCAGATACAGCACATAAGGAACCTAGGAACCTATCTGAGAGAGAGACTTCCAGCACAGACCAGAGACAAAAATGCAAAGCAATTCTTCTATACAGTGGAATTATTTATTAAATATAAGGCATTTATTTGTCAAGTATGTAATGGTATAATAGCAATATATCACTTTTGGGTGTAGGTAAAGCAAATTAACCTGTGGTTGGCTTTGCTTGATGACTTGGGATTTTTTCCTTCTGAAGAAATCAAACCAGCCATGGGTAAAGTCTGCATTATCCACATCCAAATAAGATATATTTCTTAAATATTCACTTTAAGAGTGTTCTGCATTAACCATATCCTAAACTGTTGATCATTTTTGTGGTCTTAGGCTGTGATTAATGCCTGTGCAGATCCCAGCTTGTAGTCACCTGCATATTTTGTTAGTCACATCTTTTTAGGTTCTACCAAGTCATTACTGAATACAGCATGGTAAGAGATGCAAAGACATATCATCAAGATAAGGAGAAAGAAGGAAAACAGCTAAATTGGTATGGGGCTCATCAAACCACAATTTCTGAAGAGGAGAGCAGAGCACAGCTAGTGCGCTCTACAAGAAAGGCATCTTTGAACTTCCTACTTTTGAAATTGTCACAAAATTTGCTATGGCTTGACTAAAAATAAGTGCAGTAATTGTGAGAAACTATGCTGTAGCACAATTCACAGTTGTTTAAGTAATACCTAGCAAGTCCTTTTTTTAGAATATGATGTTTAGGATGCAAACCAGTATGTAAAGCTGTCATACCCATATGTGGACACTGTCCCCAGAAGCAAGGAGTGGCATTGGATGTGATATGATAGCTTACGCTGAATATTGCAACTTTTAAGTGCATCTGACACTTCTAGATAAATCTTAAAATGGTTTCTTCCAACACTAAAATCAGCATGAGTAGGTATCATAGTGTAAGAGACCAAGAAAGAATGCAGAAGAGCAGGCACTCCCTGGAATGGAAAATGAACAGACAAGTTTTTGCTACCACAACCTCCGATGTTCTCATTACCAATGGGAATGTGAGCATGTTTGTTTTATTTTTCAGTCTCTATCAAAGTTTGTCCTTATTATTACATAATTTATTACAGCACTTTGTACTCAGTTGCAGTGGTAAAAGTCATAGAGTGAAATTTTTATTTCAGTTCAAAGTTCCTGCACATCAGATCCATTTATAATTTGCTTGTCAGAGTGTTTACTAGAAATACAAAACAGGCTCAGAATTATAGGACCCAGATAATAAGGTACTGAAGAGACCGTGGAACATATAAGCTGACATTGTATACTTCTGATTACATTGAAACAACTAATTCACACAAAATGACAAAATGAATTGATAACTGAAAATAAATGCCAAAAAATTAATTACTGTATCCTCTGGGAAGTCATCTACCCCAATCAACTACCACATTGATGATACAAGAGCTCAGCAACACTTTACAAGTGTTTCAACTGCATCTAGAATTTGGGATCTGGGAACTTATATAGGCAGTTACATAACAATTGGCCAACATGTGTCTATTGGTGTAAGAAAGCCCTTCTATATTGCACAACTTATAAATAAAAGTATTGTGTGATTGTGTCTAGATCTAGGATAGTCGTTGTACCCCTTTACTCAGTGATATTTAGACCAGTCATTGAATATAATGCTCCCTTTGGCATGTATCTGTCCAGACATGTGCATCAATTGGAACACCCACAGAGATAACTTACTAAAAGGATATAAGGCCTAAACAACAGGTTCTACATGACAGACTCAAAGCCCTGTCACTATATTCTATATCCTACAGACTGCTAAGAGATGACCAGTGTCTGGCATACAAGGCATCCTCTGACCCATTATTGATGGATTTACTGCATATCAAATGTAATCAGAAATACTCAAGTCTGGGGATCTAAACCTCCTTTACAATATCAACAGAATAGTTTGGATGGACAGATGTATCTCACAGAGGTACTGCTGCTGTGGAACAGACTCTCCATAAAACAAAATTCATTTCTGTCCATATTCAAGCGCAAGTTAGATCTATGGATGGGAAACAGAATGAACAGCGGCAGCTCCAAATGCTTTATCCCATGCATGGGTCCCCACAAATTATCTATGGTATAATCCCAGTTATTCTCATTAGGGGTAATATATAATTATTGACTTTGGGATGGGTAAAGCCAATGTATACCCAAATAGGATGGGTTATTTTGAGCATAAAAAGGGAAAGTGTCTAGGCTTAAAATAGCCCGCACAGTTAGCTAACCTAGTACTTATCTGTGTACCTACATATATATATATATATATATATATATATATATATATATATATATATATATAGCTATAGATATATATAGATAGATAGATAGATGTATATATACAGTGGATATAAAAAGTTTACACACCCCTGTTAAAATGCCAGATATAAAAAAAAAATGACACAACAATAAATCATTTCTAAACTTTTCCCAGCTTTAATGTGACCTACAACCTGTACAATTCAATTGAAAAAAAAAACCAAACAAATCTGTTAGGGGAAAAAATATAAAAAAATGAAAAACGTACAATAAGCTGGTTGCATAAGTGTGCACACCCTTAAACTAATACTTTGTTAAAGCACCTTTTGATTTAATTACAGCATTCAGTGTTCTTGGGTACACACCTGCCATCAATTAAAGAGACTCTGATTAACCCCAAATAAAATTCAGCTGACATTTACTCAGTTGCCTGCTACAGCAAAATCCATGGATCGCAGAGAGCTTACAAAGCATCAAATATATATATATATATATATATATATATATATATATATATATATATATATCTATATATATATATATATATGGATCCATGTCAGTTGATCAAGTTTTCAGAAACTCGAAATTTATATCAGTGACATGATAACATCAAATTTCTATAAACTCGAATATTAAAAAAAAAGAAACACAAAAATATATCTTTTTTTTTTTACTTTTTTTGCAGAGGCAAGCTCCCTGCAACCCCCACATCCCCTGAAAATTATATATACCAAACTCGGAGATTACACTACATTGAGGAAAATGGTAAATTTCCTGATCCTTACTGTACCATGAAGCTTTGATTTTTTTTGAAATTCGATCATATCGTCTCGCTGATATGAATTTTGAATTTCTGAAAACTCAATCAACTGATAGGGATCTCTCTCTTTATATATATATATATATATATATATATATATATATATATATATGTGTGTGTGTGTGTGTGTGTGTGTGTGTATGTATAAGGAATGACATAATCCAGAACTGAATAAACAAACAGGAGTTACATAAAAATATATTAATTCAGTCAAGATAATTGACTTTTATTCATCTGTCCATCCATCCATCCATCCATCCATCCATCCACAGCCCCTTTTTCCCATTTTTGCACATGGGTCAGGGAGTCAGTTCACCAGTAACAATCATCTAGAGCCAAGGATTATACTGCTGAGTGGCTAGCCCTGCAGCTGTAATTCAACCACACCACACACTCGCACTCACACTCACAGCAATGGACAATTTAGAATGTCCAATCCACCTAGTGCATGTATTTAGAATGTGGGAGGAAACTGGAACACCCGGAGGAACCCCATGCGAACACAGGGAGAACATGTATGTCTCACAAACACACAACAAAGTCCAGAAGATTCAGGATTTCCACTCAGAAGTACCTGCATAGGAATTCTCTATCCCAAGCAGACTCCAAAGAACCTGCCACCCCCAAGATAGATGGCAAATGTTAGAGATGTGATGGGGAAGAAAGAAGCAACTAGGAACACACGCCCTGACAGTGTTATGATCTGAAAGAATTTAAATACAAAGCACTTTGAGAGAAACTCTGGGCAAGCAAATGAGTGCAACCAAGGAAATCACTCCCCAAGCTGGGACACAGGACCGAAACCACCAGGGCTTGGCAAGTCCCCGCCAAATTCATCTTTGATTGCTGCCGAAAAAGCAACCACCAGAAAATGGAAATCAAAGTCCAAACCAACTATACTCAAAGTACACAATACTGCAACATAGATAAAAGAACTGGAGGTCAGATCTCCAGAAAAGGGCAGGAGCAAATTACCTACAAAAATAGAAACCGTGTGAGCAACACATGCAGAGCAATGCCCCGGATGAAGAGTGAGGTCTAAGAGAAGGCAAGAATCAATCAACCCATGTAATATTGGGTTGATGATAATTATACAAAAGAAAATTGACTCTAATCAACGTGTGTAAACTACTTGCACAAGAAGGCCATTCTGGAACTCAGCTCTAGCAAACTAAAATCAGTGTAATGGGTTTTGAATCATGGTGAATACATTCTTGTAGTTACTTAGCCAAAGAAAGGAAATTGTGTTTTTATATAATTCTGCTTTTTTTTGCATTATTTCTTGATTTTTACAATTTAAATCATTTAATGATCCTTTATACCTTTTCCAAATTCTCCCCAGGCTAAGATAAACATATTTTCTTGAATTTTGTTTCACCTGCACTTTCTGTAGTAAGTGATCGCTACTGTTTTTTTGCATTTTGAAAGGATTTATTTATTTATTTTTCTTACTTAAAATTCACCCTTTTCCAGTCTGTTTGGTTTTCAGCAACTGTTTGCTTCTAAATTTCCTAGTAGAAGTATGAAATATCCAGGGAATTATTTGTTTTATGGAATTGCACTCGAGAGCTACTTTTGCTGTGCTTTTGCATGAAGAGGTCCCGGGATGATACATCCTGTGGCAGAAGGTGTTTGCCTGGTCTCTCTGAGCTGGGAAGCACTCCAGGGAGCTTAAAGTGTAGTCATCTATTGGCCAGAGGGTATAGTAGTTAGTTTTCACCTTTTTTTCTATCTGCTAATAAATTAGTTGGGTTTGATCGGCTCTGTGCTCACTTCTGCAGAGCTCAGCAATGCTTTATAAGTGTTTTCACTGCATCCAGAGCCATTCAGGATAAGATAAGCATATTTACTTGAATTTTTGCATTTGTACTTGCTGTATAAAGTAATCACTAGTATTTGCTTGCATTTTGGAAGCAATTATTTTATTGATCGATTTAAAAGTCATTCTTTCTCTATTTGGTTTTCACCACTCTTTGCTTCTAAATCACATTGTAGAAGGGTAAAATAGCCAGGGAATTAGTTTGTTGTTGAATTCCACAAGAGCTAGATTTGTTGTACTTTTACATTAAGAAGTTCCAGGATCATCCATCTTGTGGCAGAAGGAGTTTGCCTGGTCTCTCTGAGTGGTGAAGCACTCCAGGTAGCTCAGAGTGTAGTATTTAATAGGTCAGAGTGCACAGGAGTTAGTTTTCATCTTTTCTTAATCTGTCTGCAAAAAATTAGGCACACTTATGCAGGTCTGTGCTCATTTCTACAGAGCTCATAAATGCTTTGCAAGTGTTTCCCACTGCATCTAGAGCCATTCAAGCTCATATAAGAATATTTTATTAAATGTTTGCAATCACACTTGCTGTATTACATAGTCACTACTGTTTGTTTTCATTTTGAAAGCATTTAATTTATTTTTTTACTTAAAAATTGTCCTTTCTCTGTTTTAGTGTTTTCAGCTACTGCTTGCTTCTAAATCACCCTGCAGAAGGTGTAATAGCCAGTAAATGTCGCTTGGTGTTGAATTACCCTTGAGAGCTACTTTTGCTTTGCTTTTACATTAAGAAGATCCGGAAATATCCATCTTGTGGCAGACATCTGCCTGGTCACACTGAGTTGGAAAGCACTCTGTGAAGCTCAATGTGTAGCCTTTTATTAGTCAGAGGACACAGGAGTTAGTTTTCAGATTTTTCTCTGTCTGATATAATTTAGGCACATTTTTGCTGCTCTGTTGTCACTTCTACAGAGCTCAGCAATACTTTACAAGTGTTTTAACTGCATCCAGAGTAATTAAGGTTGAGATGAGTAATTTCTTGAATTTTTGCACTTGCACCTGCTATATAAAGTGATCACAACGGTTTGTTTGCATTTTAAAAGCATCTATTTGATTTTTACTTAAAAATCAGCCTTTCTCTTGTCTGTTTGGTTTTCAGTTACTTCTTGCTTCTAAATTGTCTTGTAGAAGGGCAAAATGGCCAGGGAATGAGTTATTTCAAGTTGAGTTGTAAGTGAAAGCTACTTTTGCTTTGCTTTTACATTAAGAAGTTCCAGGATCATCCAGCCTGCAGCAGAAAGTGTTCACCTGGTCTCTCAGAGTTGGGAAGCAGTCATGGGAGCTCAAAGTGTCATTGCTTATTTGCCAGAAGGCAGAGGAATTAGTGTTCAGCTTTTTTCTGTCTGTTATAAATTAGGCACATATACATGGCTCTCTACCTAATTCCACACAGCTTAGCAATAACTATTACTACTGCTTCCAGAGGTAGGCGAGCTAGCAAGGCTATGATAAGGATATTTTGTTGAATTTTGGAACTTGAACTTGCTGTATAAAGTGAGCAGTACTGTTTGTTTGCATCTTGAAAGCATTTATTTTATTTTTTTACTTGAAAATCATCCTTTCTATGTCTGTTTTTAAAAGGGTGAAATAACCAGAGAAATTTGTTCCTTGGTGTTGAACTGTACATCAGAGTTTCTTTTGCTGTGGTTTTATATTAAGAAGTTAAAGGATCATGAATATTGTGGTATAATGTGTTTGCCTGGTCTCTGAGTTGAGAAGCACTCCAAGGAGCTCAAAGCAGGGGTGTAGCAAGAAATGTACATTTTGTACTCAGACCTAATGCTGTTGCCTCCACCACCCACCTATCATTTTAAAAATGTACTCAACCCTCAAAATGCTACCCCCAATACATGTAGGAAGGTGACATATTATTTTCAACTGTTAATCATTTATTCCCATAAAAAGCTATTTTTAGAGTTATATTCATTTCACACAAGCTACCTTTGTATTCTAAATATTCATTTGCAGACTTCTAAACATGCAGTGTTTTTTGAGTGCTGAAGTTTCCAAGATATGCTCAGCAAGAAAATGTACTCATTTGAGTACACTAAGTATCCCCCGGATTCTCCAAAGCTTGCATGGCGTGCAAGCAGGAGCTTAAGCAGGCAATATGTCTGCTGTGCGATCCAGGAACAGACTGCAGGGGCGTGCACAAGCACTCCCGCACTAATCCTGCATGGACTAAGCCCTTGTATGCAAATCACCCCATTTGCAGGAGAAATCTATGCAAATTAGGTGATTTTGCAATCCAGGAAGCTTGCAACCATCCGTGCAGGACTAGTGCTATCTGCAGGAATGTACTTGGTTAGTAACCGAGTACATTTCTGCAAAATCCAAAATGGAGCTGTGACAGCTCCAAATAAAGGCTGCATATCATGTAGTAGGCATGTCAGTGACCAAGCATAACGCCATTGGCATTGCAAACAGTAAAAAAAAAATGCAAAAAGCATCTTTTTTAGCCAATCCCGACTGTTTAAGCATAGGGCAGCGGCACGCAAATGGGATCGGGGGGAAAATAACAAAATTAACCTAAATTAAGCATTCTAAGTAAAATCAGTATTCTGCCATGCAAGTCAATGGCAGGCAGAAGACAACATGGCCAGTGAGTAGTGGTTGCTAAGGGGGGAGGCTCAGTGTGAGACATGTAACTATGCATTAGCAGGCAATCCTATGCAAATGAGGGGAAGGATAGTGAATCCCAGTATTCCCCAGCATGTGAGTCAGGTTCCAACAGTGTAAGAGTAGTAATAATAAAATAAGTAACAAAGGGCCACAGCTCCAAAGGCAAACCAAAACTTTAATATGTAAGTGCTTTTGTTCACTCAAATCAAATGAACTTCTTCAGACTTAGGTCGGAAGAAGTTCATTTGATTTAAGTGAACGAAAGCGCTCACAGATTAAAGTTTTGGTTTGCCTTTGGAGCTGTGGCACTTTGTTACTTATTTTATTAGTGCTTTATTTGTTGTTTTTTCGCTAAGAGTAAGAATAGCTTGGTGCAAGCCTAGGAGTTAGGTGACATTATGGGGTGTGTGTGTCACGCATACTGTAAGCAGATTATAGCCCTGTGGCTCAGGTTTGCTCCTAGTTTAGCACAGCTAAGCCAGGGGGTGTGTCTAAACCTGCCTAGCACTCTTTACAATGCCTAAGCGGGTGTGCGTGCCATGCACCGGGTTTTAAAGGCAGAAAATAAAGGTTAAACCAGGAAATAGCAGCAGTGTGCACAGTTGTGCACTCTGTTTGTGTGGCATGCCCCCATGCTTAAACAGGAAGGTAATGGGAAGGGAAAACAGCAGTAGGAAGGTAACCAAGGAGAACTAGCATAGCTGGCAAGTGAAATATATCAGAATCAGCCAGTTACACAGGCAGCAGACCAGCCCAGCTCATAACACTACTATAAACTATGCAAACACCTTCCCCACTGGTTTTTCCCACACTCTACACCACCGGTGTTTACAAGCGGGGAAATTTTAACAAACAAACCTACAAAATGAGAAGGGCTGCAGCAGGCAACATAGAACAACATGTGAAAGAGGCTGAGAGTGGTGAGGATGTGAATGCTGATGATCAACCCACAGTGAGGAAACAGAGAAGAGTGTACAGACCCAGAGTAACCTACCAGGGGCTACAGGAGCTGGAGATAGTGGAGCACTATAGGGTGGACAGAGACCTCCTACAGCAAATTGTTGAGCTGTGCCGGCCACACCTGACATACCAAACTGATCGAGGGAAACCCATCCCAGTGGATACTAAGGTATGTGTAGGTCTAGGAATACTAGCCACAGGTACCTCCCAAAGTTCAACTGGGGATATCATGGAAATCTCACAGGCATCAGCATCCAGAGTATTCCACCAGTTCCTGGATGCCAAATCAGCACATGCCAGTGAGCACGTATATTTCCCCAACACCCGTGAGGTGTTGGCCAGCAATATGCGTCTCTTTCACCAAATAGCAGAATACCCTGAGGTAGTGGGTGCTATAGACTGCATGCACATATGCATCAAAGCACCACTTGGTGATCAGAGTAAGGCCTACATCAGCCGCAGGGGCATCCCCTCCATCAACTGACAGGTCGTATGTGATGCCCAGGGCATTATAATGAATGTGTGTGCTGGGTGCCCTGGAAGCTATGACGATTCCCACATATGGCATCTGACACAGCTGTACCAGAGATTTGCCAATGGGGACATCCCCTATGGTCACCTAGTGAGGGATGCTGATTACACACTGGAGTCGTGGCTGATGACACCCATCAGAAATGCACACACACCTGAACAAGAACACCCTAATGAGGCACACACACAGACCAGACTTATAACAGAGCATGTGTTTGGGATGCTCAGGTCACAGTTCTGGTGTCTGGACACATCTGGTGGAGCCTTGCAGTACTCACCAGCTACATGTACCCAAATTGTTATGGTATGTGCCATGCTACACAATATGATCCTGTGGAAACAGCTGCAGCAGGAACAGCATGGGGCAGGGCCACACAGCCCTCCACCAATGCCAAGGCCTGCACAGGCACAGAGTGACTTGGAGGAGGAACAACCTGAGCCTGTCCCAGTAGACAGATGGAGGTGTGCCCAATATGCTGAAGCTGTGGCAAAGATACAATGTATAGCACATACACTGACACAGTAGAGACTCGGGGAATGACACCTCTCTCTGACTGACATACAGTAAAAGGGATGCCAAACATGACACTACCTGTGCTCAACCATGTATAGGAAGTGTACTATGTGCATCCGACATAGGCAGCCCTCTAGCATCATCCTCAAGTCAGGCACACCCTCAAGGTAAGTCAATCAACCTACCAGTTGCTAAATGGAGTAGAATGTGTCGTTACCTGTATCTATGTTAGAGCATGCAAGGGAATTGGGTGGCTGAATGTTATGGCAGCAGACAGTAGACACCCATAGTGGCACCATGACATATGTAACACATACTGGAGTCACCATAGTAGCCAGTGCTACACAGGGTGACAAAACCCACTGCAGGAAATGTGCTGAGCGACATGTGTGTCCATATGACTCACACATGCCAGTCAGGGCGGTTCACATACATTGACCCTCTTCAAAAGGAACCTTGATGATTGGATAGGAGAAAGGAAATTCACCCCAGGGATCACGTCAGTCACCCTGCTAGACAGGGGTCCAGGAAGTAAATAGTGTGGGAAGAAACAGCCAGGGAATTGTTATGGCTAGGCTTGTATAAGCCCTAGGGCCGATAGCCTAGTACCAACCTATGAACCTATGAACAACAGTCTCAGCAAGCAGGACAGGTGGTAGACAAACCCAAACAGAGCCTGTGCTATGACCCCTGAATGATGGCTATGGTTAACCTCCCCCCACAGGCCTACACAGACAGACAACAGCAGGTTAGGCAGTGGGATGTTAGTTCTGAAGGGTAGGAAGTCAGACACTAATATGTAGGGCAACCAAAGCTATGATCTGTAGTACACTGGTATGCCTCTAGTCAGCATGATAGGTAAGAATACAGAATGAAATGGAGTACCTGACATACCAGTACAGTCATAGCAAATGTGTACAAGTGTCAGGTGTGCCCCCCCATCCTACATAGTAATGTAATAACAGTCAGGTGTGCCCCCCCAATTCCTGTGTAGAAATGTAGAAATAGACAGGTATGCCCCCCATCCTACATAGTAGTGTAATAAGTCAGGTGTGCCCCCCAATCCTATGTAGAAATGTAGGAATAGTCAGGTGTGCCCCCCATCCTACGTAGAAATGTAGTAACAGTCAGGTGTGCTCCCCCAATCCTGTGTAGAAATGTAGAAATAGACAGGTGTGCCCCCCATCCTACCTAGTAATGTAATAACAGTCAGGTGTGCCCCCCCCAATTCTGTGTAGAAATGTAGAAATAGATAGGTGTGCCCCCCACCCTACATAGTAATGTAATAACAGTCAGGTGTGCCCCCAATCCTGTGTAGAAATGTAGAAATACTCAGGTGAGCCCCCCACCCTACGTAGTAATGTAATAACAGTCAGGTGTGCCCCCCCAATCCTGTGTAGAAATGCAGAAAAAGTCAGGTGTGCCCCCACATCCTATGTAGAAATGTAGTAACAGTCAGGTGTGCCCTCCCAATCCTGTGTAGAAATAGTCATGTGAGCCCCCCTCCCTACGTACTAATGTAATAACAGTCAGGTGTGCCCCCCCAATCATGTGTAGAAATGTAGAAAATGTCAGGTGTGCCCCCCCCTGCAGAAACAGCATGCTACCTGTCGGTGTACAACACAAAGGTCAGCACTGCAGTACAAATTACCTAGACTTGATCCACACATTAAATTCAGATGGGCTTACTGGGCATGCTCACACACTTAAACACATGAAGGCCATGTCTGCAAACACCAGTGGAACAGACATATCTGGCAGTCGCAGTTGTTAGTACAGACACTCGTCAGTATGCACCACTCATGCCTTACACACACAGTGGATAGGAATACAGACATATATGTAAGGACAACACACTATAATAAGTCAAAGGTAGACATACATTGATATGTGTTAGAGGGAGACTGTGGCAAGGAGCCACCCAGGCCTGTCCCACCCAGCACACAGCCAAAGAGCCCCAACCACATGAAGTTCAGATGTTACTCACTGCAGACACTAGCCAGCAGTATCTGTCAGAATTACAGACTATGTAGTGCACATGCTAGCTGTGCAACATGACTGTACAATGACGTAGTCATCTAGCAGCTGTATACACGTACCTGTGAAATATGATCCTGTGTGTGCCCACATGTGGTGTGTCAACCTCTAGATGAATGGGTTATGGCCCATGCACACACATTGCCCTCCCCATAGCCCTACTATGAAAAGCCTGCTGAGGTCATCAACTGTGAAATACACCGTTGGGAGATTTGTAGCCCAGTAATCTATGTGGCGCGTCCCATACCTTTGTACTGCTGTAGTGTGATGAAATAGTTGGGTAGGAGTTCAAATCTCAGACATGGCAACTGTGAGTTTTCTGTGTGTGTCTATCTGTCTGTCTCTATCTGTGTAGAGAGCAATGATTTTTAGGGTAGTCACACTCCCTACAACTGAAATGCTCTACTTTGGTAAGGCTGCTGATGTCATCTGCCTAGAAATATATCTCTGGGAAGGTTGTATCCCAGTAATCTCCATAATCCATGCTATAACTGCGTACTGCTGTAGTGTGATAAAATGGTTAGGGAGTAGTTCTAATCCCATGCTTGGCAACTGTGTGTGTGTGTGTGTGTGTGTGTGTGTGTGTGTGTGTGTGTGTGTGTGTGTGTGTGTGTGTGTGTGTGTGTGTGTGTGTGTGTGTGTCTGTCTGTGTAGAGAGCAATGCCTTTTAGGGTAGTCTCACTCCCTACAATTGAAATGTTCTACTTTGGTAAGGCTGCTGATGTCATCCACCTAGAAATACATCTCTGGGAAGGTTTTAGCCCAGTAATCTCTGTAATGTGTGCCATAAGTGCGTACTGCTGTAGTGTGATAAAATAGTTAGGGAGGAGTTCTAATCCCAGCCTTGGAAACTGTGTGTGTGTGTGTGTGTGTGTGTGTGTGTGTGTGTGTGTGTGTGTGTGTGTGTGTGTGTGTCTCTCACTGTCTGCGTAGAGAGCAATGTTTTTTAGTGTAGTCACACTCCCTACAATTGAAGTGCTATACTTTGGTAAGGCTGCTGATGTCATCCACCTAGAAATACATCTCTGGGAAGGTTGTATCCCAGTAATCTCTGTAGCGTGTGCCATAACTGTATACTGTTGTAGTGTGATAAAATAGTTAGGGAGGAGTTCTAATCCCACCCTTGGCAACTGTGTGTGTCTGTCTTACTCTGTGTAGAGAGCAAAGCTTTTTAGGGTAGTCACACTCCCTAGAATTAAACTGCTCTACTTTGGTAAGGCTGCTGATGTCATCCACCTAGAAATACATCTCTGGGAAGGTTGTAGCCCAGTAATCTCTGTAGTGAGTCCTATAACTGTGTATTGTTGTAGTATGATAAATTAGTTAGGCAGGTGTTCTAATCCCAGACATGGCAAGTGTGTGTGTGTGTGTGTGTGTGTGTGTGTGTGTGTGTGTGTGTGTGTGTCTGTCTGTCTGTGTAGAGAGCAGTGCTTTTTAGGGTAGTCACACTACATACAATTTGAATGCTATACTTTGGTAAGGCTGCTGATGTCATCCACCTAGAAATACATCTCTGGGAAGGATGTAGCACAGAAATCTCTGTAGCGTGTGCCATAACTGCATACTGCTGTAGTGTGATATAGAACTCTGGTAGGGTTCTATTCCCACCCATGGCAGTTCTGGATGTTATGTGTGTGTTTCAATGTCTGTGTAGGGGGAACAATGCATTTTTGGCTAGTCACACTCACTACAATTCAAATGCCCTACTTTGGCAATCCTGCTGATGTCATTCACTGTGAAATACACCTTTGGGGAAGGAGTTCTCCAGTAATCCCTGTTGGGGATATAGACCTCTGTTAGGGGTTCTATACCCACAAATGTCAGTTGTGGATGTTGTGTGTGTGTTTCAATGTCTGTGTAGAGAGCAGTGCATTTTAGCCTAACCACACACACTACAATTCGAATGCCCTACTTTGGCAATCCTGCTGATGTCATTCACTCTGAAATACACCTTTGGGGAAGGAGTTCTTCAGTAATCTCCATGGTGCATCTTATAACAGCTTCATGCTGTAGTATGATATAGACCTCTGTTAGGGGTTCTATACCCACACATGTCAGTTGTGGATGTTTTGTGTGTGTTTCAATGTCTGTGTAGGGAGCAGTGCAGTTTAGCCTAGCCACACTCACTACAATTCGAATGCCCTACTTTGGCAATCCTGCTGATGTCATCCAATGTGAAATACACCTTTGGGGAAGGAGTACTCCAGTAATCTCTGTGGTGCGTACTATGACTGCATACTGCTATAGTGTAATAAAATAGTTAGGTAGGAGTTCTAATCCCAGACATGATGTGTGTGTGTGTGTGTGTGTGTGTGTGTGTGTGTGTGTGTGTGTGTGTGTGTCTGTGTTTGTAACTTGTATCCTGTGTGGAGGTGGGTGTGAGTGTGTAACAACTGGGCCCAATGTGTAGCGGGTTTTGCAAATTTCTTATATGGTGGCCCTAGTGTATATCACAATGTCCACTGTACAGGGATAACATATGTGAAATAGCTGAGAGGCTATGGTGCAGATCCATACCCATACATTTGATATCAAGGCCAGGCAAACAAAGTTAGCAACCTAGTATTAGCTAGAAAACACTTTCAACCCATGCTTCATACACACACACACTTGCCTAGGCAACAGCCACTATGTTGGTAGTACACTGCATATTGCCCACTGATAGTAACTATGGAGTAATTGCAGTGGCCTGCAGAGGGCATGGCACCCTGTCCATCTGTCCAATAGGCACATACATGCAGACAGTGTACCTTCCCCATGTTCCCCACTGGACACCTGCAACACCTGTGGTGCCATCAAATGTGACCCACAAATGGCATACCATGCTTGAAAACATGCCCTGTATGGACAGATGCCACTGACACCAGGGAATACTGTTAGCATGCTATCAATGTAGGTGCAGGGTAAACCTGTTGTCCATTACCAGTTCCTGCAACATGAGGCCAGGCCTGGCACATCTGATGATAATCTGTGTACACAACAAGGGACAGACACCCCAGGTAACATTCCACATGTCACTGTACATGCATGTGGGAGGTGTGCACATCACAGACACCGTCCATGTCATGGACTAAGGAACTCACACATGGCAAGCAATGCACAGCATTACCACACGCATTAGTCACCCAGGTGATTAGATGGTGAATACAATACACACCTGTGTGGGCAATTCCAGAATTTACACCCCTGAGCCACAATGCAGACCATTGTCATGTGGCCTGATGCCAAGGTGTACCCATCACCTAGCCTTGTATCACATTTCTATGCAGTTATTGGATTAGGGAATAGGTTACTTGTTGTGGAGCCCTCAGAATGTATATGTGATGGTTAGTGACATCTGCAACAGGGATATGGTAGCTACACGATAGGTGTAGTACAGTTCATCACTACACAACCATGAATCAATGCACCCATGCATGTTAGTACTGGCACCGTGTGTGTGTGTGTGTTTGTGTGTGTGTGTGTGTGTGTGTGTGTGTGTGTGTGTGTGTGTGTGTGTGTTGTATGATGTGTATGTTCATATTCACACTTGCTACAACCCCCATTGGCATACTGCAGCATGCTGTCTAATGTCAGACACCTCCCCATACCATTTGCCCATATAACCTCTATATGACCTCTGTGGTGCATGTGATACCTGCATAGTAATGTGTTGTGGCAATCTCACTAGTGATGGGTTGTATTCCTGGCCCTGCCAAGTGTGTCAATGTGTGTGTGTTGCTGTGAGAATGTGGTTGTGTTGACACTGGCACCTGTTCATGCAGACAGGCATGTGTACTACACCTATCGTATACCTACCATATCCCTGTTGCAGATGTCACTAACCATCACATATACGTTCTGAGGGCTCCACAACAAGTAACTTATGTGGTGAATCCAATAACTGCATAGAAATGTGATAGCACTACATAGTCGTCAGGGGTTTGATACCCTGTGCTGGTAGGTGTGTGACAAAAACATGCTTAAGTTTTACTCTCCCACCTCTCCCTGACTTGTCTTTGCCTCTGTCTGCCTCTCTCACTCCCTCTCTGCTGGATGTGGAGACCTACACCTGCTTTGCTTAGGCAGCAGCATGTGTATTTTAAGTGATACTCATGATCAGCTGATGGCCTCTGCATGAATTGCAGCCCTCCCTTAGCTGATTGCATGTGGAACAGCTGTGGTAACATTCCCATAGCCAATTGCATGGAAACACACTCTGATATCTAGGAACATCATGTTGGTGTTGGCCCTTTTCATTCAGTGTGAGGAGGAACTAGATCTGTTGTTTGGCAAACAGCATCTCGGATGGATTGGGGATTTACCTGTAACAACATACACTGTAGAACAGGGCAACACACAGGAGGGGGGTGTGCCTGACCTGACTACAGACTGTAAGTGCTGCTATACTGCATTTGGATTAGTCTTGGTTTAACAGTGTGTGTGTGGATATGGCTGTCCTACATGTTTAAATACCTACCATGTCAGTTCTATGTTTATGAGGAATCCCCATCTGTAGGGTCATCTGTAGACTGGGAAGTGTGATGTGCCTTTGGTGTCATGTGTTACCCACAGAGCATCTATTTGTGAACTGCAGAAGGTAGAGTGAGGATTGCAGTCTGTAGATGGTGAAAGCTGTGACAGTTACTGACTTCATATCCCTCATAGGACATATGTTGCAACAAACCCTGTTACAACAGTAAATGTATGAGGTTATCACAGCAACATGTCAATATTGGCCCTATGTATGTACTTCCAGCCACAACTCTGTCAACCTTTGTACATATGTCATGCATTAAGAGGTGCATATGTGCTGTACACCATAATTAGTGTCATCATATCTGATAACAAGCCAGTGAGATATCAGACTGCTGCACATGTTATGTACAGTAGGGGTTATATTTGATGACATAACCTGGACATTCTGTGGTTGTTTGTACAGTACTGAGGTCTGTGTACTTATGCTGAATGTCAACAGTGTGTGTATTGTTAATATGTACTTTGGCCTGTGTACAGACTGTGGTATATGTCATTGTTCTAGGTCCCATCCTATCTGATGTTACATGCTGCTCCACTGTATATTACCATATTGGCTTACATGTTTATAGGGCCATACACACATATTATGCTAGCTTACCATATGTGGCTGTGGTTGTGTTCACATTGGTTGTGGTTATGCACTTTCACACAGGTGTATCTTACCCTGTGCTGTGACATGTCTGTAGAGCCTGCTATATATGCAGGCACATGTGCATTCCCCCATAGGAGATGTAGGCCAGTGTTGAGCCAGTCTGCCTGTAGCCTGCACAGTGCATTGTTACATGCCTAACAGCTTAGTGTACTTACCCAGTGAGATGTCATGTCCAGATACTTGTCAGATGTACTGCTGCCAGGTTTCCCTTAACAGTCATGTATGTGAAACAGAGCAGTGGGATGTTGTACAGATGTACGTTAATATCTAGTGGGTAGTATGTGGCCATGGCACCCCTGTACCAGTGGTTATTATGTGTCAGGACAGACAGGGGTGTGTGAATGCATAACCTATGGTGGCAAATGTATACCACTCGTTATGTGTTATACCCATCTATATGGCTGTTAACATCCATATTGTCAGGCATGGTCCACATGTATTGAACTAAGGGGTTCTGTTTATACCTCTGGACTGTACAGAGTGTGTCAGAATGTCCACATATATTGGCCAATATCTCTGCTGCAGTCCACAGGGGCATTACATGCTAGCAGCGGTACTGTACTATGATGTCCTTAGGATGTCTGTCAGTAGCCAATGGCGCACATGTGAAAAGCAGATGTGACCTCCCACACACACCATGTTTGTGAAGACAATCCCAATTACAGCAGCAATAGTCTACTAATATACCTGCTGTACAAACGTGACATCCCCTTGCACTATGAATTTGGGACTGTAGGGGCTGGGGTAAGGCTACACTCCATGTTCAGGACATATGGTGAAAATATATGTACATTTAATTATCCAGATATCTATATATATATATAATTACACATATACATATCGACATATATGGATGGGTATGTATATGTACATAGATATACATATATACACCCAGATATATACATATACAGAGCAATACATGTCTACACATATACAGATAGTGATACATATGCACATATACATATGGATATCTACAGATATATTGACAATAGTAGGTATATCAGAATAGATATGTATGCACATATAGTAACAGATATATATATATATATATATATATATATATATATATATATATATATACCAGCATAACTAGGCATATCTGTACAAATAGGATGTGCATACATGTACAGCTATATACACATATACGTAAACCTATATATATATATATATATATATATACACATATATGTATATATACATATATGTATATATGGATCTACCTGACTAGATCGACACGTCGGAACATCGACAAAGCGCCAGAAGATCGACAAGGCAGAAGACTGACGGAGGAAGACACCGACGCTGAGAACACCGAGATGGGGAAAGGATGTGTAAGTATGCGGTAGTGACGGCCGTTAGGGTGCGAGTAAGGTAAGTGTGCAATGTTGACGGTCAGTAGGGATAGGGGTGGGATAAGTGAGTTAGGGTTAGAGCGCGGGTTAGGTAAGGGTGCGAGTAAGGTAAGTGTGCGATGTTGACGGTCTGTAGGGATAGGGGTGGGATAAGTGAGTTAGGGTTAGGGCGCGGGTTAGGTAAGGGTGCAGTAGTGATATTTTTTGGGTTAGGGGTGGGTTAAGTGAGTTAGGGTTAGGGCGTGGGTTAGGTGAGTGTGCGATAGTGACGGACCTTAGGGTTAGGGTTTCGGTTAGGGTTGTAGATAGTTGTGTATGTAAGGGTTAGTGTTAGTTTGTAAGGATTTTGGTGTACTTGTGCTTTGTGTGTGGGTTTTGGACAGGGGATTTGTTTTGTTTGTTGTTATGATGTGTCGAGTGTATGAGGTGTCGTGTTTGTGAACTGTCGATTATGTGGTGTCGGTGAAGTCAGTGTCGGTGTTGTGAAGTGTCGATGTAGTCAGGTAGATCCGTATATATATATATATATATATATATATATATATATATATATATATACATATGTACATACGAAGAGATGTACACATGGCCATAAATATGCAGCACTATACATATGTGTATACAGACATATGTATGAGTTTTCATGTGTATGTACATGTAGATATATATACACCTATGATATGTATACAACCATATTCCTGTCATGAGCAAACATCACGGTTGTGTATACCCTCCCATATGTATCTCACCGTATGTATCTGCTATGTGCACATAATGATAAAACAACATATGTGCTGCAACGGTCATATTAATAACAAGGACTACACAAATTAGGAACTAAAGGCAATTGGACAGTACTACTCAATATGTGTATTGACAGCTATATTGATAAAACAACAGCTGTCTCCACAGTGGTCATGACATAGTAGTTAAGTGCTGTGACTTCAGTGTAAAGGGTCCTAGGTTCAAGACCTGCAAGAGCTGTTCATTTTGTTGCTGGGCAGAACAAGGACTGTCAGATACATAGTGGTTAAGGCAGTTTTGAGCAGCTTTAAGCAGGTTTGCGTGGGTTTGTGTGAAGCTAAGCAGTGCTAAGCTATGGGTAAACGTACGGGCACTTACACAGTGTAGGCAGCACTTACCAGTGCGCAAATCAGCTTAGCTGTTATATTGCAGCAATGTTGATACTTGCTAAGCATAGCTTAGGCCTGGCAACCAGGACACACAACCCAGCCTGATAACCTGTAATAAGTGTATGTAATGCCAGTAGCAAGGGGTGTGAGTGTCATGTGTGGGACATAGACATATACGAGGCCTGTACAGCACGGTTATCCATGTGAATGTGTGACATACAGGTGTAGTAGCCCAGGGTACATGCTATCACACTGGCATGTAGTGTACCATGGCAGTACTACTGTTGACAGTGCTATCCCAGGCAAGAGCAGAGTGCTTAATGTAGTACTGACAACAGGCACACCTGCGAGCATCGCTGGACACTGATGCCTCCCTGTTGTATCCCTGGTGTGTGAGCTGTGTCACAGTATATACCCCTTTCTGGTCTGTCAATGCACTCATGCTACTGCATAGCTACCTGCCAAGCTGATGACTGTCAGTCCTTGTACAGATGTGCAGATGGCAGGTATCCAGCTGGGATATGTACAACCGACCTATGCTTGATTGACGCTCTACTACGCATGTGACATGTGCATGAGATGAATATCCCTGTAGTACCACTGTTGGGATATACTTATACTATGGGTTGGATCGCAGTCGTGGCCAATGTGTGATGGTGGGTATGGCAGAGTGTCATCATGGGCTTCAGGGAGTACAATATCCTGTGGGGGATGTGGGTACTCTGTACACTGTTGCACTGAAGTACACCAGGTATATGTCCCATGTATCATGTTATGGTTACCACTGTCACCATCAATCATACAGGTAATTGTTACCATAATCCAAGCCAGTTATGCATGTGTGTGCAGCCTACCTGTAACACATTAGAGACACAGCCAAGGTAGTTAGCAGTGATAGGCCCTGGTATCTCAGATGTGTGTCTGACTGTTATGTGTCTGTAAATGTGTATATGATGGTATGTCACACTACATATCATCCACATACACACATTACATCCCCCATTAGCATACTGTACATGTTGGGGGATGTTCTGCATGTACCATGTATCCTGGGACACACCTCAACCTAAACGCTGTTCAGTGTGTGCATTGTAAGCCACACACATCAGTATCACAACATAGCTAGGTAGGGGTTTAGTCCCAGTGTTGGCAAGTAACAGTGTGCGTGTATGTGGGTGGGTCTGTGGGTCTACATCAGGTTGCAGGGTATACATGGCTCAGCGGGCCACCTGTCCATGTGGCACAGGCAATAACTGTATAGTAACCTGTGAAATGTGTTTGTACCCCAGATATGTCACAGCCATGGTGTCAGCACAGTGACATACCCCGTTGTGCAATATGATTGCAGACCATCCTCATGCTGAGACATGTACACCTACAACACACATGGATAACATTATAGGGGCCGCGATCAACCAGTGTTACTAACAGCTATAATGCATCATTGCTGGATGGCTACACTACCTGCCAAATATGCCTCACACTCTACTCCCTACAACATGTTACACTGCAAGACTGTGGTACACTGTTGTACAGTCACTGTGTGCATCAGAACCATATCAGCCTGTCCCTGCATTGATGGTATGGATGAAAGGGATGGGGCACAGGTATCATCATATGCACAGGGCATCCTAGTGCTGAGACATGTACACCTACAACACAATTGGATAACATTATTGTCAAAGGTAAAACAACTTCGAAAAGATCAACACATGGCAGGTTCAGGTTAAGGCACTTTAATCTTGCAGCAAAGAGACAAAAATGTGCTAATACAGAGTTTGTCTAACTAGAATCAGGAAGTGAAGCTATTCTTATACATTTCTTACAAGACATTGCCTACTAAGCTGATGTAATAAATCACAAGTTCTTTCAATATTATTTCGTAGCAGCTGTTTGTCCATGATTTTCTGCTGGCATATCAAGTTTACAAAAACACTTCCTAAGAAAAACAACGTGGCCTTGATGACCACTGGTCAGATACAACTTCTCACTATGCAATGTTACCATTCAAGGTACTATGGCTAATTCGAGCACAAAGCAAGTACAGATTATAGTTCATTTCTTCAAGTAGTCTTTGTTCAACTGTATCTATCTTTTCTGCAGCTGTGCATGTTCTCATAACATGAACAGAGCTGATTGTTCAAGTTCAATAACATTATAGAAAACAGTATTGCTCTATTCATTATTTTCCTGACCTAGCAGATAATCACCTGCTTCTCAGTAAATTTCCAAAAGGCATAAACATGACTTTTGCTGTGCTAGCAAACACTAGGTCAGAGAGCATCTTGCAGTTTCAGAAAGCATCTGTAGTTTCATACAAAACTAAGCTGTACATAAAATAAAATAAAATATGTTAACCCTTTTAGCTTCTAATAAGCACTAAACATATACATTAATACATATTTTTCTAACATTTCCCCCCTGTTAATACTTTTTATTCTATTTTCAAAAACATAAACAGTTTGCTTCTTCTCCTAACCTCTTTCTGTTCAGAATTTGCAGTTAAGAGAGTCATTCAGTTTAAACTTATGAAAGTGTTTCATTTTTCAACAGTTCTTCAATTTCAGTACTTTGATACAAAGTCTCAGAAACTGACATGTCTATAAAATCTTTCATTAATCTTCTCATGCAGGGAATCCTTCCTAAAGACACTGGAGAATATGAAGGTCTCTCCAAACACCATCATATTGGGGGATTTCAACTACCCAAACGTAGACTGGGAGCATTACTCAAACCCCAACACCCTAGCCCAAAGGTTCCTAGAATTCATAAACTCAAATGCTATGGAACAACTAGTCACCTCTCCCACAAGAGAGGAAAACATATTAGACCTGATCATCACAAACATGGGGACACAATGTTCCATACCAGAAGTATACCCCTCATTGGTAAGATCGGACCATAAATTAATCTCCCTGGAAATCCACATCCCGCCCCCACCCCCAGCACAGAAGACCACAGTGAAGAACTTCTCAAAAGCTGACTTCACACTTCTTAAGACTGAAGTGGAATCCTTCAAGGCCCCCGGGCCAGTGAAAACCACAGCCCACTCTGCTGAATCCTTTATAAACGCATTCTATGGACACCTACAGGAATGCATGGATCATGCAATCCCAAATAAAACCAAGACCCATCCCCCCAAGGGCAGGCGTCCTGTCTGGTGGACCCCAGCCATTAATAAGCTATATAACAGAAGGAGGAAGCTACTACATGATAGAGCAAAATCCTTAAAAGGGAAGGCATCTCTGATCAGTACTAGCAAAAAACTATGAACACTCATAAAATCATCCAAGGCCAACTTTGAGAGAAAAATTGCACAAGACACTAAAGATAATCACAAGGCTTTCTTTAATTATGTTAGAAACCTGGGTGAAAACTCCCAGATATGCTCAGAGTTAGTCCAAAATGACAAAAAATACACTGAACCCACAGACATTGTCAACATACTAGCAGACAGATTCAGTGCAAATTCCCCCCCCCCCCCAAAAGGACAAATATCTATCCCAGCAGAGTGTTGCCTCCCTGACATCTCAGATGCCGAGGTGAGAGCTGCCCTCTCCAAAGCTAAAAACACAGCATCAATGGGACCAGACGGTGTCCCGGGTTGCGTGCTACATAAACTCCAAGAAGAGCTAAACCCACACATAAGGCTGCTGTTTAATCTCAGCCTTACTACAGGATATGTACCCAAAGAATAGCGTACAGCAACAGTGGTCCCACTCCACAAAGGAGGTGCTTCTACGGACCCTGGAAACTACCGCCCCATAAGCTTGACCGAAGTTGACAGTAACCTCTCGTTTGACACTCACATTGCCAAAGTGGTTAGAAAGACCTTCTATATTGCCCACCTTATCATGAAGGGATTCATATCTACATCGGGAGAGGTCATTGTGCCCCTTTACTCTTCCCTCATCAGGCCTGCAAAGCTAAGGAGAGGATCATTATGGAACTCATAAACAAAGACATTGGGGACCTACAGACATTGGATCCTACCCAATTCGGCTATGTTAAGGGCAGATCCTGCCTCTTGAACCTGGTCGACTTCTTTGAAACAGTCACCAAGGCCATTGATGAGGGTAAGGTAGTTCACACAGCCTACCTTGACCTTGCAAATGCCTTTGACACAATACCCCACTCGGGCATTATAGACAAGCTCTCCAGCTTAAATATAAACCCCTATGTCATAAGATGGGTTGCATACTGGCTCAAGGACAGAACCCACAATGTCAGAATTGCTGGAGCCATGTCAGACTCTAAACCAGTCACAAGTGGCATCCCACAGGGCTCGGTCCTGGGACCTCTCTCATTCGGTATTTATTTTTCTGAGGTACAGGCTAACATGGGAGGATTGTGGCTGACCAAGTTCACAGATGACTGCAAACTGGGCACCATAATTGATTCTCCAGTGGACACAAGCATCCTTCAAATGGGTCTCATAGAAATGGAAAACTGGTGCCAGAGCCATGGCCTTAAACTAAACGCCAAAAAGTGTATAGTCATATCCTTTGGGAAAAACAAAGTGCCCACAAATTACCACATAGATTGTAATCCAATAAGTACGGAAGAAGTAATTAGGGACCTAGGGACCGAAGTTGACAGTAACCTCTCGTTTGACACTCACATTGCCAAAGTGGTTAGAAAGACCTTCTATATTGCCCACCTTATCATGAAGGGATTCATATCTACATCGGGAGAGGTCATTGTGCCCCTTTACTCTTCCCTCATCAGGCCCATAATTGAGTACAATGCCCCATTTGGGATGTACCTTACCCAACACCTGCAGCAATTGGAAAGACCCCAAAAGTACCTCACCAAGAGGATCAAGGGACTCAAACATATGCCATATACTGCCCGGCTAAAGAAACTCCAGCTCTACTCAGTAGCATACTGCCTACTCAGAGGCAATCTATGCCTGATGTACAAGGCCATGTCCAACCCGGATTTAATGGACATGCTCCACCTCAGAAAATCCAAATCCACCAGAGCTATGTGAGTGAGAGATTTGAACCTCAGCACAGAGATAAATAGGACATGCTGGAGGGACAGATTCATAACCCAGAGGCTCCCTTCACTCTGGAATAAAATCCAAGTCCATGTTAGGCAGAGCCCCTCACTGACTCTCTTCAAGAGAAATCTTGACGAGTGGATGGGAAATCATAGGTTTACCCCGGGGGTCACTTCTGTGTCACTGCTAGACAGAGGTACAGTAAACTAAACCTTAAAATGGGCACAGTATACTCATTCCAAGGGGTGGCGAAAGCCAAACACACTCTGGCTAGGCTTATAAATGCCCTAGGGCAGATAGCCTAGTATGAACCTATGAACCTATGAATACCGCAACAAACACACACTCCTAATAGGAGTAATCCCACACAAATGGCAATCAGGATGTTCATTAGGATGCTATCCCACCCCCCAAACAAATTCTGGAAAAAATCCGTCAGTGGGTTTGGGCCTGGTTTGGTCATGGCCGACACTTGCTGAATCACCTCAAGATGGTTGTTTAGCTCATGCTGGTTGTCAGGAATATAGGAACAGCACTCCTCTTTTATTAAAGTGCATGTACCACCTTTTGCCGCTAGGGTGAAGTCGAGAGCCATGCGGTTTTGAAGTACCACAGTTCTCATAGCGTTCAGTTCATCAGTTATTAATTCGAGAGCAGAAAAAGTTGCATTACTCATTACTTTGAGACGTTTGGACAGTTTTCTCATCTCCCAAATCGATTTCACTGCGCCATATGCAGGGGCTATACCTGCCCACTATATAATAGTGTCACTCAAGTCCATGTGTGTTAGTTTATCTTTGTTTTTCACGGAGTTATGGTTTCTCCAGCCTGCTTCAATTCATCCCATTGGATTCTCAGCTCTCTTGATTGGATTTCCAGGTTTCTTGGTGACCTCTCTGACATTTTGAATTCTTCCCTGAGGCAACACTGCAGTGTGTCGTATGGCCGGAACCAGGTAACCCAAAAAACAACTGCCGGACCAATTCTCAGGTAACCATTTGTATGCCTTTTTCCCACACACAAAATAACAATTCTCTACTTTAGTATTAATATATACTTGCCCTGCATGAAACATTTTCTTATCAATGATAGATAGTTGTTTAAAAAGAACAGGATTACGTTGCACTTCATCAACCGTTTTGTGCATTGATTCAAAATATGAGTCATAGTTTGTATCACAAATATAACCTGCATTATTAGCTTTGATATAACATTTGTAAGGAAGAGTCACATTACAATTGCTTCAACCCACCTGAACAGTATAACTTTTGTGAAAACATACAATTCCCTTTTGTGTAACAGGCAGGTACAATGCTATTTTGTCTTGTGATTTCATAGTCGTAGTATCAAAAATCAAATTTTCCCAGGTCTCATTGACCCCTAGGGGGACAGCAGTCATTAACAATCCCCCGTATGCTGTTGGTATAGCTGTGCAAATCCAGCAATTCGAAACATTAAAGGTTTCAGCATACACATATTTAATTGCTTGGTAAGTGTTTAAGTTCGGATGCCAGTCCATGAGTAACGCATCTCATTTATTCAGTTCAGCTTGTGTGGCTGGAAAAAGGAAAGGCCACAGCAAAAAGATTAATGTTATCAGTATAGTTAACAGAATGATCATGCAGTACTTTTGAGGTTGTTCTGTATTTCTATTTGCTCCGTATCTGGTCATTTTGTTCTTGTGTAACAGTAACAAGTTTATTGTCCAGTTCAAAGCTTTAATCAATTTACAGTGTGTCAGATGAATCCAGGACGCTTGCTCTGCGATCTTGACTGCAGTGGGTGTTGACAGTAGCACTTGGTATGGCCCTTCCCACTTCGGTGATGTCCAATTCTTTCTCTTGATGACTTTCACCCAGACCCACGTGCCTGGGACTGCTGCTGCTTCCGATGGTCTGGTTTGTTCTTTATCTGAAACAGAATTTAACTGCAAAAGTTGTTTATTACTTAAAAGTCGTCTCATATATTCTGCGAGTGAACTGTCGGCCTCCTGGTCTGCAGGCATGAGAGGTTTCCAATGAGGTATATAGTATGCCCTCCCAAATAATTTTTCAAAAGGAGTTAACCCCTTTGCATTCGGAACAGTTCTCATGCTCAACAATGCCAGAGGCAGACAGTACACCCTGTTCTTTTGAGTCTCACTAATTAATTTCCTAAGTTTATTTTTCAAAACCCCATTATGCCTCTCTACTAGTCCTGCGGATTGTGGGTGGTATGCACAATGGTTCTTTAAGGAAATTCCGAAATATCGGCTCAACTGTTGTATAGTTTGATTTACAAAGTGTGTGCCATTGTCACTGTAGATCTTTTCCGGTATGCCAAATCTAGGAATAATTACTTTAACAAGGACTTTTGCAACAGTAGCTGCATCTGGATTTTTGATCGGAAAAGCTTCCACCCATTTGGAAAACATATCTATAATGACAAGACAATACTTCTTATTTTCGCAATTGTTCAGTTCTATGAAATCCATACAGATAGTATGGAATGGGTGCGGTGGTGCAGGGAAACTCCCTTGTTTAGGCTTCAACGCCCCTTGTGCATGATGCTTATTAACAAACATGGCATGCTGCACAAAATTTTTTTGTGTAGTTTGTAAATCCATATGCTGTGAACACTTGATTCACTAACTGTACCATCCCCCCTGTTGAGACATGGTACTGCTCATGGCTCAACAAAGCTGCATATCTAAACAAATTAGACGGCAAAATTGGTTTTTCTTCTTTGGAGATGTACAGCCCTTTCTCAAGAATTGCTCCTCGTTTTATCCATTTCTGTTTTTCTACTTTCATAGTAAATGTCTGCATTGTTTTCAACATTTCTAAATCTAAAATCTCAGAAGGTTGTAATTCCTCACTCAAAAGAAATATTTCTGAAGCTGAAGCTGCCTGCTTTGCAGCTGTATCAGCTCTCGCATTACCTTTTGAAATCCTATCCTGTTGCTTGGTATGAGCTACACATTTACAAATAGCTACTTTCTGAGGTAACTGAATAGATTCTAACAAATCTAAAATAAACTGCGCATGATTAATCGGTTTACCAGTAGATGTTATCATTCCTCTATTCTTCCACTGTTGCACAAAAACATGTACAGTAGAAAAAGCGTACTGGCTGTCAGTAAAAATGTTCACACATTTACCCTTTGCCAAGGTACATGCCCTTGTCAAGGCAATCAATTCTGCTACTTGTGCAGATAAGTTGTGTGGTAAAGACTTTGCTTCTAAAATCTCAGTATCAGAAACTACTGCATACCCCACTAGGTTCTGCCCTGTAGGACCCCTTCTGCATGAGCCGTCCATGTAATATGTCACCTCGGCATCATCCAAGGGAACATCCATTAGATCTTTTCTAGGCAGTGTCTTTTGCTCAATCTCCTGCAGGCAGCTGTGTGGTGTGCCATCCGCAGGGGTTGGGAGCAAGGTAGATAGGTTTAAAGTTGTGCATCATTCAATTGTCATATGAGGTTGGCTCAAGAGTATAGTCATACAGGAAAGATGTCTAGCAGGAGAAAGATATGCTACTTTTTCTTGCAGTAAAATAATCGCGACTGCATGAGGCACTCTCAATCTGAGAGGGTGGAACAACACTACTGAGGCCAAAGCCTGTACTGCCATTGCAGCTGCGACTACTGCTTGTACACAGTGGGGCAGGGATCGCGCTACTGGGTCCAGCTGTGATGAACAGTAAGCTATGGGGCATTGCTTGTCCCCATGTTGCTGTGTTAACACTGATGTCATATAACCTTGCTTACAATCTATAGTTTGGAAAAAACGTTTATGATAGTTTGGTAATCCTAAAACTAATGAGGATGCTATCAATTGTTTTAGTTTGCAGAAAGCTGATTCTGCTTCTGGTGTCCATTGTAATAAATCTTGTGCTGCCATAGGCTTCTTGTATATCAAGTTGGTGAGTGGAGCAGACTCCAAGGCATAGTTTGGAATCCAACTCCGACAGAAATTAGTCGTACCCAGGAAGGACATAATTTTCTTCTTGGTAGTCGGTTTGGGTGCTTGTAAAATTGCTATTTTCCTATCTTCATCTAATGTTCTGCCTTCTTTGGATATTACATATTCCAGGTATTTAACCTGCTTTCTCCAAAGCTGCAACTTGTTTTTGTTTACTTTATGTCCTTGAGTGGCTAGAAATTGTAGTAATGCTATGGTATCTTCTCTGCATTCTTGCTGGGTGGGGGCTGCCAGCAGGATGTCGTCTACATAAAGTAAAATCTGACTGCGTCTTGGTGGGCTAAATCCCGCCAAGTTGCTTGCCATCTCTTGTGCGAATATTGTTGGGCTTTCACAATACCCCTGTGGTAGTCGCGTGTATGTATACCTTTTCCCCTGAAATGTGAATGCAAACCAATGTTGGCTGTCAGGGTGTATTGGTATCGAAAAGAATGCATTGCTAATATCTACCACAGAAAAATACTTCTGTTGAGGCTTCAAATCATTCAATAGGGTGTGTGGATCTGGCACTGTAGGTGCTCTAGGTATTACTGCGTCATTTACAGCTTGTAAATCTTGGACCATACGCCATTCTCCGTTTGCTTTCCTGACAGGAAACAGGGGTGTGTTACATGGTGAATCGGGAGATTCTACCAGTACTCCTTCCTTAAGTAAAGCTGCTATTATAGGTTTGATTCCTACTTCTGCATCTTTCCTTTAGGGATACTGTCTCTTTTGTGGTCTAAATGCTGATTTTGGCATAATAGTAACTGGTCCTGCTGTACGAATTAGTCCTACATCTGATTTCCCTGTTGACCAGAGAGTTTCTGATATGCTCCATAAGGCATTTTCTTCCTCTTCTAGTAAGAGTGCTAATCAGCTGTCCTCGCTAGACTGCAAGTGTACAGCTGGGTGTGTCTGTGTTATCCAATTTAACTTCTGCTTCTGTACTCCCTGTTCTGACAATTCTAACTCCGTCAGTTTTTCCCACTTTGTGACTTTTTCTTCTAGGTCTGCCCATTTCACATTCTTGTCCTTAGTTAATCGATTAGATTTATAAAGTGCAAAGAACTCCTGGGGCAATGAACAGCTAACTACACTGTTCCCTTCTGTGTCCCAGTACAGATTACGTAATACTAATCTGTTTGCATGGTTTTTGAACTGTTCTTGCTCATATTCCTTATCAGGTCCTGGAGTGCTACAATAATACAAAGTACAGTGCAACAAATGCTGTTTATCATTGTCAAGGGATGGGGACATACCGATGGCTACATTCATCAGTTCTTCGGTTACTGCCCCTGGACCAGTCGTGACCAAGTCCTGGCTGTACCAATAAAATGTTTTGCCCTCCAGTCGCACCACAAAAGTATCCATTTGTCACTGTGCTTCCATACCCTGCATAGTCGGAACTACTGCTATGCCAAATATCTGCATAAGATCTCTGCCCAAAAGGTTTATTGGGCATTTTTCAGAAACAACAATTTTGCTTTTCTGGGTCATCCCTGAAACAGGGTCAGTTATTGCTATGTTATGGGAGTGTGGCTCCCGATACAGCTGTCCATTAGCTGCTTTCACTAATATGTAATCAAATGATTCTGAATTTTCTGGTAGTTTGGAAGGATGTATCAGGGTCCGTGATGCCCCTGAGTCACACAGGAATTTTACTTCCCTCCCCTCTACCAGAAGTGTAACTTCCGGTTTTGTGTCTGCTAAATAGAGCTATAGGTTCAATAATGCTAAGTCTAAAATTTCACTTTCTTCACCATCTACGATTTCTTGCACTTCCTCTATTTCTTCTATCACAGTCTCTACTCCCTCTATCACATTTGCATTTGTCTTTTCTCGGTTACTCCCTTCTAGTGATTCTTGACTATCATATAGTCAGCCCTCATCTTCCTTATCTTCCATGGCTACCTTCTTGTTTTGCTTGCAATCCCTTGCTAAATGTCCCTTTTTTCTGCACTTAAAACATTCACCCCTTTTCTTTCTCTCTTCAAACTCCTCTGATCGCTTATCAGATTGTTTGTCTCCCTGGGCATTTTTCTTGCCCTTTTTCCCAGACTGTACTACATAAACTTCTGCTCCATCTTCTACAGAGAATACTTGGGCTTTCTTTTTCTTTTTACTGTTAAAATGCCTTTCGACATGTCTAGCATATTCAAGTAGTGACTGTAATCTACTTGTACGATGGTCTACCATGTGCTTTGTAATAAAGCTGCTTATAGGCAAAATACTGCCTTTCAAAAATGCATTCTTTAGCTGCTGCTCATACGGGGAATCATGTGTTTGGTCTTCAGGTGCCTGCATTCCACAATGGTTATTAAAACACTCTAATAATCTAGCATAATATCTGTCAACAGTTTCACCTTCTTGTTGGATGCATTGATTAATGCAAGTCCAGTCTGCCCTAGGCTTCCATTTCTCAGAGATTCGGTCTGTTAGACCTTTCACTCTGTTATCCAGTTCTGCATTGCTATGTGGGAGTGGCTTGTGTTCTGCGTCACGGGGATTCCTGTTGCCACTGATCATGTGCCAATCTGGACCTATGATTTGTCTAACTACTTTTTCTACTTCTTCTCCATTTAAATGATAACTTAACCTCATGCCCTGTAAGTCTTCTAAGAATTTTCTAAAATTAACTTTTGGATGGGGAATTCCCTCTGTGGCTTTCCGGATGTCTTCCGGTGTCCACGGTCTATATACTAGGAGAGTCGGGTCCTGCCCTTCCTGTCCTGCCTGAGGATTTGGTACTTCTATGAGCGGACATATCTCTTCTTCACTCATAGCTCGTGAATTTTTGTTTATTTGATATAACTCAGTATCCCCTCTTAAGTTACGTGTTCGAGACCTAGTCTCGATGGGATCTCTGACATACGGTCTTGGCTTCACGGTGACAGCCGGGTATAGCGGAGGTGGACCAGCTTGTCCACTCACTTCATATTCTGGTGCGGGAAGCAGAAGGGGCAGTGGGGCTGATGCTATTACCAAATTATTGTCTTCTTTATCTAAAAACATAGCTTTTGAATTATTACTTCTTTGTTCCCTACGATTTGCTTCCTCAAGCCACCTGTGTGCCTGAGGAATGCCTAATTGACGTTGCTTTTTTACCTGACCTTTTGCGTCAGTTTTAAGCTGTTTGACAAGTTTAATAAGCGAGGATTTTTCTAATTTGCCATCAAATTCATATTTATTAACCCATTTTGTATAGTACCTAACATTGTCGGCATGCTGTAATTTCATATATTTTGCATCTTCAGTTAACGGTGGATTTTGGGAACTTTTTGTGCACTTATTTCCCATATTGTTCTGACTGTTAAAAATGTTACATAACCCTTCTTATTTTCACGTGGTACCACGATTTTTCTTTTTCACAGTTTATCTAGAATAACTGCCTTCCTATTCTGTTTCCTTGATCTATGACAAGACTGCAATCTTTCTGTCCCTGACTTGTATAAAACAAATCTCCTGATAGATGATACAAATCAAGTCCCTGATCTAAAACAGAAAAAAGGTAAATCTCACCTTACCTGACCCTCCGTGATTGATTGCCTGGTTCGATGGAAAACCGTTAACTCGTCCTCCAGTCGCAGATCAGAAAAGTGGCTGGCCTCTTTTGAACGACAATTCAGTCGGAGGTCTTTCAGAGCAGAAGAACCGATGTGGTCTCTTCTCCGTACGGTTTCATGCCACCTGGCCCATCTGACCTGAGGCGAAGTGAGAGTTTCTGGTCCGAAGGACCAATCTGTCAAAGGAAAAACAACTTTGAAAAGATCAACACACAGCAGGTTCAGGTTAAGGCACTTTAATCTTGCAGCAAGGAGACAAAAACGTGCTAATACAGAGTTTGTCTAACTAGAATCAGGAAGTGAAGCTATTCTTATACATTTCTTACAAGACATTGCCTACTAAGCTGACGTAATAAATCACAAGCTCTTTCAATATTATTTCATAGCAGCTGTTTGTCCATGATTTTCTGCTGGCATATCAAGTTTACAAAAAAACTTCCTAAGAAAAACAATGTGGCCTTGATGACCACTGGTCAGATACAACTTTTCACTATGCAATGTTACCATTCAAGATACTATGGCTAATTTGAGCACAAAGCAAGTACAGATTATAGTTCATTTCTTCAAGCAGTCTTTGTTCAACTGTATCTATCTTTTCTGCAGCTGTGCATGTTCTCATAACATGAACAGAGCTGATTGTTCAAGTTCAATAACAGTATAGAAAACAGTATTGTTCTATTCATTATTTTCCTGACCTAGCAGATAATCACCTGCTTCTCAGTAAATTTCCAAAAGGCATAAACATAAATTTTGCTGTGCTAGCAAATACTAGGTCAGAGAGCATCTTGCAGTTTCAGAAAGCATCTGTAGTTTCATACAAAACTAAGCTGTACATAAAATAGAATGAAATGTGTTAACCCTTTTAGCTTCTAATAAGCACTAAACATATACATTAATACATATTTTTCTAACATTTATAGAGACCACAACCAACCAGTGTTACTAACAGCTATAATGCATCATTGCTGGATGGCTACACTACCTGCCAAATATGCCTCACACTCTACTCCCTACAACATGTTACACTACAGGACTGTGGTACACTGTTGTACAGTCACTGTGTGCATCATAACCATATCAGCCTGTTCCTGCATTGATGGTATGGATGACAGGGATGGGGCACAGGTATCATCATATGCACAGGGCATCCTAGTACTGACACATGTACACCTACAACACAATTGGATAACATTATAGAGACCACAACCAACCAGTGTTACTAACAGCTATAATGTATCATTGCTGGATGGCTACACTACCTACCAAATATGCCTCACACTCTACTCCCTACAGCATGTTACACTACAGGACTGTGGTACACTGTTGTACAGTCACCATGTGCATCAGAACCATATCAGCCTGTTACTGCATCTATGGTATGGATGACAGGGATGGGGCACAGGTATCATCATATGCATAGGGTGTGGTGTTGATTTGCCAGAGGCCAAGGGTGGGCCATACATTTGACACCATTTGTGTGGGTGAGGGGTGTACTCTGGGGAGCTGGCTGAGGTGATGTGGTGTGTGTATGTATGGGGTTGCCCTAGGTGTGTTTGCATAGTGTGTGGGCATGCATGAACACAGTTCTGCCATGTGGCTGCCCTACATAGGTGTTTATGGACAGCTGCAGACCATACCTGGCAGGGTGTGCAGTTCACTACCTCTGGCCATGGACACGTGGACTGTACCTGCCAAGGATTCCGCGGGCACATACAGGTACAGACCCCGATGTGCTACTCTCACCTGCTGATGACATTTGTCCACTGGTACCAGGTTCCTCCTGGGACTAGCCAGGATCATGTGCACGTGGCCTGCTGTGGTGTGGTGTGGACAGCATACCCCCTGCACAGCTGGGGCTCCTACTGCCACTATGCAAGCTCTTTGGTGTCCTAGCACATCCACGTTGACTTCCAGCTGTTGGTGTTGCTGGCCCACGTCCACGTGGTCATCCATGCACCCCACCACATGTTTAAACATGGACACACCATTGCCAATGAGGGCCATCATCTCATCATGCCGTCTATCCATGTGCTCAGTATAAACACGGATGGCACCTGACAGTTCACGGAGGTTTGACCAAGTGAAATATTAAAATAACAATGAATCCCACAACTCCACAAGTTCAAGCCGTGTAGAAGAATCTACTCCAAAGGCCTATGAACGCTCCGACTCTTTATTTCTCACAAAATAAACTCCACAAACACAAACGTTGACCTAGGTTTCGTCCGTCTCCACAGACTTCATCAGAATGCAACAAATGTGTAACTAAGCCACTTAAATAGTAATTCCAAAACCATTAACAACTATCTAATTAATTAATTGAAAATCAATTTACTACTAAACACTGGTTACAATATTTTAGACATACATAAATATACATATTAATACATGTAGACAATAGCGTATATATGGGATTGTTAATATAAACATGTTTTTAATACATTTTATATACATGTGGCATATTTCATATACTTGATACAATGTTTTTTCATTACAATGCCATATATTAACGGGCCTTTTAATATAAATTGATTTTCAATTAATTAATTAGATAGTTGTTAATGGTTTTGGAATTACTATTTAAGTGGCTTAGTTACACATTTGTTGCATTCTGATGAAGTCTGTGGAGACGGACGAAACCTAGGTCAACGCTTGTGTTTGTGGAGTTTATTTTGTGAGAAATAAAGAGTCGGAGTGTTCATAGGCCTTTGGAGTAGTTTCTTCTACGTGGCTTGAACTTGTGGAGTTGTGGGATTCATTGTTATTTTAATATTTCACTTGGTCAATTTGACACTTACCACTACATTTCTGTGTTTCCCATTCCTTCGGAATGGTAGTGGTGATTTACATTTGTGTTTACTAGTTCACGGAGGTTGTCACTTACAGATGCGAGAGTAGCCCTCTGCAGCCTAAGGCCCTATCTGGTGTAATGCTCAATACGTGCCTGCACCGCCATTACAGCCTGAAATATGCTTCTGCTGGTAGCAGCTATGTCGCCTGTGGCAGGGGCATGATGTCCAGTGGCCCTACCACGAGCACCCTGGGAGATCTGCCTATGTGGCAGCCTGCTGGACATTTGGCTATGCCTGCTGTGACCGGACATAGTAGGCATGGTTACCACACTTTCCTGTGCACTGCCACTGAATGACAGATGTCCCTCTGCTATGGCCACTGGTGATGGGGTGGGTATAGGCACTGAAACTGTGTGCAGGGGTGGGGTGACTAAAAGGGGATGTCAAATGTTGGTGCAGTGTCAGCTCCTAACAATCCCACCTGTGCCTCAACATTGTTATCATCATCATCATTGGTGTCTGTATGGACACCTACATCAGACTGCATGCAGGTGGGACCCTGACCCACCTTGCACCTGTGGGGGAAAACAATAAATGCACTTTAAAACCTGTACAGCATTGCCTAACAGTATACACACACACACACACACACACACACACACACACACACACACACACACACACACACACACACACACAGACACCTCTGTAATACCTACCTATCCATGGCTTTACAGACAGTCCCACATATATGTTCATGTGTTACCCCATCCTGCATCACAGTTGTTAACATACACACATTGATATCACTCATTAACATCACAGTCCTCTAAATGCCCACACAAGTGGCCACAACACAAGGCCTCTTGCTACATTACCTGCCTGATCTGTGTGTAGTGGATTTACATGGCCTCACTGCTATCATTCGGTATGCACCCTCTGTATGGCCGGAAATGATGTGCATGGCCCCTATATGTGTAGGCTAGTATGTTGTATCCATAATACCTCCCACTGGTGTGTCATGTGTATGTAATGCTCAGTAATTGCCAGATATGCTGCTCGTCAGCCCATCATGTGACACCTGTAATATTTGGATACACTCCCTGGTGCTGACTATTACTTCCCCAATGCATCTGTAGAGCTGCATACGTGGGTTGTAGGTGACCTCTCTGCTGACTGCGATATTAAGTGTGTACCTGGAGTCTACCTTCCCTCTGGATGCCTGTTCCATGCTACAGACCATATTATACTATTTGCTGTCCTGTGGTTACACACATGACAGGTATTCCTGTTGTGTAATGTGGCAGTCCATGTCCATGTACTGCACAGTCCCAAGGGGGGATACAGCCGTATGAGCACCCTACAATCACACATGTGCATAAATGACCGCACACACAAACACACACATGCACACACGCATCATACATGCATCTACCTTCCTCCACTTCACCAGAGTGACCCTGCAGGCAAACTAACTAACCACCAGGATGTGCACGCACACACACACACACACACACAGACACACACACACACACACACACACACACACACACACACACACACACACACACACACACACACACACATACACACACATACAGGTGAGATTGCACAATGATAGTACACACAGTCGTACTATTACCCATCTGCCAACATGCAGAACATATGGTACAGAACAGCATGCAGTTCAGCTATAGTCAATCCATGCTAGCAACAGTATATATGTGTGTGATGCATGTGTTGTGTCACTAGGTGATGCCCCTCCCCCTGGATAACACTGCACCCATGTACACAGTATTGCTGTGCACCTGTTCTACACCCTGCCATGTACTGTGCACCACAACTCACAGGTGTACAACCCATTGCGGAATGTGTAGTACTGTGTCAGTTATGTCAGCTTTACTTATTACAGCCCCTATGTTTTTCAGCAACACATACATGGGATGATATGTGGACTGTTGTCATTGGTGAATGCTTGATGCCTGATTTACAGCTGTCAACATCAACAGTCCATGTATGACAACTGCAATGCTCTTACACTGACAACCATCAGAGCATACCGTGGCTATGGGGGGTGTACACACCTTTATTGATTTTACATACACATCCTTGATTTGCCATGGGACCACATCACCACATATCTTAGCAGTACATAAGCCCGGTATGTGACATATGTCCTGTACTGTCACATGCAGTGCCTACAGATTGTGTTAGGTGTGCGGCTGCTGACCGCAATGCATACACATCATGTGGGCATATGTGTGCACACCCTTAACATGACGGTTTATCACACCTCTTGTTGTGTGTACTACAGCAGTCACTGCTCATTGCAGGGGTATTCCAGCGTGGGCCATCTGCATTTCCCAGTGTATGTTCAGTCTGCCCTACACATGTCCCCCTATTATGCATGATTGCAAGGTGGTCTACTCATGCACATCCCATAGTGTTCACACAATGCCGTCACTATTGCTGTGTGGGTAGGGTTACGGCTGCCATGGGTCCTGAACCTGACTATGTGCAGACAGAGCCATTCCTACCATCCTTAGGATCACTGCTGCAGTGCACTGGTGTGTCATGCTGAGACCCCCCCCTCAGCTTTTATGCAGATGCATGACAGGTAAGCCCTACACATTTGTGTCACTTTGCAGTATCCCCTACACTGAACACCACATGTTGCAGCCCAGACAAAGCTAATAATGTGGACTACTGTATTGCCTTATGCCATAGTGTATCTCTGCAGCAGTTGGCATTGTTCTACAGGTATATACACTGGTGTTGCACTGTATATGGGTGTTGTTCAGAACATGTCACTACTGTAGGCCATGTCTACCAACAATATGTTACTCCCTGTGGACACATTCTGCAATGACAGGATGTTAGTTATCATGCAGGTGTGTGACATACCCTTCCAATACCCCATCATGATCGCCCCTGTGAGACCGTGCATTTCTCAGCAATAATACATGCACATGTACAGCATGCATTCAGGGTAGATGTGTTAGAAGTGTGCATGAAATATACCATCACCATTACATGCCTGGTGTGTTGGAATGCATCTACATAAAACATACTCACCAGCTACAGGCTGCTGCCTTGTTGTTATCCCGGAGGGACCTACATAAGAGGGTGAGAGATGCAATGTCAGTTGCCACACCCATGGCACTGCTACAGGCTGGGTGCAGTACTACCATACAGCAACTGTAAATTCCCACAATACTACCACATCTGGACATCTGCTTATCACTACAATGCAGCTACACAATATATCTATGACATGTCAGATATGCATGAGCTACCTGTACCAATGTGGATGTTTACACAACAGTGGTCTACTAATGTGCCCTGAGTCCTTACCTGCATGCTCCTTAGCTGGTGTGTGGATGACACCCACCTCCACAAAGGGGTCAAGGGGGTGTTGGTGGTCCGGACAGACAGGTGCCATGAGGCTGGCCATGAGCTTCTCCACCCATGTCAGGGGGATGGATGACATGGCTCCCCTGTGGTGAGGTGATCCCCCTGGACTGCAGCAGCATGCCGATGGGCATTGCAAAGCAGGCCAGTACAATGATGTCGGACCTGCTCTTAACTGCGGTTGTGCAGTCCGACATCATTAACCCTGTGGACTAGGTCATTCCACAAGGCGGTCCACTCCTGCTGCTCATGTGCATGCCTGCCAAACAGCAGCGGACAGTGCTGGATTATGTGTGCTATCACCACAACATTCTCAGCATTGGAAAAGGTGGGCAACCGTGTATGTGCCATCTTGGCAGAAAGACATAAAGATGGAAACAGGTCTGAGCAACTCATACGGCAAGGTTACCACAGTTTGTAATACACATCTCTGTCACCCCCCCACCATATCAGCTTCAACAGACTGTACACACAACTCATTAGGTATGGCTACAGCTTCACTACTGTTTGGACAGATTTTGGATTGTACCACACCTTCTGCTATGTGATTGTAGCCATGTCCTCTGTGTGGATACTATCATTGCTGGCCTGTTACAGACTATTCACCTGCATGCCATTGTCAGGGCCACTATGGTTACATATATGATAGTGGTATGACTGCTCTGAGATTGCTGCAGATCTGACAGTCTGTGTTATTGGGGATATCTATGCATGCTGTTCGACATGTACCGGGATTGTGTAGACTATTACTACCAACACATGTTCTATAACAGTGATGCAATAACATGTATATGTTCTATTGGCCAGCTGATCCACCTCTTCACACCCATCTGCCCATGATACCTGGCCACATCACATGTGTGTCCCAACCTGGGGCCTCCTTGTGTACTGTTACAGCAATACCATCAAGTGGAACCACCCAGGGGATATTGCCTCTCCCTCAGGGCACACACAGACATGTTCCTGTTCCCTGAGCTCAGATATTGGGTTCATTCTATACTGGGCTCCACAGACACACGAGGGATGTGCTACATCAGACTGAGGCACCCAGTACACATTCACATATGCCAACATGCTCCTCCTGCTCAGCCTCAAGACCAGGCACCTTCAGGACATGGACTGCTGTTGTGAGTGGCAGTGGGTGGGAGGCTTGTTCCTATTGTGCCCATATTGGGACCATGGAGCATCCACATCACAGGCCACACACACCATCCACGGTGTTTACCCACCACATGTGTCACATACCACCCCTGTAGACTGTCCTCTATATCTACCAATCCTGACCACCTCCACATGTGTACCTGCCGTACTTCCCCATATTCCCATTGCATACTTCACAGACAGGGGCAATGTGGTGCCAACAAGGGACTAACATGTAACATACCCGTCCATGATGCACACATTGCCAGCTGTAGATATCTGTGTGTATTGCTATGTGTGTTGCTGCCTTGCACATAGCACACATCACTGTGGTAGTGATATAGGGGACATGCCTTTACATACATATATGTGTGTGTTTTGTACATATGTAGACATGTGCATATAGGTATATATCTATATATGTGTAGATATATGTGATGTCATATATATGTGCACATATATATGTCTACAGATGGGTATATGTATATTTCTGGACATACATGCTGATATACATATATATCCTTATATATTATGTATGTGACATATGTACAAATATGCATATCTATATGTGGGGTACATTCAGACATCAGCTGCACAATCTCACAACACCTTCTTGTACAGCTGCACTGTTCTGCCTTGCTACAACAGAGACAGGTGCCACATATGGACACGGCCTGATATTAGTGGGGTATATGTGAGACCTGATTGCAGGTAACCCTATTACACACCTATGGCATTCTGGCATGCTACATTACAGATTCACCTGAGTATCCTGCCAGTGGTGGGCTGTGGCTCCCACATGTCCATCATAATGGCATTACTTCCACCACCAACTATTGGCCACGTAATATGCATACTTCCCATTACAAAACACACACTATGATGGCTTAAATCTTGTCTGTCAGTGCTGACCTGCACAGTTAACAGCTATGGCCTACTACCCACAGGGTCAGACACTGTTGTCCATAGCAGTTGTTCAGTTGAACATCATCACAACACCTGATGGCACATATAACTCATTCCACATCATCTATCCCATTATGATGGACCAGGTGCTACATTCTAATACATGTACATATACTTCACATACCTGTTGTGGGAATGATGTCTTTATGAATGGCAGCCGGCTAAATGCCTGCATCTTCAGCTGTTAGTTTGATGAGCTTTAGCTTTTTTTTCTGCTTTTGCTCTCTCTCTCTCTCTCTCTCTCTCTCTCACTCTCTCTCTGTCTCTCTCTCTCTGTCTCTCTGTCTCTCTCTCTCTCTCTCTCTCTCTCTCCAGTGAATGGTGAGCTGCTTTGAGTAGATTGCAGCCTGGCTTTAGTAGATGATGCACTTGATCAGGTGATGGCCTCTGCACCAATCAGTGTCCTACACTTGCTAACTGCATGCAGCTTGCTGTGTAGTACTTCCAATTACCACTGTCATGGCAAACACCTACTATAAATCCCTACATATGTGGGCGTGGTCCCTTTACCTTTCCTGTGTGATGGACATCCTTCCTGTGTATGGGCATCAGTGTTACAGACAGCAGGTAGCAATACCTCTTATAGGAGAACTGGCACACTCAGGCCAGCTACATATTTGTAGGAGGTTCCAGAACTACAGACAGAGTGTGAGTAGAGTTGTGTTATGCTTTGTATAGTACTGGTGTTACAGGGTATGTGTGTACATACTAGTTTACCTTGAAATGCAGTCTGTCTGCATAGCTCTTAACTGTGGGCCTATCCCCTTGGTGGCCAGATGTGTGCTTATCATGTTTTGTCTGTCCACCACACAGGTCCTGTATCAGACATTTCACTGGCAGTGTGTGTGTTGAGTGCTATCAGTACATGGCTTCATCTATTTATGTTTCTAACCTCAATTCCCTGACTAAGGGTATATTGCAGACTATCCTGCAACACCAGTGACTTGCTTAGTGTATGGCAACAGTTTTCCATATATGGTCCTGTGTTCCAACCTCTGTCCTCCACCTACATGCCAAGCTTTGTACATATGACATGCTGTCAGGGGTTGTTCTGTAGTGGGTTGTGAGTATATCACACTGCTATTGCTGCCATCAGTCCATTGCTGTTGCATCCCTCACACATACAGTGTGCTTCACCTACACAATACATGTGTGCCCTTATGCACTCCAGAGTCCAGTGTATGTAACAGTGGTATATGGCCCTGTATTATTGACTCTGGGGGGATGCACCATAAATGACCTAGGCTGTTACAAAATGTGGGGGTATCAGGGGTGAGCAGCCTTAAGGTATCTGGATGTACAGAACCGTATACTTCACCTATATTTACATTACTTACATAAATTGGGTTAATGCAGGCCTACTGCCTCCTGCCATACAGACTGTTCTGTTTGTCAGTGTGCTTGTAATGGTGTCAGTTATGCCTTGGACACATGTGCAAAATGGACAGCTATGTATGGGGCAAGATTTTTTTGTGGGAACAGATTGCCCTTTTTTTTTCAGGTGAGAGTGGGATGTTGGGGAGGGGTAGTAGGTATATTTGGGGAGGTAGGTTGGGTAGGTTAACAGACAAGATGCATACAGGGGCGGTATATGACACGTGGGTGGTAAACACCTTGATGGGGAGGGGTGATGGGATATTGGAAGCCCACAAGCCCCCTAGTGGTAACAGTGGGACTGAGGTCCCCACTCATGAGCAGTCACCACTGCACCTTCACAACCCCGAAGGTGGCCGTGCTGGGGGATGAGCTCCAGAGCCAGGCTGACTCTCTAATTGCGACACACGACCCTTGAGCTGGTGTAGAAAATCACTGAACTGCTCGTTGATCGCTCTACGCACCACAACCCCGACCTGACGACGGGTAACAGGTGCCTGTCCACGCCCACTCTCGGGGGAGGGGTCGAGCCCCATCCCCTGAGGTGGTTCCACCCAAAGGTGGTGCAAGACCAACGGACATGGAGGTCCGGGGTTGGGCCCCAGACATGCTGGTGCCCGGTGCCATGGCCAGCTGAGGTGGGACAGGTGGGTCCGCTGGGACCGGCCTTCCCAAGTGTGCTATAGTGTTTAGATTTCATCATCATATATGGGTTAGTAATAGTCAGCACATTCCATGATTAGGTATAACAGTATGCATAGATATTCCCATTAACCCAGACACCAGATACGGAACAGTTGCATAGCAAACAAAACACGTGCATATATGGGACCACAGTGGTAATAAGAACAGCATGCAGGTACATTGATGTCACCATGCCAACAATGTTGGAATAATTCAATATGGCACATGCATGGGAACCATTAAAAAATTTATCAAACAAGTGGACATTATCAGAGTCAGTACATACCAGTTGGGGTGGGTATGTTGATTATTGTTGGAGATAAGGTGGGGGGGGGAGATGTCAATTAACAAGTAGTATATTCCTGTAGTCCACATTACTTTCCTAGTCAGTGCTGTTATCTGTACCTTACAAGTTTTACTACACTACCCTATAGCCTTATTGTGGACAGTGATATGACTGTCATCATCATTACACATGAACCAGTTTTACCTGCAGTATACATCTCTTACCTGGTATACCTGTGGAGGGAATGTTTGTTAACACTGACTAACTGTACAAATACGCCCGGACTCCAGGTTGATATTTTGCACATTGCTATCCAACCCTTTCTGCACAGACTCTGGCCATGTGTGGAGTACATGCTGGTATGTCTGGACATATCTAGAATATTGCCCTCTTCCACCTTTAGTGACTTGAAACACACATATACATGCTTTTCTACACAGTTATATCATGTAGCACAGTGTGGGCGACCGGTGATACTTTATTATTCAGAGAAACTGCAACACTCACAATCCCCTACAATACCAGGGTGGACAGTACCAGTACAGGTTATATTGGTCTGATTTCTCAGCACAGTATTCGTATCCAACATACCTGTGGGAGTAATGTTTGTTAGCACTACCTCACTGTTGCCACACAAAGTTCCAGATTACATATTAGTATTATGCACATACATCTCACTCTGTTAATGTACACACTCTGGTCACAGCTTGACAACATGGGAGTGTAGCTCGGACATACTTGAAATATTACTCTCCTAAAAGTTTCGGGGATTGCTACAGTGACAGGTGCGTTCTCATGATGGTTGACAATCACTTGTATTCCCTGTTTGCTGGCTACACATCTGGGATCATCCCAGAGACTTACAGGGGGAAAGGAGGACAGGCAGCAGATATGGGCACATATACTGGACAATCTGGCCTCATGTGTACAGTTGTGGGGTATGAATCTGTATGCAGTCTAATTCCACTCCCAGGATTCAGATCATGGCTGTGTCTGCTACAACTTAAACACTGTCCATCACAGTTGTGTCTGCTATATTGATATTGCTGTATATCTCCAATCTGCTTTCTGTCTTATTAATCCCCTGTGCTTATGCATTCTGACCTTGTATAACAACACTCTTATACAGATTTCCTAGACAGTTATATGTTGTAGGACAGTGTGGGTGACAGTTATGTGTAATACCTCATTATTCAGAGCAACTGCATATCATTCCTGTATTTATGGGCACAGTGTTGGTATCAGACAGACCTGTTGGAGGAATGTTTATTAGCACTACCTGAATGTTCCCACACACAGTACCAGGTTCCACATTACTGTTATGCACATACATCTCACTCTGTTACTGTACACACTTTGACCACAGCTTAACAAGCTGGGGTGTAAATGGGACATACATGGCTTGTAAGTCACATAAGGTATTGGGGAGTTGCTACTGTGCCAGGTTTGTTGTCATAGATGTGTGTCAATCAGTTATATTTCCTGTTTGCTGCCTATATGTCTGGGATCATCCCACTGATTTCCCAGGGGGACAGGTTGAAAGGCAATAAATATGGGCCACTTTAATAGACATTCTGGACATATCTGTACAGTTGTGGGGTATGATTCTGTATGCAGACTACTACCACTGGCAGGATTCGAACCGTGGCTGTGTGTGCTAAATAAACAACAGTTCACATCTCAGTTGCATGTGCTATTTGGTTTTTGTTGTCTGCATTTTCCCTGTTTACTGTCTATGTGTCTCTCAGTTGTACTAAATTGCCTCTGGGGATTACACCTGTCATATACAGGCATTCCTACACATTCCATTTATGTTGCATGGTATGGGTAACAGTGCTTAATACAACAGTACTATTTCATGATTGCAAATCTACATTACCATATGATGCCAGGATATACACATGCAGTCCAGCAGTTAGACCTGTTTTGTCAGGATATTACACTTTTATTAATATACAAACAATATGAGACTCTTCCTGCCATATTCTCTAGTGTATGCAGTACTTGCCTTAAATAATGCAGGTTTTATACTAACAATTAATTTACTACTACTTTTATTTTTATTTCCTATGACAGTAAAAGCATGAGTTTTACTGACCTTCCTCGCGTTGTAACCTCACCAGACGGCTGATGTGGGCCTCCTGGTTTGCGGCCCGATCTGTTGCAGCTGTGGGGGACATAAGAGGAATATTTAGCCATACTTATTCATGATATACCTGAGCTGGCAATTATTACACACATACTGGAGTGATACTTAGACACATCTGGCACATCCCCTGATGCTCTAGCCTCTTGGAGCCACTCCTCCAAGAGGTCCTCCTTCCACCGCTTCAGTTCGGCGTAGTGGTGCCTGACCTGCTCACCAGTTTGGAGTATGCCAGTGATGGTCCCAGGCCTCCACCTTATATTGGGATCTCTGGTACTGGCCCTGCAGCAGTCTCACTTTATACAAGGGATCTTCATAGTCTCCCAGCAGGTGCAAAAAGATTTTAGTCAGTATGTTGCACCATGTGGGAGCCCTGCCAAAGTTGGATCATACTGAGGCTGCCCAACAATCAGCTCAAGCCCTGGAATGAATATGATATTTTCACACATCAGTGTCAGGATTTCAGAGCTGCTCACACCTTAACTGATGCCACTGCTCACATGTAGGCCAAACCAGGTCATGTAGCATAGAATAGCACTGAGAAGTCATGGCATTATGGCTGCAATTCAGAGATAACCACAATTATCACCATTTTAGCATAATAGCTAACTATGGGCTTTGTTATAAAGCACATTTGCCATTTTGAAGAAAACCATTTTACAGAGAGGAACACAGACTACAGAATACAGAGGCTATCTGATGATACCAACATATAGGGAAGTGACAGCAGACAGAATTACTGGTAATGTATGCCACATTGCAAGGACTGCTCAAAGAACCACGGCTGCTGCATATATTTGTCACATAGTAGATCACTGTGTGGGCTAACAATGCAATGTCCCTGTCTGGGTCTAACAAAATGTGAGGTGGTGGCTAAAACAGAAAAGGAACACAAACCTGGACAGGCTGCAGTCCCGGGTCAGTTTTCAGCCAGAAAGGGCACAGAGAAGAGGTTGCAGCTTCCAGACCTTGGGGAGTACCACCAGGAATGGTTCACAGTACAGGCAGGACTGACTGGCTGCAGTCCTGGATGTGCATCTATGCATGGTCTGAGAAATAGGCAGGACAGGCTGTATACATTTATGGAGGTAGGATCCAGGCAGATCATAGGCAGCTGGTAGCTGAGTCACACTCCTGCTATGTGGCTGTCTTCACAATGTCACATAGCCACACAGACAGCAGGGAAGGCTAATGGGGATGCAGGGCTTGCAATAAAATAGACACATAGTATGCTCACATATCCATGGCTACCATACTATGGCAGAGCATCAGAACAATTAAATCATAGACGTGCACAAGCCCCTTTTGAATGGAGATAGAAGGGAAGATAGTGGAACAGGTAAACAGCTTCAAGTATCTGGGCGGGGTGGTTGAGCAGAAGGGAAGTCTGAATGAACAGGTCAAAGCTAAAATCAAAGGGGCTGCAGCCAACTGGCATAGAGTGTCAGGTGTAGTCTATGGCAGAAAAATGCCAAAGAAGCTGAAAAGTAAGGTGTACAAGACAGTGGTATGACCAGTATTATTGTATGGTACAGAAACCTGGGCAGTAAAGGCAGAACAGCTGAAGAAGCTAGAGGTGATGGAAATGAAGTGCCTGAGAAGGGTGGTTGGATGCACACTGTGGGACAGACAAAGAAATGAGGACATAAGCGCAGAAGCCAAAGTGACTCCAATTGCAGAAAAGATGAAAGAGTACAGATTACGGTGGTTTGGACACGTGCAAAAAAGCAGAAGACAAGCTGGTGAGGAAGATTTGGGGCAAATAGGAAGAAAGTAAGAGGAAGTGAGGACATCTGGCAAAGAGGTGGATGGATTGTGTTGAAGAAAATCTGTGACACTCAGGCATGAGTGTTTAAAAAGGCAGGAGTGTGGCACTGAATTAAGAGAGTTGGCGACAGTTAACACAATACCCCGACCTCTTGTAGAAAAAAATGGGAAAAAGGGGGCTGATGATGATGATGATGATGATGGAGATTCTAGATGACACAGACAGTTTTGTACACACACACACACACACACACACACACACACACACACACACACACACACACACACACACACACACACACACACACCAATCCACATGTGCTCCCACAGTATTATTTGAGCTGTCATGCCACTAACGGAATGGCATTTCATGATAAAATATACTCTACAGAAGACTGAGAAACTTCTGCAGACCCTACACAGATGGCTGGAGAATTCTGGAGAAGGCTTCGGTGGGCAAGGCCTGCTGGGACCAAGTGTGCCAAGAACTGTTGTTGAACATGGAACTTTGATGCAGATGCATCACATGATTACCAACATGTTCCTTTATGCTAAGACCAAGGCTCAAGACATAGCTGCTGAGAGGTCGAGAGCTAAGGCTGTACCTGCAACACTTCACAAGGTTGTACCTGCAGCACTTCATAAGGCTGTACCTGCAGCATTTCACTAGCTTGCAGAAACAAGAACATCCTTCCATTCTCAGTCGTGACATTGAGAGGGCACTAATACCTGGTCGTGGATTGGATGGTGGGTGTCAGGATGATGCGGACTACCCAGGTGTATGTTGGGGATGCCACAGGTGAGTAGTGGCAATTGTCATTCGTGCAGGACATTACGTAGCACATCAGCCATTTGTACTCACTCATGACTGTCTATATTAATGTCTTCCAGGATCATCATCAGTGCAACTGAGAACACCTGCACCACAGGGTACAACTGCCTGAGTGTCTGAGACTGATGTAGTAGGTGCATGCTGGGGCATGCCATTCCAACTGGACTTTCACTCAGTATGACATTAATGTTCCTAGAGAATCAAAGCAACACAGCTTTGAAAAGAAATCAAGCCAAACAAAAGATTTACAATGACAAACATCCCAAACCTTAGTCTTCATTTAAAAGGCTGACAGATTAAATATCCAGATGAGGAGGCCAGCAAGAAGCTAGGAGAAGCAGTAAAACCATGTTCATACCATTTGCAAATAACACTGTCAGATCTGTAGGAGGACATGCATGCAGCTGCTCAGAACCAAACTGAATTTACCTTTCAAAGAAATTGAACAAAGGGTGTCAGTTTTCTTACCGGCATATCAGAGAATGACTGCTCAACGTGTTGTTAGAATGGGGCAGACATGTCAAGATGCAGCCAGAGAACTCAGAAGTATCTGATGAAACTAAACCTAAAATTTCAGAACTAAAGGAAAAGAGCTCAGAGCTCAGAGCAATAATCCAATGTGGGTGGGACTGACTCAGAAATTCATAAGACAGTACAATGATACCAATATCAGAGAAATACCGAAAACCTGTACTAAACTGGAGACCTGTGCCTGGATTATAAGACTATTATGAAAACCAGTCATGCTCAGAGACTGCACAAATAAAATATTTCTAGTGTTTCCTGAAACCAACTACTAAAAAAGTAATTGAAATGACATAATTAAATGTTTTGAAAATGCTGTTTTGAATTATTGTACAATTGATGACATACCAGTATAGCACAGTAGAAGAAAGTTTGAAACAAATTGTATATATAAATACATCACAGAATATATAAATACTAATAATTTTACTTTTAAATAGGCTGTAGTGATTTATTTGGGGAATTCATGTCATGTGGCCCATACTTTAACACCTTACCATTCTGACAGTTTAACAAACAAATATTCTAAGACGATCTAGTAAATGATCCTGTCAGCCGAGGATAATCTTTGTTCCTGTGAAATTATATGGGGTGAAAATCATACAGCATGGCACTCCCCACTTAGATGTATGACAAATTAGAAAAGCATAATAATAATAGAGAATTACAGTGATACAGGGTATGAGTAATGCAGACAAGTTCAAAATGTGTTGAAAGCAAGTTTCTTTTTCATTTTTTGAGTGTGGTTTATCATTTTAAGCTTTCAGGCATCAAGAGTTGTAATTATCTCTTATTTCTTAGGGCTCATATAGTTCACTGGCCATATCAGACGATTTATCATCTTCATCATCATCATCATCATCATCAGGTAAGGTTTATTCCACATCAAAGCAAAACAACCCTTCTTATTTGCTCACAAAGAACAGATTTGTTAGGGTAATATATATTTGTGTATGGTTATTTTACAAATTTAAGGCATAATATATTTAAAAGACCTCCCACTCTCACTGTTCCCTTTCATATTTGTCACCTTCTTCTAACATCCTGTGGAAAATTATATTTCCAAATTACGAAGCTAACAAATTGTGGATCTCCTTGCTGATCTTGAAGTAAAAAGCTTATTTGATTTTGTTCAGTCATTCGTGATCCACAATTTTCCTTGCATAAAACCAATTCAGATTCCAGAGGTAACTTTTGCTTTATGTAATCACAACATGCCTTGGCATTTCTGCTCTCCATGCATTCCATGCTTTGCCACTTTAGCTGTAGTTGTCCCTTTTTGACCTTACCAATTGTAGTGTCTTTTCTTTTTATATTTTGTGGTAAAGCCTCCAGTTCGGAACATCCTGCCCAGAATTTACCAGAACAAATCAAGCAGCTCTTGATACAACTGGAACACTGTCCATTTCATCTTTGTGCCTGTATAGCTCCTGTAGTTATAATCTACAGTTATAATCTTTAAGCAACAGTAGAGTAATTCAGGACAAATCACATCTAAAATGGAATAAACAACACCTCCTCTGATATCTCTAACATGTACAGAATATGCCTCTGTATTTATCTTTGTAGGTATTAAACCTTCAACTTAGTTCCAGCTTGGCCTGCTCTGAACCTCTACTCCAGTTCATGCCTGCCTGATAATATTTACTACTGTTTCTTTCCTTCTTCTGCTGCGTGCATTCAGATTGTACAGTCTGATCATGGTAGCTTCTCCTGCCCTACGCTACTCCTCTCATTGATGTTTGTTTGTCTTTCGGCTTTTCCCGGTTAGGGGTCGCCACAGTGGAACTCTGGTCCGCTAATGATTGCCAGTAGATTTTTATGGTGCCGAGTTGCCAGCTCGACGCCCAACCTTCAACGGAGGCACACCCATTCACGCATGTCTTTTGGAATGCCACTCAACCGCGGGGAGGACATGCAGACTCCACACAGAAGGCACTCCCTGCAGTCCAGCCGAGAATCGAACGGGAGAACCTCTTGCTGTGAGGCAACAACGGTAACGCTGCACCACCGTGGATACTACTCCTCTCATTGATACTTTTGCATATTTTTTTTATTCTCTCCTCCAAGTACTACAGCTACTTCTGCACATGCTATTCATCCATCATGGTGTAATAATAATTGGTTCAACCATATTAACCATATCAACCTACAGATGCTGACTCCATCTTGGAACCACCAGCTGCCTTATTATGCACCTTAACACTATAGCACTTACGCTCACTTCTTCTTCTTCTGTAACTCATTGCTCTACATATGTTGCACTGCTTTCTTCCTCAATGAATGCCTCCACTGTGGCTCTCCCTTTAGAATCTACAATAACTCTTCTTCTAAACTGTACTGCAAACTGCTGAAACAAGGCTCAACAGAAATCTTAAAATGCACCACCTATTTTACCACACATCTTCCCTTGGTTCCTCTGCTCTTCATGAAGTTCCAGCCTTCAAACTATCTTTATCACAAAATGCACCTTGACATTGTCTGTGGCTTCATTCTATATGAAATAAAAGCACTTGTATCTGTGTACTGATTATTGAATGGACATATCGATCTGTTCAAGTTTGCCATGCATCACTGTCTTACCTCTGTTAGGTACTATTGTAACCATTAATACAGCCTTAATTGTCTTAACTCTGATTTCAGGATTGTTTTGATTGCCTGTACTTTAGTTCAATCTATGATTTATTTTACCTAATGTTTGCATAACTTTATATGTGAAGATGCTTACATGATGTTTACATGCCTTTGCCTGAAGCTGGACTGAAAAGGTTCTAAGGACTAGCTTACTTACCTAATTAACAAACATATAAATGCATCATGCATTAATGGAACTACAAGGATTGTGTGCATCTCTGGTCTGCATGAGGACTTTGGGGTTGCCCTTGACTATCTTTCATGGACAGACTGATAATGGTGCGTTAGGCAGTGGTTATTTCCTTCTCTGGTTGTGGGAGGACTTCGGCCTGGCCATTGATTCTTTTTCACTGACAAGCTCATAAGGCTTTTATTAGAGGAAATAAATGTCACATCCCTTTGATCACTTAAATTGCTCTTGATGTGAGTCTCCCCACTCCCTTCCTTGCCCTTCTGAAGAAGGGAAAGTGCTGTTTTATTTTCTGCAATGCTTTATGTGGCATAATGTTAGCTACTTACAATATACACTGAAAAATTCCACTTTGATGGCCATAGCAGCCCTTATGTTTTTTCTGCATAACAATCCACCACTGAGATTGGATATACAGAGATGTCTTGTGCAGACTTCTACAGCAAGGGCACCACTCCTCTAAATCCTGAGAATTAATACTTTTTGGAAATTATTTTGCAGGTATGTCTGATATGGGTGGGGGATTCTCCTTGCTAAAACATGATCTACTGTAAAAGAAAACTTTTAATCTGCCCCACTAGCTTTCAGAACATTCATGCACTTTCTTCATTTTATTTTAGTTTGGTGTTTTATACCCTTTCATTGGTTTGGAAATATCTAACTTTTTTTACAAGATTATGTTCCAAGTTTATACGTCTCGGTTGTCACACTACTATAGGGTACAATGCTACCATAATTTTCCCCAAGTGAGCCTCCCAAAATAGCTTCCAGTTTCAAATTTATGGCTTCATCAAAGGAAGGCTTAGTCTTTGGGTGTTGACTCGCTGTGTTGGTAACTCTATATGTAACTCGTTGTTTTGTTTATTTATCAGTTTGTTTTATTGCATTCTATTTTATATCACTTTATTACTCTTAGTTTTGCTTGTTTTATATTGTTTTGTCATATTATGCATTACACTACTACTCTGTTACTGTTTGTTTATATTTGTATTGCTCCTTGTACCTTTTACCCTGCATTGTGGCTGGGTTCAAGCACTTGGTAAATTTGAAACTGAACTTGAAGTTGAAGATGATTAAATCTCCACTCCTGGATCACTTGCAGAACCCAGCTTGCCAGCCTCAGTAAGCCAGTAATTCATCTTGATAAAACTTTTTTTTTTCAGTTACATTTGACTGGGAATGGTACTTAACCCCAGACAAGTTTTTCCCTCTAGTAAACTTCCATCTCATACTCACTACCTTCTACATCTACATCAACTTCATTGCAACTTTCTTTTTCTTGATATCACCTAACAAATAAGCACACCACTCAAATTTCCTCACCTACTCTCTCCCCGGGATTCATGAAGCTTGCGCCAGGCACAGGCGTAGCGTAGGCGGTATAATGCCAAATATGGCCACCGAGCGATTCAGGTACGATCCAATTCCACGTGCACTACCGATGTACACCAGAACTGCGCAGCCCTCGGCTTAGGTATGCTAATCACCCCATGTGCAGTGTCGCACCATGCAAATGAAGGCATATAGTGATTCATGAAGTGGTGCAGGCATAGCGTAAGCCCACGGAAATGTAAACCAAAAAACACAGTTTACATTTTCCCAAACAGAACATCGGAGCTATGGAAGTGGACCAGACTCATGTATTACAAAGTTAATATATGCCAATAGCTAAATACACAGCCAATGGCATAAGAAAAGATGCACAACACCTAAAAAACAACATTTAATGTCATGTCCACAGTAATGCACAGTACAACCGCAGGGCATGTGTGCCCAAACTGGAACACAAAGAAAATATATACAAATGTCATAAAATCGCAATGTAATACAAGTCAGGATTTCACCATAATACGCAATGGTATGCATGGTACACCACAACCAAGGTGCAAGGGCTGCTAAGGGTCTGCAACAGTGTTCAGCATGGTAACTATGAATTAGTAGTCAATGCCATGCAAATGAGGCAGGTAATACTGAATCGCAAACGTCCCACCGGATGAAGGATGTACCATATGGTGCAGTGCTATAACACCGAGAGTGGCTCAGAGGCGATACATGACATCAGCAGAGGGGTGTGCCACCATAGCTGTAAGCACATTGGAGCAATGCAAATCTGGCCTGGCCATTGCTAAGCAAAGCTGCAGGACAGGGGTGGGGAGGTAGGTATAGAATCGTTTAGCTGAGAGCACATATGATGCCCGAAAGCGCATGTGTATGGGGATGAAAACGTGCCCGAAACCTGGTAAGCAGATGCACGTGCCGCGAACAATAGCAAGAACAGGAAGGTCAGGGGAAGAAAAGAAGGAAATGCCGCAGTAGGGTAATTGGAGTACAACTGAGCAATTAACACCTATCAACTCATGGCGGCCAATCGACGGCAGCTGACAAGTCTGCTTGCAGAAACCTGCAAAACAGGATAGGAGAGGCATTGGATTGCAAAGAAAGGAGGGGAGGCATTGGATTGCAAAGATAGGAGAACTGTCATAGCAGAGCAAAGCAAACCTACAGTAGACTGGCAATAGAACACATTATGCAAGATAAGCCAGGTCTAGGAAAGTACAAATGAAAGCAGGCTGCTGGATGTATGCCAGAAAATGGTAGGTGAAACGTGCAGAAATGCAAAGGGAAGGGCAAGAGGTAATCCACGGCAGCCAAATGTAATTCAACACCAAAGGCACCACAATAGTAGTTCCTGTAGTAAAACACATAAGATACCCTGTAGCTACGATCGTACATACACACCCTATGACATCATCGGTGTTCACAGCACAAAATTATAAAGTGTGAAAGCACCCTACACACACCTGTGTATTCCCAAACACTACACCATAGGTGTAAACACACAGGGGACTTTTAAAATGTACATGTTGGGAGCTGCCATAGCTGTGATTCATCACCATGTGTTACAGACTGACGGTGTTGTGGAGGATGATGCCAACAACCACCGCAGGCCCCGGAGGAGGAGAAGAGTGTTCAGACCAAGGGTAACCTACCAGGGGCTACATAATCTGGAGATAGTAGAGCATTACAGGGTGGGCAGGGACATCTTACAGCAAATAGTTGAGCTGTGCCGGCCACGCCTGAGAACCAGAAACAACAGAGGGGAACCCATCCCAGTGGACATGAAGGTATGTGTAAGCTTGCAAATACTAGCCACAGGTACCTTTCAAAGGCCAATTGGAGATATAATGGGGATCTCATAGGCATCAGCATCCAGGGTACTACACCAGTTCCTGGATGCCATGTTACCACATGCCAATGAGCATATATACTTCCCCCAAACTCAGGAGGAGTTGGGCAGCAATATGTGTCACTTCCACTGTGTGGCACACTACCCGGAGGTACTGGGTGCGATAGACTGCATGCACATACATATCAAGTCACCACCCGGTGAGCACGGTAGGTGCTACATAAACCGCAAGGGATTCCACTCCATCAACTGCCAGGTTGTGTGCAATGCCCAGGGCATTATCATAGATGTGTGTGCTGGCAACCCTGGAAGCTACCATGACTCCCATATCTGGCATGCCTCACAGCTGTATCAGGTATTTGTCAGGGGGGACATCCCACATGGCCACCTTGTGGGGGATGCTGGCTATGCACTGGAGCCATGGATGATGACTCCCATCAGAAATGCACACACACCCATGCAAGAATGCCATAATGAGGCACATGCACAAACCAGAATCATCATAAAGCGTGTGTTTGGGATCCTGAAATCATGGTTCCGTTGCTTGGACACATCTGATGAAGCCTTGCAGTACTGTCCAGGCACGTGTACCCACATCTTCATAGTATGTGCCATGTTACATAATATGATCCTACGGAAACAGCTGCAGCAGGGACAAAATGGTGAAGGTCCTCATAGCCTACCGCAGTTGCCAAGGCCATCACAGGCACAGAGGGATTCAGACCATGAACACACTGTGCCAGCCCCAGTAGGCAGACGGAGGCGTGCCCAATATGCCTACACCTTGGCAAAGAGGGAACGTATAGCACATACTCTGACAGCATAGGACCCTATGGACTGACACACCTCTCCACCTGCACACACACAGTAAAATGGATGGCACACACACACACGACCACCTGTAAATTGTAATGTATAGGTGGCCCACTTTGTGAATTCTACATAAGCAGCCCTCAAACATTGTACACACAACAGCTATTGGAACACGGAATGTCAACACCTGAGCAGTACATGCGCCTATCAGCATATGTTGGTGCTGTGTGTATAGGTTCCCTGGTACATCGGTAGGTACATGCCCGATTGTCAGAGGCCATACACCAAACGAGGCAAACAGTGTCTGCTGTCACCACAACATCGAGTAACCAACTGTCGCTTAGTGGAGCAGAGGCAATCGCGGGATTACATGTGTGTAAGCACTGTTCTACACACACTCTGCATAGATTCCCTGCTGCATTAATGAGGGGCTCCACATAATGTAATTATGGATGTTGTGTCAAGGCATGGGGTGTACCCATGACAGGTATTCATCACCCCAGCATGCTCCACCTATGGTCGTTTGAAGGTGTAGCACATTATCGTGTGTGGCTCACTGTGATATACATACCCAATGCCGGAGCACATCCAGTAAACATCACATGGACATACCATTAACTGGACTCATCAATATGTAAACTAACTGAGTTACCCATGTGAGTGCAGTATGGAGTAACAGCCGTAGTATACTCCACATACAAAACGCCATAACATGTGTACAAATCCCAGATGGCCAAGTGGTAAATGCAGTGACCGTCGTGCATGTTCCCGGTTCCACGTCCTGCAAGGGATGTAATGTAATCCCGAAGGCACGAGTAATGCATGTCGGATGCAGGTCAACAGATCATGTTTAGCACACGTTAGCGGGAATATGCATTGCCCACTGCTGGTAAGCGTCATTTAAATATGACTATATGGATATGCGCGGAACAGGGCTAAGCTTCTCTGAATATCGAGCAGATCACGGTCAATGATGTCCAGAACAGGTGAAACCAGCATTATTCACCCCTGTACTAATAGCGCCTGCTCGGAAGGGTAAAATGACCACTGCCAGGAGTAGAACATGCAATCATGTATACAATCACCTAGCACTATGGTAGCCAAGATGTACCTACGGTAGGGTTGCCACCTTTTCAAATGACCAATGTGGGACATACGTCAGATTTCTGCAGGCCGACACATACACCCGGCCAGTACAAAAATCAGAACTTTTCTTTTTTGCCTAGATAAAAGCTTATTCTTGTAATGTTTTAGTTACTTATTCTGTTTCTTATAACATCTAGGTGGTTCAGATACAGAATAACTGTTTTATGCAACCATTACATAAACTATAGGAAATAAGTTTGTCCTAAAATCTCAGGACATTTGCCATTTTTACAAATATTTTGCAGGACACAACTGCCCAAAGAGGGACTGTCCCTCACAAAGTGGGATAGGTGGTAACCCTAACCTACGGCAGGTGTGTAATGTGACAGGTACAGACACAAACGTGCGGAGTCCAGGAAACAGTATACACTGACAAGTACACAATGAAAGGTGTAGCTTGCCTGTCACTTTCCCTGTCAGAGATATATTTTATATATATATATATATATATATATATATATATATATACATATATAATACAGATAGAAAGGGCGATAGAGTGATATATGTTGATATATACGGATTCACCGATATCTGCAAATATATAGATCAACGACATTCATAAAACCTTGGAGGTACAAATAAATAGGATACCGCCAACTATGGAATGTGTCACATACTGACACGCGTAACCACAAGGCTGAAAGACCGAAAGAACACATTACCGGAACAGTAGAACCGCAAGTAATATTATGACGATATGAAGGGACATTTAGTTACCGCTGCCGGTGTTGCGGTCCATGTAGGTACTGTGTTCAACTGTGTTTGTGAGTGCCGTAGTCTGTGTATGTGTGTGTGTTGAGGGTGCTGTGTGTGTTTCCGGTGACTGTAATGTGTGTGTGTGTGTCCGCATCGTGTGTCTGTTAGTGCCAACTCGTAGGTAGATCATTACGGTAGGTGTGGGTATAGCTAGCTATAGGCATATGGTTACCACCTGTCCCACATTAGGAGGGACAGCCCCTCCCTGGGCAGTTGTGTTCTGACATAAAACATTACAAAGGGCAACTGTCCGAGATTGTAGGACATTATTATGTCCCATATATTATGTAATAGTTGCATGAAATAGTTATGCCTGTATGTAAGAAACGTAAATGTTACATGCAATATGATAAGTAGCCAAAGTCCCACAACAATAAGTATGTATTGAGGATAAAAGTATGTGCTATCCTGTGTACTGACCGTGGCTATGTGTCGGCCTGTAAACACTGATGTGTGTCCAGCAAGTGTCCAACAATGGCCATATGAAAAGGTGGCAACCCATGCCAAAGAGGTTCTGTCACCAACACAACTGCAATGACTGCAAATATCTGGGACAGAAATACACGGGATAGCTGTCATTTAGAAATATCCCTTTACATATCGCTGTAATTCTGGAGGTATGGAAGTATCAACCTCACCTGCATACTATATAGAAACCAATTAACAATGGCCCAATGTATAATCCCGTAACATAAGTCTACTAACTGATAGCTCTTTAATTAGGGAAGGAGCCCACACACATATATATGGAATAAGTAGAAATGCAAGCCCCACAAACCTGTATATGCTATGTACACCCACCTACATACCCCACACTAGAAACTATAGCAATAAAGACTGTAATTACAGCACAAACATCCAGTCAGTCAATTACATCTGCAGAAGCATTAACATACCTTGTGAGAGACACATTTAAAGGCGCCATGCAAAATTGTAGCTGTTGTATAATGGAATAAACGGCGATGTTACAGGTTTTGTTTGCAATAGTCCATTATCAGACGGTTGGGATGACAGGTACACTCACATGTAGAACCACATACTCTAGCCATCACACACAATCCATGGGGGGCATGAATCCAAACTATACGTGTCTCTACACATAGTTGCAATTACACACAACAAAACACAATACAGGCCGTCTCCCCGAAGGTAGGGCAAATGGGCAATGCCCAAGTGGAGAATTCAATTATACCCCACTGTTGCCACGTAATTGGCGAATGGAGTAGCTGCACAGCTGATGTGCAAGTAATAAGTCACTCAGGAACACCAATTGGTGGCAGGAAACCACATGTTACAGGTATCGATGTATATAAGGATGACTTGCCAGACATTCAAACCGTATGCTCATACCATAGAACTGTTTAAACAGAGTAAGAGAGATAGAGACGAAAGTCTGGAATGATAACAAGGTATGTAGAACACTCGGTATGTAAGTGTATGTATAGCATGTTTTGTATTAATTATGTTAGTGTATGTATAGCCTGGTTTGCATTAATTAAATGTGCCCGCAATGCATAAAGTGGGAAAAGGTATTTATGTAGTGATGTCTTGCTGAGCATACTAACGCTTGTAGAAATTGTGCGTCCAGCAGTGGGCCACAAGGTAAACATCACAGACACCACAAGGGATGCTACATGAGGGCTTTAAACAGAACAATTCCATACCACCCACCGTCAGTGGTAGGGTATGTCCAACAAGTATGTGCCATAGCAGGGGATAGTATATGTTGATATACTGTCACAGTAAGCATGTGTATGGGCATATAACGCCAATGACATGTCTAATGTGGTCCCGCTGTGCAAGTATGCTTTGCATTATGGGATACTATGTAAAATATGTGTAATGTATAATATTGTAGGTAGATATGTCAGATATGCTACACAGCATAACAGGCATATCATGCATACTAAAGGTATCATCTATTGGCATGTATAATGTACAATAACAGGATACATATGGCTTGTAGTCATGGGACATTGCAATAGCATGATAGCTAATCTAAATGGAAGGGCTACTCAAGTAACCATGCACAAAAGACATGTAATAGCTTCACAGGTTCATAGTGGGGTACTATGCAGTCTGGTAAGTCTATGTGTAAGCACAACTACCGTGTTCACACCTGTGGCACCTCTCTAGGGTAGTGTCCTGTGAACAGCAAAGCCATGTGTTACCTGCACCTCTGCACAGTACAGCCACTGCAGTGATCCCTGGCGTACATGTGTCTCCCATCCACCAAGTGAGATATCACATGAACAGTGCTACTGGGTGTCCCTGCGTGATGTACATAGGAATCATGTTCCAAAGCATGGTGAGTGTCCGGTTTGGGAACGTAACCCTCAAGCACATCCCACTCATTGTTGCGTGTGTGCACATATCCATGAGCATGTTGCTCACAGTGGCCTTTGCTTATGTCGCGTATGTGGAGTATATCCATTAATATTGTTGTTCAGCAGAGGTCACCCCTGTGTATGTAGTATGCAAATGTGTACAGACGTGGTGTCCGTAGTTCAGCTGCATACTTTAACTGTCGGAGCTCAATAAACGTCATGGCATGTTAATGTTGTGGTATGTAAAGCTGTAGCTATTGTGTAAGGTACACCCTAAACGGGGTGTTGTACCCTTGAATGTGTGTATACATCTGGAGTTCAGAGGTACAATGGGTGCCTATGTACCAGCTACACACCCAGTACAGATAAGTGTGGCCACGTAGAAGGATATCCACGCCACATTGGCAATATGGTTATCACAGGAGTGGGTGCAACATACGTGTGTACTATGAACATGTACAATGTGACATGTATGTAGGGGACTACCACATATGTGATAGTCAGTGGGTGAATGGTGTAATGCAAAGGGGATGTTCATGCACCTTGTGTCATGCAGCTTGAGGCCATGATATTGATATCAGGTATCCGTCACAGTGCCACCCTTATGGATGGAGTCAGTATCAGCTGGTGGATCAATCATGGTGCTGTGTATGCAGTGGTCTGTAAAGCTAGGCAGGGAAAGTCCCTCTGTGCTAGCCTGTACCTCAGGGAAGCATATACCGAACATGAGGGGTCCTATGACTGAGGACTGTGGTATGCCAAGTGTAACTGAAATACAGTAGGTACTATGGTATGCTACCCTCATTGTGTGTGTCCTGTCCATGAGCCACTTTGCATAACATCCTGAGACATAGGGTTCAATGTGCAGGTGGATGTGTATGTTGTCAATACCAGAATGGAGAACAGTGCTGAAAGGCAATGAGAGGACAATGTAGGCTGTGTGGACCCCCGTACCATCATCAACTACTGGTAACTGTATGAAAGGAGTCCACCAGGTGTAGGAGCCATGCTCTGGCCCTAACGAGTCCACCTGGGTGGCATCAAAGGACCGGAGCCCAACAATGTCTCTGTGAATGACATCCATGATGATGTGCCCCATAGCCGTGCAGAACAGTCCAGTCAGGTGTGTAGGGCAATAGTCCACTTGTGCATTGTGGCGCCACCTGTGTGGAGTGTGATAACTGTTGCTGTGTGCCATTCAGGGGCCACAATGTCTGATACATGGCTATTACTGAATATGGTGGTCTAGTGGGGAGACATGTCATTCAGAGGTTTGTGGACATCACAGCCTGGGATTTTGGACGGTCACATGGGGCCAGTGTCCCAGGACATATAGAGTGCAGGTTAGTACTGTGTAGTTGTGACCACAGGGACACCGCAATGTTCCTGCATGGATTGTGGCCCTGTAGGGAGTGAGAGGGTGTAATGTTAGCATTGAATCCATCCGCCAGCATGTTGCCAACATCACCTGGTTCTGTAATGTTCCTGAGTAACTGTTGTATGTGAGAGCAGATGTGGGTATTGCCATTGACTGCTGACATACCACCATAATGCCTTGTGGTACACCCCAGAATGTGTTGCAGTAATGTTTACATAGCTAGTTTTGGAGTATGTGATGAGGGATCCCGTGGCCCTACCGAGGCTGACCAGTGAGCTACCCCACCCATGGGATTGTACACCACTGTACAACAGCCTCCACCTGTTGTTGTAAATTATGTCCATGGAACTGGACCCCCAGAGTGGCGTCTTTTATCTGGTGGGTACCATCATGGCAGTGTGTGGAATAGCATGATCCATGCAGTCGTGTACATGCTAATGAAGTGCACTGGGGTATGTGTCAGTGTTTGTATGTGCATTGTCCATCTGCACGGGTGTCATGATGTTGACTACTGCTATCATAGGATGCCTGTAGTAGGTGTTGTAGTACTCATGTACTGTGTATGCCATGAAGGGTGTGGTGCTGGGATGTGGCTAACAAGGGTGATTAGCATATGTTCGGAATCCATCAATGAGGGAGTAATCCCAGGTGTGGGACACCAGTCACATGTTGGTAGTGTCCATGTCAAGGATATTGTTGGTCTTGGAGGTGGTGTGTATGAGTTGATCCAGCTGAGTGGGGGTTATGAATCACGGACAGCGTTGGCCTAATGTGTCGGTACATGAGTGGCTATCCCAGTTAAGTGTGGGGTAGTGTCAGTCTCACATCAGTAGTATTTGTCTGAGCCCTACTGTCCAGTACACCAACAAATGAGGTCTGGTAACTGTGGGGTATGTTGTTGAGTCCGTAGCTTGTTACAATGTGTATAGCAGTTCTGGACACAGTTAGTTGCATGTGGAGCACCTCTGATGCATTGTGCTAAGTAACTAGCCAGGATGTGTGTACAACATAGTGGAATATGGGAACACCTCAGTCGTGGGTGTGCCGGTCCAGGTGCATGCCTGAAAGGTATGGTCTGTGTATAACCTGTCATTGCAGGTGTGCTCTGCAGAGCCTAGAGGCAGGTCCCAGTCACTGCAGAGATATTGAAGTGGTGCATTATAAGGAGTGCCTTGCCTGCGTGCGTCAGAGATGAAGATGTCAAGCATTGTGTCACATGACCCCATGTTTTGCTTGCCAGTTCCCATTCTGGTGGTGAATGTTATTGGAAACTGTGCAAGACAGGCAATAAAGAAGCAGCAAGATCCGTACATGTGATCTGTACTCCCAGGGCTGACAGGTGCAGGTCATCTGTGTCAGTCAAAGCAGACAGATACCAGATGCCTGTGGAATGACAGCAGAAGCATAGGCAACTGTTGAAGTGACACAGTCAGTCATTGTACAGTGGTATCAGGTCTGGATGAATGCATAATGCTCCCCAGGGCTTGGGCTACAAGACTGGTGAGCTATTGCATGTCCTTGCATACGTAGTCTGTGAAGTTGCATCTCAGGGCAGTCACACTAACATGGAGAATGACAGTCACATCACATTGTACCTGGTGAGGTGTGGCATGGGTGCATAGGTTATGTTGCAGAACCAGTTACCTGACAGCAAGATGTAAGTGACTATCGCCTTGTGTAGCCCGCTAAGTGGAACAGCAGTGTGACCGCCTACAGAGTCACCTATGACAGGTGTGTTGTGTATGTTATAACACCCTATTGGCTGTATGTGATGGGCACACATGAGTCTGTGGGCTATAAGTTGTTGTTGTTGTGTTTGATGATGGGAGCTGCCTTTGGTGCCTACAAAGAGTATGGAGAGGTACAGCACAAGTTGTCCTCGTATGTGTGGCCTGTGGTGAAGATCTTGTGAGACTATGTGATGAGTGGGGTGTGTTGCGAATGTTACACATCCCCACATGAGTGTCAGGTGCAGTCAGGGTTGGTGACAGCATTACCCCCAGCAGGGCTGCATATGTGCATCCCCCACAGGCTGTAGTGTCGTATGTTGGGAGGTGAGCATTGACTATGTACATGAGACAATTGCTCTATTGCTACATGTATGCCATATTCATCATATAGACAGGCAATAGCACTGGTACGTGACAGTTGGACATGACTGTATATACAACCATGTCTCACAAGATATGTGAGTTACGTGTGTACAACAGCTGTTGTACTGTAAGCAAGCTGGAAATGTAAGGACAGACAGTGTACCTGTGAGAAATGGTGTGGAATGGGTGCTATATTATTCAGTAGCTCATGACATGCTCACAAGTTCTGAACAAGTGCTGAGCATGAACATACAATACAGATAGGGTGTTGGATAATATCAACCCACAAGTGGTGATGACAGTCATAATTGGTGGCACCACACTATAACCCTGCTGTGTATGGTCTGCAAGTCCATGAACCATTATCAATGTAGATGTTAGCAGTACAGATGTACATGACAGTATGGATGTTTGATTACATATACCTTTGTATGTCACAGGAGTGTTCTACCAGTGGCCTGTTTACAGAAACACAACTACAAAAGTTGCCAGAGTGACTTGTACATATCACATCAGTGCCAGCTACAGTAAAACAGGGTTAATGTGTTGTACTTTACCATCATTGTAGCCCAACCACACAGACAAATGTCAGGCATCTGTGTATGTAAGGATGTGAATGGCCATGACCTATGAGCAATAGCTGTCTCAATGTTGTGAGCAACATACAGAATGGGCTGTGTGGGTGAGGTGTGTGACATATTGCACATTCTGATGGATGATATCAGCATTGTCACCGCTAGGTGAATATCCCTGTACCCATTAACTACCACCTAGGCTATGGTCAACATTATGGACACTGTGTAAGGGATGGTGCTGTGCAGTACACCTCCCTGAGTTGGTGGCATCTCCAGGCCCATCCATGAGCATGGAGATCATTGGACAGGCATACACAGCACTCGGGTGACCAATATTGGATCACATATCACCTTTAAGGGGTATTGGCCATGCGTGGATGGGCGATACCAGCCTTCACAATCCTCAGCTCCACTATGCAGCATGTTGCCTACCTTGCATAAAGACATTTGCTACACTATGATGTTGGACATGCTACATGTCCATATCCTGATCTGAAAGACATACGTCATGGGCAGCCACCGTCCTATTGCTCGTATCGCCACATGCTGGACAGATCCCTGTGCCATTCATGTGACATACTCCCACCATACCATGCAACCCTGTCCATCAAAGCTGCACATGTCATCCCTGTCATACATGGTGTGGTGGCCATATGGTAGATGTAGTATCAACTGTCTGGATCAGTAATGTGGCATTGATGCACCTCGCTGTGGCATAATGGCTGTTGGATACAGCTAGGAAACCTTGCCTGTACATGCTATAGTTGATAACCATCCCTGCAAATGACGTCCGACTAGCCACTGTCCCATGTCTATCACATGTGCAACACAGGTGATCCGTGGCAGGATGTTGAACAGCTGTACAGTGCTGTGTAGATGTATATGGCAAAACACATGCATGTAAAGGTTTCCATGCGTATGTGTGCATTGTCACTGCTCAAGTCCATTAAGGCTGTGTATGTGTTGATATGTGACATATACACAGCATCAAGGTCAACAGCATTACCATGGACACATCCAGGCATGTGCAGATAGGTAAGAATACCAGTGCAGGCAAACAGACATGCCCACATCAAGACAGCATTCACATGGAGTATGAACAATGTAATGAGGTGACACACATATATGGTGATGATATCCAATGCATAATGGGTGTTACATGTGTGTGACACAAACATGTCAGTCGTGTCAGTGTCATGATGATTTGCAAAGATAACTGTGCAGATGTACTAGATTTACTAGAAATGTATGTGCAGCAGTATCTCTGTACATCTCTAAAACTGTGACCTGTCACCATCATTATGTCTTACAGATGCCTCGTACACGCCTGCCAGCGTACAGCCAACAGGAGGATGATGTCCTCATCCCATACCTCCATGAGAACTATGAGGTGTTGTTCAGCCATGTGCCACAGCATGCCCAGCAGCGGGATGACCTGTGGCAGGATCTTCTCAGGAGGGTGAACAATGTGGGTGGCCATAACCGCACCTACCAGCAGGTGCGCAGACACTGCACGGACTTGATATGATATGCAAAACAGCGTGCCACTGCAATCACCAGGGAACAAGGTGGAACAGGTGGTGGGCCACCAACCCAGTCCCCACTCACACACACAGAGGAGCTACTGGTCAGTCTGGGGACACCCTCAGAACAGCATCCACAAACACTAGCTGCCATCGTGGAGGTGGGTGTATCCCAACCAATGAGCCTGGAGTTGCCTGGTAAGTCAGTACTGCACATATGGCTATTATATCCCATTTAGTTGCATGTGTCACTGTACATTATGTAATGTAACAACATATGCAAGGTATGTGGACACCCATGCTGCATACTACAGTATGCTACCCTGTGTATGCACACATGTGCATACTATATGCTATTGTACAGGTGACTGTGTTAACATGCACAGTGCACCCGGTGGCTGTCATACAGTCATGGATAATGTTCATACTGCTGTGTCACCCCTATACAGGTACCTCTGGCGTGCCGCACAGACATGAGTCCATTGCAGGTGAGACTGTCATCAGTATCAGGCATGTTAAATCATAGATCTATTTACCATGTGGCCAGTTAACACTTGTACACTTGATGTTCGTTCCAGTCACAATATGCAGGTCACATCACCCATCATTCACACAGGCCACCCATGTGCAATATATACAAACAAAATGATACACTGACATGAAACCACAGTATTTGTCATTGCTACATGTGTGGACAGCTGTGCATACAATGGTGGAGGTGTTCTACAATGGAGGCATATGTACTATACATTGGAACAACACGTGTGGTACACAAACAGTACCACACAGTGAGCTGTGATATGGGCAGCCCACAGGAGTTATCATTGTGTTATATGCCCCTGCAATAGGTGCACACATTGTGATGTGCCATCTGACATGTCCCAGACACGTAGTGTTTTGGCTGTAATATTGTCACACTATCCCATAACCCATACCCCACATACCAAACATACAACCCGTTGTCTGCATAGCCCTGTGAATGGTGACATATCTGACATCTATGGGTGTATGTCATATGGGACAACACAGACATGTGTGATAGATGGCCATCACACACATTTGTCCAACACATGTGCACACATGGCCATGGGGGATTGCCAGAGACACGTAGCCACACAGTAGATGTGATGTGTATACACCCTGTTTCACATTGTCCACACATGGTCCAATTATAGCCTTAGTTGACCGATTATACAGTTGATGTGGTACACTGGACATCCTAAAAGCCTGTGCACAGCTAGTGGAGGTGTCACTGACTTCTACCATATAAGATGTGTTGAACATCATGACTGTGTCATAGCATGACAGTAGTCACCTGTACAGCTTCCACAGACATTGACACCACATCAGGCCACAGATACTGTACATTTCCCTTGCTGCTGTAGGACATCACTGTTAGCTGTGCACCTCGTGTGTGTGGTACATCAAAGTCACATGGGACATGGTGAATTGACAAGTCTGCTATGTGTGGACATGGTTGCCAGGCAGCTAAGACTCTGTAGTAATTGTGCAGGGGTGTCAACTGTAGGTACTCCAGTGACCTGTCACATGACACAGCATGGTTGGTGTGTATACACCTCAGCATCGTGGGTCACAATCCACAGTTATGTCATGGGTATGCATGCAGTTATGGCTATGTAATGTGTATATATTATGCACTGTATAGCAATATAGATGCCTCATGATGCTATGCAATGGCACAGTGTCTGTACTTCACACTGTATAGCAATGTAGACGGCTCACACTACCCTTCCATACTCATGCACATTTGCTAAACATGCATTCTGTCTGTAGGGCATACAGACAACACTGCAATGTGATGCCCATTATGATGCTGTACATGTGTCAGGACACCATTGTGTCAGACATGTATGCATGTTAATGCACACGTCAGTGGATTACATGTCAAGGTCACGTCAGCCATGTGTACTGTTATCCTGTTCTGGTCCACATGGTGTATCACAGGGATGCTTGCATACTACCATGATTGTGTGAACTGCATGGCTACTGATATGACACCTGCTTGCTGTAGTGTGCACCCCAGGGAGGTATGGTAACTAACACTATTAATGTCTGAGCTGCATGCCGTCTGCTGTATCACAGGCATGCTTCATGCTGTCTGTCAAATCACATGCATGGTGTGTGTGTCTGTGTGTGTGTGTGTGTGTGTGTGTGTGTGTCTGTGTGTGTGTGTCTGTGTGTCTGTGTGTGTCTGTGTGTGTGTGTCTGTGTGTCTGTGTGTGTCTGTGTGCCTGTGTGTGTCTGTGTGTGTGTGTCTGTGTGTGTCTATTGTAATTTAGTCTTTCTTTGCATTCACAGGTGATGTAGGTGCGTTACCCTCCTGCGGTCCATCTGATGTTAGTGTCCCCACAGATACTAGCAGTGATGAACATATGCTTGAGGTACAGGCAGAGTTGTCAGTGGCTGAATCTGTGCCAATGGTTGCCATCCCAGCTATGCCACACTCTTCCCCGCACACAGTTCTGCTGCCAACACATACCGCATCACCAGTGGCCATAGAGAAAGAACAGTCAGCGTCTGTTAGCGTGGAACAGGAACGTGTGGTGGATACAGAAGGTGTGTCTCCACACCATGGTGTCAGTGTAATGACAGCAGATGTGCCACACAGGCATGCGGCCGGTGCTGCTCCTAGGAGGACCTCTGGCAGACATGCACCTGCAGGACAGAGCGCAACAGCTGGTATCACCAGACGTATGTTCCAGACTGTAATGGTGGCACAGGCACGTGCTGAATGGCAGAACAGAGAAGGGCAGAGGCTGCAGAGGGCTGCTATCCGTACTCTAAACAACAACATCCAGGCATTGGCAAATGCTCAACAGCAGATTGCTGATGTTCTGGACAGGCGATTGGGTGACATGGTCGGAATCCTTGACCGTGGCATGGCAATCCACGAGTGTGAGCTCTCTGTGCTGGAACATCTGGTAGGAGTGAGGCATAGGCCACGTGGGCGTAGACAAGCTACACCACCTAGTGCAGGTCAACGTGAGCATGCCACCTCACATGCCCGCTCCCATAGTGCCGGTAGCAGTAGCAGTGCAGCTGGTGCTGCGCTGTCCACACCAGGACACAGCAGGCCATGTGGACGTGGCCCTGGACATTCCCAGTGGGGACACAGTTCCAGTGGACATGTGTCGTCAGACAGTAGCCAATCTGTACCTCTGCCTGGTAGTGCCCATGCAACCCCTGGCAGGCACAGGTCACGTGGCCGTGGCCGGACACAGTGAGCTGTACAACCTGGTCTGTACAAACTGGAGCTGTCAATAATACCCCTTTGTAGGCCTCACAAAAGGCAGAACTGTGTGCACACATACACGCACACAGCAAACACATCTGTAGGGCACCACAACACCCACATGCATACTGAACAGGCATGTCCAATCATGTCACCGGCCCTTACTTACACACATGATGTCATCCATTGGTGCAGCCTATGCCCCTGGCAAACATTATCATCCTGTGCATATGATGAAGCCTGTGCCGCATCCCTGTAATCCACACCATCGGTGCAGGGACATGCTCAAATGGTCTGATGCACAGGGTGAACAGAATAGTGAGAGAAGTGTGTATAACATTAGTTGTGTATGAATAGTGAGAGAAGTGTATATTACATTAGTTGTGTAAGACTAGTGAGAAAAGTGTATATTACATTAGTTGTGTACTGTTAACACGCACCAGACATACCATGTAGTACAGGTTTAGCATGCATTGTTATATGTTCACAGTATGTGTCTTGGTAACAACAGTAACAGCATGTTGGTAATGATGCCCTGGTTCCCTCCTTATGGTCTACTTGCATGTGCCTACAGGTAGCAGTGTTTGCAGTCTCCCATGTGTAACTGTGGATTACTCACAGGCACGTATGGCAATATCAGCATGCTATACGTAGCCTCAACCTGACTGTTGGAAAGGCTAACATACCACAGATGTCCACAAATATATACTGATCCAGACGCATGTGGGCAGTTTAATAGGCTACAGTGGCTAGAGACGTGACATCCATACCAGGTCACATCACAGGTATGTTGACATGGTGCAGGGGTTGTACACAGCGGTCTGGCCGATGCTAATGTTAGAGGCCACCTGATAGCATGAGACCTCACTGTGTAGCAGTCATACCCTGTCACATTACAGGAACATGCACACACTCTTGGGGTCAACAACAGTATAACGCACACCCCATAGTGTTGAGGCGAGGACCCCTGCCTATGTAGTCATCACCCTCACAGTACTGTGCACCCACGCGACGCGACACAGAGAAAGAACATGTACAGGTAGCCAGTACGGCTGAGACCTATGGCATCAACAGGGTAGTAGACTGCATCACCATGAGGGCTTAGGGATCCTGTGTGTTCTGTATGGTAGCATACATCCTCACTCCATGCACCAGACAGCTATACATACATACACACACACACTGTGGAGACCACAAATGTCATACACATACAGATAGCTGATGTGTGTGATACACACACCACCCTTGCCTACATCATGCTTTCCACACTGCAGTATGTACAGATCTCTACAACAGTGTACAGGGGTGTGTAACAATTGGGATGTAATCCCCGCCATATGTGGCATATATGGTCACACAAGCAAACACACATGGCAGTAGTGTGAATGATACACCTGCAATATGATGATATGTCTGGCAGACATGCAGCAGTATTGGCTGCATTATGTGTACCAACACTACATCAGCAATTGTGGTGCTATATGCACATGGGAGGATGTAAGTGTTACAGGTGTCAGGTGACATACAGTCGGTGACACCTGACCACTGTGTAGGTTTATGTCTTCACCGTCAAGTAACAGTAACATAGCGTACTGTTTGCACATGTAATGGTAGGATGGCGTGTGACATACCTGTAAGCCGTCCCCGGCAAACATCCATCTGCACAGGTGGATCACCACTTTACGTACACACATCCATCCATACCTGATGTACATCCTACCGTACTGTCAGTATGTCACCATATACATGTGTCAATGATGGGGCTGCATTGCAACTGCATGTTGTAGTTAGGCACAGATGAGTCACATATATCAGCTACTGCACATGCATGGTAGCTGCATGCACACTACAAATTGTACATGTGTGTTGGTCCTACATGCCTGTCATGTAGCTATTTTGTATGCATTGCAATTGGTGGACATGTTTGATGACATGCATAACACATGGACTGTTGTAAGATATGATGGGTGTCATGGGTAACTAGTACAGAGGGAATGTGTCCTCGGTCAACATTGCTACCTCATGTACTGTTAGCATTCAGCAGCCATGGACCCACCTTCCATTTGCGTGTGTGATTGCTGTAGCCACTTGTCTGCATGGAGGACAGCAAAAGCTATGCTATGTACATATGTGTTGTGTGTGTGGTCCATGCGCATATCCACTGCGATTACATGTATGTCATATCCAAACATGTGTGATCTTTGGTGTACAGCGACAGTCATCTGTCACAGCTGTGTAAGACCCAGGGCCCCTGGTATGTGTAGAGCTGACCTGGTCATTACAGTGGTATCATTGCAATGCATAACACATGATGGAACCCTGTCGGTACATGTGTAGTCTGCACAGTTGCTGTAGACCTATGTACAGTCCACTGGTCATGAGCCACATGGTGTTGTGGTAATGTATGGCAGTGTATTGCTGGTCCTGTGACATGGTGATATCTGAGGGCTACAATGAAGACTGCAGTGTGTACCTCTGTGATCCGCACCTGAGACATCTGTGATGGCTCCTGAGTGTGTACTGGTCAGTACACGTGAGTGGCATTCATGTACGTGGGGACAGTAACACCATACTGTGCCCTTCCGTGTTTAGAATCCATGTGCATGCAAGACGGCCCTTTACAACTGCTAAGTGTGTGAGTATGTCCAGTACACCGTTGTGCAGATGGACACACAGTACATTCCAAACTGCGCCCTTCCGTGTTTAGAATCCGTGTGCATGCAAGACGGCCCTTTGCAACTGCTAAGTGTGTGAGCATGCCCAGTATGCCGTTGTGTAGATGGTCACACAGTACATTCCAAACTGCGCCCTTCCGTGTTTAGAATCCGTGTGCATGCAAGACGGCCCTTTGCAACTGCTGTGTGAGCATGCCCAGTACACCGTTGTGTAGATGGACACGCAGTACATTCCAAACTGTGCCCTTCCGTGTTTAGCATCTGTGTGCATGCAAGATGGTCCTTTGCAACTGCTGATGGCCCTTTGCAACTGCAACTGCTGACGGCCCTTTGCAACCGCTAAGTGTGTGAGCATGCCCAGTACTCCGTTGTGTAGACGGACACACAGTACATTCCAAATGGACGTGTGATACTAAGCGTGTGGGCATGCCCAGTAACACCTTGTGTCGGTGATGTGCCTCTGTGTATGGGCATGGCCATTGACATCCTGTATAGCGATGGTGGTCATCCAGGCAACAGATGTCCATTGTCCATGTCACAATGGATGCCTACATTGCACACACTGGTTGACTGTCTTGAAGGGTGTACTGTCTGTGGAGCATCACATATGTATGTAGTGTTGTTGTAGTGCTCCATAGATATTTAGTTGCCCCGATCACACCACTGCCATGTGTTTGTCTACGTCTACCTTGGGACAGTAATATGCTTTCAGACTGCTCACTCTCTATACATTCCCTATCAGCGTCTTTGCCTTTGCGGATGATGTCACCTACCTAGAAGTATGCCTCTGGGAGTGCTGTGTTCAGAAATCTTGGTAGTGCATTCTGTAGCTGCGTAATGCTGTAGTGTGATAAGGTAGTTAGGTGTATGTTCGACTCCCAGTCCTGCCAAGTGTGTGTGTGTGTGTGTGTGTGTGTGTGTGTGTGTGTGTGTGTTTCCTGTTGCCTGGGGTCACAGTAATGCTTTTGGACACCTCACAGCATATACATTCCCTATCGGCGTCTTTGCCTTTGCGGATGATGTCACCCACCTAGAAGTATGCCTCTGGGAGTGCTGTGTTCAGTAATCTCGGTAGCGCATTCTGTAACTACGTAATGCTGTAGTGTGATAAGGTAGTTAGGTATATGTTTGACTCCCAGCCCTGCCAGGTGTGTGCCTCTGTGTGTGTGTGTGTGTGTGTGTGTGTGTGTGTGTGTATGTGTGTGTGTTTCCAGCTGCCTAGGGACAGAGTAATGCCTTTAGATGGCTCACAGCACATACATTCCCTATGGGCGTCTTTGCCTTTGTGGATGATGTCACCCACCTAGAAGTATGCCACTGGGAGTGCTGTGTTCGGTATTCTCGGTAGTGCATTCTGTAACTGCATATTCCTGTAGTGTGATAAGGTAGTTAGGTGTATGTTCGACTCCCAGCCCTGCCAGGTGTGTGCCTGTGTGTGTGCGTGTGTGTTTCTAGCTGCCTGGGGACAGAGTAATGCTTTTAGACAGCTCACAGCACATACATTCCCTATCAGCGTCTTTGCCTTTGCGGATGATGTCACCCACCTAGAAGTATGACTCTGGGAGTGCTGTGTTCAGTATTCTCGGTAGCGCGTTCTGTAACTGCATATTGCTGTAGTGTGATAAGGTAGTTAGGTGTATGTTCAACTCTCAGCCCTGCCAGGTGTGTGCCTGTGTGTGTGTGTTTCTAGCTGCCTGGGGACAGATTAATGCTTTTAGATGGCTCACAGCACATACATTCCCTATCGGCGTCTTTGCCTTTGCGGATGATGTCATCCACCTAGAAGTATGCCTGTGGGAGTGTGGTGATGCCTGAACTCGGTAGCGCATTCTGTTACTGCATAATGCTGGAGTGTGGTAGACTAGACAGGTAGATGCTTGATTCTAGGGCATGGCAGGTGTGTGTTTGGCAGTTATACTGTATGTGTTGGTATCTGTGGGTGGCTAGCTGCAGGATGTGTCCAGTTTGTTTTGTTGCTGACCTATTTAATGTCCGCAGCCCACATATTCTGCCGAGACACTGGGTTGTCAACACATACAGTCGCCAATCGGTCTGGTGAGTAACTGTCAGCAGCCCTACTCTTACCCTTGCTATGGTCTGACCTATGTGACGCAACATAACACACATGCCTTGATATTAACAACACTACATGATGCAGGTGGCACATGTGGTTACCTTTCCATTCCTGTCTAATGCATTGCTGTCATGTGGTTCGCTGTTGTGACATACATACCATATCTACATACGTGTACATGTATATGTGTGTATGTATATATACATATATATATATATATATATATATATATATATATATATATATATATATATATGTCCATGTATATATGTCTACACATAATATATGTGATATATATAGATGTAGAGGTGGACATAGATGTGAACATATGTCTGGGGAATTTAGCACTATAGACTATTTGTGCCGGATGATCTGTATGTGATAACCTGGGATCTATGTATATCTGCCATGGCTTGGTGTTAATGCACATCGTCTGTGGTGTTCAGGGCTACGGGTTGTTGTCGTGTAGACACCAGTAATTTTGTTGCTGGGAAGACCATGGGACATCGAATATGGTGATGGTAGGGCACCTGTTGCCAGTTGTGTGTGGATCTGAGCGACACTGAGCAGTGGTTAATATGTTGGAGGTTCGGTATGGGTCATATAACTATTCATTAGATGACTATACTATGCAGATGAGGTTGACTATGGTGTATCACATTTATCACCAGGGTGTGCTGCAGGTCCCTGGAGTGTATGTGTGTAGTCAGCCAGGTGCAGGTCTCGCATATAGTTGATAGCATGGGAGAGGGGTCAGGCATACTGTACGTACATTGCAGAACTGTGCCTCGGGAGTGCTCCTGCCCTAGCAAACCTCAGCTAGGGGTGTGTCTATACCTGGCTGGTGATGTTGGGAAGGATGACAGCAGTGGTGGGGTAGTCAGGGTGTCCAGGCTGCACTAACAGATGTTGATCAGCACAATCAGCTGATGACATGGCCATCCCACACATGAACAGTACACTGATGCGAGCAAGCAGCATACACACATATATCATCCACACTCTACACCACCGGTGTATATCTGCAGGGACATTTCACGACACAGTCCAACCAAATGACACAGGCTGCAGCAGGCAACATACACCAACATGTGCAGGGGGCTGGGGCAGTGCGGATGTGTATGCTGCCGAACAACCCTTACTGGGGTGACATACGACTTTATTGACCAAGGGTGACTTACCAGGTTCTACATTGGCTGGGGATGTTAGAGCACTATGGGGTGGACAGATACCTCCTACAGCAGCTTGTGGACCTGTGCCTAACACATCACACAGGCCAAGGGGAATGCATCACAGTGGATACCATGGGATGTGTTGTCCTAGGTGTACTACCCACAGGTACCTCACACAGCACAACTGGGGATATCATGGGTATCTCACAGGTATCTGCATCCAGAGTATTGCACCACTTCACAGATGCCATGTCAACACATGCTAGTAAGCATGTACAGGTCCTCCACATACATGATTAGTGGACCAGCAATATGAATCTGTTCCACCACATGGATGAGTACCCTGGGATACTGGGTGCTATAGCCTGCACACGTAGCACCACCCGGGGAGCAGGTTAAGGCCTACAGTCAGTGCAGGGGCATACCCTCCAACAGCTAGGCCCTATGCGATGGCCAGGGCATGACATTGAATGTGTGTGCTGTCTGCCCTGGAAGCTGTGATGTGTCCAATTTATGGCGTCTGACACAGCGGTAGCACACAAATGCCTATGTGGACATCCCCTATAGTCTCCCAGTGGGGGATGCGAGGTAAACACTGGTGTAGTGGCTTATAACACCCATCAGCAATGCACACACACCTGAACACTCACACCATACTGAGGCGGATGCACAGGCAAGACATATACATGTGCATGTGTTTGGGATGGTCGGTTCACAGTTCTGGTATCCAGACACATCTGTAGGGGCTCTGCAGTATTCACAAGTTACATGCATACATGTTATGTTATTTGCTATGCTACACAATGTTAGCCTGCAGTAACAGTTGCAGCATAAATGGCATGGGGCAGGGCCACACAGCCCAACACCACTGCCAAGACCTGTACAGGCACAGTGTGACTTGGTGAAGGAAGTACCTGTGTAGGGCACAGTCGGCGACAGACCATGCACAGTATGACCTGCCCTTGGCAAAGAGGCAACACACGGCATATGCACTGACACAGTAGGTACCCACGGATTTCCCCTCTCTGACCCGCACACAGTACAATAGATGCCAAACATGACAGTACCTGTGCTCGGCCATGTAAGGGAGGTGCACTGTGTGCATCCGTAACACAACCGGGGTATGTCTATTGACCTAACAAGTGGCGGTTGTATTACAATGTGTACTTACCCATTGCTCTGGTATGTATGTGAGCATACAAGTGACTGTGGTGGCCAAATGTTAGGGCAGCAGACAGTACACATCCATAGTGGCACCATGACCTCTGTAGCACATACGGGGTTCACAATGGTAGCCTGTTGTACACAGGGTGCCCTACCCACTGCAGATTATGAGCTGACCATCATGTGGTTCCGTACAGCCCACACACGTCCCATGCAGCTGGACAGATGTGGACCAATACAGACAAATGATATACGACGGCCTATGGATATGCCCACTGACAGACCCCAACCCCGTATGACACACACAGATGACAGCAGGCCAGGCTGTGTGATGTAGGATGTGTAATAGGATGTCCAACACCACTGTGCTGGTAATTAATGCTGGGAACTGATGTACCCTGGTATCTCTCAAACCAGCAATTTAGGTAGATCCACACACTGACATGGAGTACCTGGCAGACCTGTACAGTAGCGTCAGATGTGTACAACTGTTGGCTTTACCCCCATTACACCTACACATGTGAGTGTGATGTGCACCACCCACGGTGCTGTGTAGGACTGTGGTTGCATGTCCCCTCATGCTATACAGACATGTAGCAACTGTCAATGCCACATGACCATTAGCTACCCTGCAGACACAGCATGTCACCTGTCTGTGTAGAATGGTGGGATCAGCAACACAGTACTAACTATCTCGACATGTGACACATGCAATACAGTTGACCATGCTTTGCATGCTCACACACATGATGGTATTGTCAGTCTACAACATGCGCAACAGTCATATTGGACATGCTCACACACTGATACACAGGACGGCCAAGCATGCACACACCAGTGGTTCGGACATATCTGCCAGTACATTGCTATACTGTTGGATGTCTGCGCTGTATGGTGTTTGCGGTCTATTGTCTGTACATATGCCATGGTCTATTGTTCAGTCACATGAGCTATGTGTGCAGGGTACTTCTACCATTACGTGTATAGGGCGGTTCTTTGTTTGCGGACATGCTGACGCCTTTGAATACAAACCGGGTAAGGCACAGTCCAGCAGGTGGGAGCTGTTGTGCGTGAGTTTGCATGGTGTTAAGCACTGCTAATCTCTGGTCACAGCACCTTATACACGTTTACACTCCACATTTCTTTGACAGGGGACTACTGGCATACTGGTGGACAAACACGCTTACAGCCGCTTCCTCTATGACATGTCCGCTCACATTTGTCACTCACGCTGGGTGTGTGCGATCCCTTGTGATGCGTATTACATTGAACTACATGATTACAGTATCTGGTATGTGTAACCATTTTGCGATGGCAGCCTTTCGACTGTACGGACTCGGCGGCCTGCCCAGTGACATAATCATATTATATGCGTGTTCCTCATATGATCTGCTCCCATCTGCCTGATACATGGGAACTGATACTCTGCAATGCTGACATGTGACTTGAGTTTGTTAACGCAGCGGTCTGCCGAGCCATGCTACAGCATAGCAACTGCATGTTGACCACCTTTCAGATTGCACGATGGGAGACTGTAGGAGTGACACCTTTCCCACTTTGCATGGGACAGTCCATCACACATCACATGTGACAATACTAGACCTCTCCACCAATCGGGGACACATTTCTGCAGACTCAGGGACAGGTCATGAAAAGCAGGGACACATTTGCAAATGTAGTGCTATTAACTTGACACATTGACAGAATCAGAGCATATGACATAATACACATATTGTGATGTAACAGTTGTTTATAACTCCTACTTATTGTCATTAGTCAGTGAGTGTAATTCACCACCTTTCCTTCAACAGCCACTACATTTAGGAGGGATTAAAAGGGACACAGTTAGACTTTTAGTCGAACGCAGGGACGTACCTGACATTCAGGGACAGTTGAGTGGTATGGACAATACTCTAGCCATTGCAACTGTCCTGATTAGGGGACCTTCTCATGTTGTAGGTGTCTGTGCTGGTTGCTTGTTACAGGTCTTGTATACCTGATACGTCGATATGTCATATGTAGTAGCATAAGCAACTGTACTGCTGCTAGACTATGCTTTGATTTGCTCCGATATGTATATTTCTGTACTATGCATGGCTGTATGTATGTTCTGTCCTGGTACATCTGACAGTTCTACAGACCAGGTTCCACTTAGGTGGTTCAGACTGGTGGCGGACATATTGACCCTATATGTAGAGCTATCACGTGTCGAGGCAACATATACCCACAGCATACCTCTCAACTGTCCCTTATTTTCAGGGCTGTCCCTGATTTTGAATCATATTTTAACTTTGTCCCTCTTAATACCTCCTAAACTAGTGACATTTGTAGGAAAGGTGGTGAATTACACTTAATGAATAATGACAATAAGTAAGAGTTACAAACTTCTTTTACTTCAGAAAATGTGCATTAATTCATATGCTCTGATTCTGTCAATGTTTCCAGTTAATAGCTCTAATATTTTAAATGTGTCCCTGATTGTCCTTGTGTTTTCTTGACTTATCCGTGATACTGTTGCAATTTGTCCCCAACTGGTTGAGAGGTCTGAGCCACAGCCAGTAGTACACGGACGACCTCCATGGTTTGCATACGTTAAGGTTATTCATGTAGCATTATAATTGATAATACTGCTTCCTATTACATGTACCTGTTACTGATACAACAAATTGATGTCTGACACCACTACACACACTATATAGCCTCCATTCCCGAACTCACAGGCCCAGACCTCTCAACCAATTGGGGACACATTTCAGCAGAATCAGAGATAAGTCAGGAAAAAACAGGGACAATCAGGGACAACTTTAAAATATTAGTGCTATTAACCTGATACATTGACAGACTCAGAGCATATGGATTAATATACATTTTCTGAAGTAAAGGGAGTTTGTAACTCTTAATTATTGTCATTATTCATTAAGTGTAATTCACCACCTGTCCTCCAAACATCACTAATTTTAGGAGAGATTAAGAGGGACAGAGTTGAAATTTGGGTCGAAATCAGGGACGTCCATGAAAATCGGGGTCAGTTGAGAGGTATGCACAGGCCATGTGCCATAACTGTCATTTTGCAAGACACAACTGGCCAGACAGGTGTGTCCCTCGCAGGTGTACGGGTGTTTACTCTCTTCTATTATGCTATCATCTACCTGAAGTTGTCAGCAACTTATGCACTTTCCGTCAGTAGCAGAACTCACATACCAATGGGTGTGACTGAACACCGTATCAGGAACAATGCATAACACCCTGTGGGACACATTTAGATGATTGGTTCTATTAACCAGACACATTCACAGTCACAGAACATATGTATGCATTCACGTTTGTCGTGGTACATGCTGCTTATGACTCATACATGTTGTCATCTGTCATTACCTGTATTCTGCCACCTGTTCACCTAGTATCACTAGTTCTGGCAGTGTTTAGTTGGAGTTTGTTACATTCTGATACATAACTATGAACGTCCATGCTAATCGGGTACACGGCACTGTGTAGGTCTCTATGTATTCCCCGATGGTTTACAAACTATCCGGTAGATGTGCTCTTCAGGTTTGGGAGGCGTATGCTATGCCCACATAGGAATATTAATGACTTCCACTGGGCGGGCCTACTACATCTCTGCCAACCAGCACCTGCACACTTAAGCCCATTAATGCATACCCATGGTCCACCTACCTGGCACCCCTCTACAGCAGTCGTGACAAATACTTACTGCGAGCGCAGCTGGGGTATGAGCACACCCATACACATTGCCCACACTCCCATCTCAGGACACATGTCATATGTTTTGTCAACCCATGATTTATCACACTTGCACAACCTACTGTTCCATGTACACCTACATCCTGCTCGCATCGATGACTACAGGTTCACACGTACACTGAATTTTTGGGGTCCTGCAAGGGACACCGTTATCCATGTTTAAAGTGTGGACCTTGCAGAACTCTCCCACTGGTCCTTTCCTACCGGTGTTGTGGACAGCGGCAGTGTATTGATCTGTATTGCCTGTCTGTATGTCTGTCTGGCCTAGCTGGGTGATGCGAGGGGTACAACATTTCTTTACTGGACCTCCCAGTCACAAATGCCCGGACTGTAAATATGTTACCTCTAATTGCTGTGAAGTAACCTATTTATGTGACTGTGTATATCTACACTGACATATAGTTTGTTTTGTGTGTATGTGTATATATCACTACCTGTTGTTTGTGTATATGTATTTATCTATATCCGTAGTATATCCTTGTGTGTGTGTGTGTCAGTGTGTGTGTGTGTGTGTGTGTATATATATATATATATATATATATATATATATATATATCTATATATATATATCTATATATTTTTATATATATATATATATATATATATATATATATATATCTATCTATATATATGTCTGTATGGATATATATGTGTATGTCAATTATTATAGCTATTTGTATATCTACGTTTTTATCTATATATACATATGTGTGTCCGTTAACCTATACATTTCCCGGACATGGACACTTACACATGCGTATTGGTTTTATCCCTGCTTCAACAGCATACTATTGCCTTAATCATTCTGACACCGGCACTAAACTCCGGTAAACTTGTGCTCAGTATATTGCACGTTGTGCAGTGGACAGATGTCGCAGGTTTTTCATGTCTGGGGTGCCGCTGCTAGCTGGGTTCTGATAGTGTCATTCGACCTATTCCTCGTATGCGCAGCCTATTATTTCTGCTACTGTGTCTGTTTCTGTACACATTCATATTATTACTGTTGAAAGGATGTGTGTTTGTGTTACTGTGACTGTACGTCGACAAATTGTTGTCTTCATGTAGTTGTGTCTTTCTGCTTTTCCCGGTTTGGGGTTGTCACAGCAGAACTCCGTTCCACTCATGAGTGGCGTATAGGTTTTATGTGCTGTGCTGCCAGACCTGATGCACAATGTCCGACAACGATACGCCCAGTCATGCATGTCTCCATGCAAACGACGCTCTATCTGGGAATCGCAACTACGTACTAGCTAAGGTTACCACTGGGCACCTCTGACCACATTATTGGGTCAGCGCTACATAATTTAGAGTGAGGAGTGGTTCCACTACATAATGCAGGTTGGGGGGGTGGTTTCCCCTTCCCATTTGACTATTTCATTCATTTATACATACAATGAATATTATTCTGGACATCTGTTATGAAATCACTACAGGTATGCAATAGTCTAGTCAACAGCAGGGACAGTTGGTTGGTGTACCTCTGTGTACAGACCTCTCTGATAGTCGGGGACTCGTGTCTACAGTGACAGGGACAAGGCTATGACAACTCAGGGACAATCACGGACACTTCTACCATATTAGTACTATTAACTTGGAAGATGTTGACAGATTCGTAATACTACTAATTGTCTGCAGTTAAATGCGTCTAGTACTCTTCATTGTTGTGAGTAGTCATTCTCATTCAACACCTTTCCCCCAAAGGGCACTGGCTTTGTGAGTTTTTAAGGGTCTGGCTAGTTATTGTGCGAATGCTCTGACCATTGGTATCGTCGACATTGTCATATGTACGGGTTGTGCTGTATTCCGGTGACTACGGTTGGCACCTTTTCACATGGCCAATATGGGACATTTTCGGAACACACCTGGTTTTAAATGCCTATACATATCCACGGTCAGTACAACGGATAGAACTTTACTTATTTGCTGACATAAAAGCCTATTGTTGTAGCAGTTTATTTGCTTATTCTGTTTTTTGTAACATTTAGGTATTGTAGATACTGCAATAATTATTTTCTGCTACTTTTACATAACATATGGGACGTAAGTATGTCCTACAATCCCAGGACATTTTCCATTTGATATGTCTTTTGTCAGGACACAACTGTCCAATGATGGACTATCCCTCGCATAGCAGGACAGATAACTACCCTACTGTGGACACCAGATTATTTGGGCCAACACATAGCCACGGTCACTGCAGGTTTAGAACAGTCATTTGTTTCCTAGCTATAAGCCTTCTACCTTTGGCACTTTTGTCATTTGCCTGTTTCTTGTACGACTTACGTTTTATTCTATCCTGACGTGACCGCTTTAGGCAGCTGTTACATGCAGTATGGTTCATAGTTATTCCCTACCGTCACAAGACATTTGGCATTGTACCACTGTTGGTCAGGTCACACCTACACACACATTAATTGTCCCTCACACAGTGGATCAGGGGTATCCTGTTTACGTCAGTGCCTTCATCACCCTTATACCATGTGCCACTATGCGAATGTGTGCAATATATTCTCCCGCTTATTAGGTCGGGACACGCGTGCCACGGCAGGTGTTTGATCCTGGGTGGTAGGTTATGCATGACCACTTAGGGCTGGACAGTGTCGTGCACCTCTAATGCACATTCCAACTTGTGTCCAGATATTTACTGGACTGGACTTCGTGTCTTCCATTCTAATGTTTACACAGCTTATGTATACCATGAGGGATATCCAAAAATTGGACCGATCCACAACAAGCGAGATAACGAACATCTTTTTGGCTTTACAAAAATGTGCTGGGAGTTTTACATGCAAGGGATACATAGTGTGCAATCCTGCAACTGCCTAGGGTGACACTACCTACCACATATGTGTAGTGGTCACTATGTGTAGCTGTGGCTGCACCGAACCAGTAGGCCAAGTATGGCTGGATTTGGTGGATGTTCAGGTATGTGTGATGTGGAGGGGATGCTGGGTAGTCCATTATGCATCCAGGTGTGTTGCATTTGTTATGGCCAGTTCCATCAGGACCAATCTGTGGGTATGTGCCAGTGACATGTCTATCGATTTGTATCACACATTTCAATATTGATATGTTTGTGGGATTGTGTTCTACAGTATGGCCTGTCTGGTTGTATTGCAGCTGTTTATACATGTGTTTGTGTTTCTTTCAGCTTCACCCACTGCTCCCTCATACACCTCCGGTTCACCTATTCTGCATATGACCCAGTATCACCTTGGAGAATTGTACCATTACCCATCCCCACACACACACAGATTCCTCACACACCATAAATCACTGCTTTGGTTGTTGGCCCATGACACGGCCAGAGTAACACACTGAATACCCTACATGTGTCAGGTACCTTTATGGTTGTGTGGACTACCCTGCCATGTTTGCTTTCCACATGCTATGCCTCACACACATAGGTAGACTCCCATACTTAACTTTCATTACATGGTTGGTATACCCGGGTACTACCCGTTCAACTGTGACACATCCTGACAAGTTCGGCTTGTACCTCTGATTTCCGGATTTTGGCGGCCTGTTCTACTCATTGGTAGGATGCCACCTTTTCCTATGTCCAGGATGGGATATATTCTGTACACATATCTGACTGTACTGGACAACACGTCCCCACAGTCGACGGTACGGGTAATACTGTTCCTTTCTGCCTATATGTTTCCTTATTGTTGTAGCAGTTTATATGCTCCTTCTGTCTCGTTTACATGCTTATTCTATTTCCTATCACATTTGGTATGTGAAATACAGACATACCTTTTGGTATGTGACCATTACATGCCTTGTGGGATATGATTCGGACATAAGGTTGCTAGATATCTACATTTATCGTGTAATTTGTTATGGACACATCTGCCCAGCTGTGTACCCTCCCTCACATTATGGGTCAGCTGGTGACCCTCACCATTGGGCTGGACATACCTACTGGTGGCTCGCTAACGTATGATGCGTTTCACTTCCACTTGGTATAGCTATCTAAACAGCGTTGGACTATGGCCACACGGTCTTCCATGTCGTTTGTTCGTGGGATAGGGACCCGTTATTCCCTGCCGTGCATTTGTGTTTGCTTCTTCACTTTGTGTTCACAGGAACTTTCTTGCATGCTTTGCATATGTTTCAGTATCCAGGGACACTGACAGATGTGATTACTATCTTGCAACTTGTTATATGCAAGCATTTTAGGTTGCACGTCGGCAGCTGCCATTTCCACGCCTCCGTGCGGCACTTCGGCACACCCTATGCACTCGCACTCCTTTCCTGTGCACATGGCTGTGGCGGCAGCGCGCTTTCTTTAATATGCATTTGGCGCTACTGCACCATCTTCACGCCGCACTGTCGGCGCAAGCCTACCACTGTCCTTGCGCCGAGCTTCATGAATCCTGGGGACTGTGTTCTAGCCTTATCATCTCCTCACTGCATTCTACTCATATCTCACTCATCTCCTCTGTCTTATTTCTCCTACCCATAAATGTAAAATTATAATCTGATTTATTAAACCTCGCTGTATATGCTTTGTCTTGTATTAATATGCAATGACTCAGTATTTTACTGATTGCAGATTTTGTCTAGTATAGCTGCCTTTCAGTTGTTGTATGAACAGACTGTACCTTTAAGCTGTACATTTTTTTTGTTGTATAAACTGTCTATATTTCTCCCTGAGCCTCTGCTGGAAAGGGACTACCACAGCCCAGTTGGACTGCCTATGTCAACAAAAGCAAAATATACATTTATCTATGTATATATATATATATATATATATATATATATATATATATATATATATATATTTTTGGCCTCATGCCATATTCCTCTAAGGATGCAGTTAATTTTATGACTTTCCACAATTCTTTAAAAAGAATCAAAAATACATTGTTCTTCTAGATCTATGCGTGCTCTTACAATCATTCCTGTTATGGGAAGAGCTTTTTAGGCTCAAATTATCTCAAAGCATATGCTGCTATATGAATTTAGAATGAGCCCATCTCCTTACCTGTCTGTCTGATTGAGTCATTGGTAGGAACACCAGTGTTACCTCAGGTCTTGGTATACTGCCATACTATAAGGTTTGAACAAGCTTCTGTATTCATGCCATTCAGAAGTTATACAGTCCTCTATGTAACTTCAGTTTCCATTATGGATCTAGGTCCTTCTGATCCACATCTTAGTTCACAGGAGACAAAGCTACACTTATTGAATGCTAGCAGCCTATTAGTAGCAGCCATGCCCCTGCCTAGTGAAGTGGCAGCTGTAGATGCAAATTACATTTGTTTTTGGTTTTCAGTAGGATCATAGAAGGATGCCAGTCTAACATATGCACAAGGTATTGTATAAAACGGCAAAAGTAAAGCAGAGGTGGCTACAGGTAGATAGTGGAAATGTATAACACTTGTAAGAGTAAAGCAGACATGGCTCATGACTACAGGTAGATAATATAAATGTATAACACCTGTAAGAATAAAGCAGACATGACTACAGGAAGATAATATAAATGTATAACGCTTGTAAGAGTAAAGCAGATATGGCTACAGGTAGATAATATACTGTAAATGTATAATGCCTGTAAGAGTAAAGCAGACATGGCTACAGGTATATAATATAAATGTATAACACCTGTAAGAATAAAGCGGACATGGCTACAGGTAAATAATATAAACGTATAACACCTGTAAGAGTAAAGCAGATGTGGCTACAGGTAGATAACATAAATGTATAACACCTGTAAGAATAAAGCAGATGTGGCTACAGGTAGATAATATAAATGTATAATACCTGTAAGAGTAAAGCAGATGTGGCTACAGGTAGATAATATAAACATATGATACATGTAAGAGTAAACCAGACGTGGTTACAGATAGATAATATAAGTCTACAATAACTGTAAGATTAAAGCAGACGTGGCTACAAGTAGATAATAGAAGTGTGCAATACCTGTAAGATTAAAGCAGATGTGGCTACAGGTAGATAATATAAGTGTACAATATCTGTAAGATTAAAGCAGATGTGGCTACAGGTAGATAGTATAAATGTAATATACCTGTAAGAGTAAAGCAGACATGGCTACAGGTAGATAGTAGAAATGTATAACACCTGTTAAGAGTAAAGCAGACATGGCTACAGATAGTTAACATAAATGGATAACACCTGTAAGAATAAAGCAGACATGACTATTAACATAAATGTATAACACCTGTAAGAATAAAGCAGACATGACTACAGGTAGATAATATAAATGTATAACACTTGTAAGAGTAAAGCAAACATGGCTACAGGTAGATAATATACTGTAAATGTATAATACCTTTAAGAGTAAAACAGATGTGGCTACAGGTAGATAGTATAAATGTAATATAACTGTAAGAGTAAAGCAGACGTGGCTACAGGTAGATACTATAAATGTATAACACCTGTAAGAATAAAGCAGACATGGCTACAGGTAGATAATATAAATGTATAACACCTGTAAGAGTAAAGCAGATGTGGCTACAGGTAGATAACATAAATGTATAACACCTGTAAGAATAAAACACACATTGCTACAGGTAGATAATATAAATGTATAACACCTGTAAGAGTAAAGCAGACATGGCTACAGGTAGATAACATAAATGTATAACACCTGTAAGAATAAAGCAGATGTAGCTACAGGTGGATAATATAAATGTATAACACCTGTAAGAGTAAAGCAGGTGTGACTACAGGTAGATAATATAAACGTATAATACCTGTAAAAGTAAAGCAGATGTGGCTACAGGTAGATGATATAAACATATAATACCTGTAAGAGTAAAGCAGACGTGACTACAGATAGATAATATTAGTCTACAATAACTGTAAGATTAAAGCAGACGCAGCTACAGGTAGATAATATAAGTGTACAATACCTGTAAGATTAAAGCAGATGTGGCTACAGGTAGATAATATAAGTGTACAATATCTGTAATATTAAAGCAGATGTGGCTACAGGTAGATAATATAAGTGTACAATACCTGTAAGATTAAAGCAGATGTGGCTACAGGTAGATAATATAAGTGTACAATACCTGTAAGATTAAAGCAGACGTGGCTACAGGTAGATAATATAAGTGTACAATACCTGTAAGATTAAAGCAGATGTGGCTACAGGTAGATAATATAAGTGTACAATACCTGTAAGATTAAAGCTGATGTGGCTACAGGTAGATAATATAAGTGTACAATACCTGTAAGGTTAAAGCAGACCTGGCTACAGGTAGATAATATAAGTTTACAATACCTGTAAGATTAAAGCAGACATGGCTACAGGTAGATAATATAAGTGTACAATACCTGTAAGATTAAACCAGACGTGGCTACAGATAGATAATATAAGTGTACAATACCTTGCTCACACTAGGATTCAAAAACTGGAACTCTGATACAATTCATAATGATAAGAACATGGGTCAGAAACCATGTTTACAATCATTCTGAATCTTACCAGCAGTCTAGTCTCAGCAGTATATTTTAAAACATTATTTCAAAGTTATTCTTTGTCGTATATCCTATAATTAGCCCCTCCTAGTCATGTTACATAACCAATTTTCTACCCTTATATAATCCCTACTAGGTGCAGTGATAACTGCAATAGCAAGACATTTTCTCATCTTTCTTTCTTACGTTCCCTGTGTTGTATACCAGCTCTATAGGTACCACTCTCAATATACTCAGTACTGTCATCACTACTATAAGCGTATACACTTGACTGATCTTATCACTGTAAAACCTGTCATCACAAGATTTTACTTTGCTATTATTTCAGTTTAATCATACACTGTGTTATTATTACCATTATAGGTTCATATATTCATAGATGTTTACTAGGCTGATGACCACAAGGCCTTTTTTAAGCCTAGCCGTGCATCTCAAATCTCTGACAAGTTCTGATACCCGTGAGAAGTGTAGCATGGGCCTGGGAGATGAACAATTTACAGGTTACCTCTGTCCATTAGAGACACAGGAGTTTTTCTCCACAGGATCTTACCATTGTAATCCTGTCATTACAAGTTTTTTCTTTGTTATTATTTCAGTATAATCATGCACTGTGTTGTTTTTACTATTGTGCTGCTGGAGCTTTTCTCCCAGAGCCTCCACTAAAAAAGGGTCTTGCACCTAGTCAGACTTTCTCAGTCAACAAATGCAATAAATAAATAAAAATAAATACTTGTGGTGTGAATTACAGATGATTCTTGATAAATACCTTTCCCTGTGTTGCCTCTAACCCTATACCGCCTCACAAAATGAAGACATTCTTTGTAAAGAGAAAGCATACAGTTTTACTGCCTGGGCATAAGTAGCACAAATTATGGCCAGTGAGTTTTGCAATTTTTAATGCTTCAAGAACTAGTCCTGATTATAAATAAAGAGTATGACACCGAAAGCCCTATAATAACAGACAACTGGTCATGTTGTCTTAATACAGAGCAATTTTATTTTGAACCTAAAGAATAGATGTTGAATTCAGACCCTCTGTGCATTTGTTTGTGTATGTTGCATGTGTGGTTGTGTAAGTGTGTGGGGGATGTGCATGAAACAAACACTGTTGGTGGACAGAAGGTAAAATAAAATCCTTCTGATCTGTTTTACTGTTTTACACTTCTTATCCATGTTTGATTATATCTAGAAGCAGCCTAGCTTTATCTCATCACTTATCATATAGTTGTGTTATGCCATTTTATTTCCTCACAGATATTCTGTAGTCATAAAATGCAGTTGTCCTTATGAAGGCCATTCAGCTGTTTAGTTTTTTTTTTCCCACAAGATAAAAAACGTCTCTATCCTGCAGACCTATGCACATGCTAACTGCAATAAAACACTCAATATGTCTGCAGTATTAACTTGTATAGTCCAACAGGCATGCTTACAGTGTCATTCAGGTAAGTGTAATAAACATAAAACTGCAGCTAAGTAATTTATATCATTGTGACAAATTTATTAGTAGCACTGTTAGGAGATAAAATACCCTTGGCCTTTGGCTGTGATTCCTCAATAAAAGAGGCTGTAAGGAGACTCAGAGGCATAGTATCTCCAGTAAAAGCTGGGCATTACAAATCAAGGCACGGTACCTCTGATGAAAGCTGGCCATTACAAATCAAGCAATGTCCATGAATGCGCACTTCTACAAAATGATGCTGCTCTCCACCTTAGCCCTTCTGCTTCTCCTGCTGAGTGCTACTGAAGCAGGTGTTGTGAAATCAGGTAAATGTCATGTAAGGTGCTCAGTGCTGTTAATGGATTCAGCCATTCTGTACTTTAACGGGCTGTTTGATAAATGAAAAATAACTTTTATGATTTTGAAATCTGGAGTTTTTCTTTAATTTTTTTAGGTGACACTTCCGTTTTATTATACATATTTTCATTTATTAGTTAGTAATAGTTGCTTGATGTAAATGCGTAAGGTAGTATAAAGTATTCTCACTTGCTTGCTCTGTGTGACATGACGCTGCATAGAGTTCTATGTAGCAGTTACAGTGTGTTATTATCTGAATTAGTACAATAGCTTTTGAAGCAAACCTAAGCAAAATTACAAATACATTCGTAAGTCAAAAAGTGCCCACAACTCTGCATTCCCATGTGTTAAATGAACCACTTTTTAAGGTAAACAAAGTAAAAAAAAATGTTTTTTCAAAGAAGCAACAGTGGTACTTTACCCAGTTATTAATATGTGTTGCTGAGTTTATTTGATTTTACAGTATCTTTTCATTTTTAGATTTTAAGGAGAAAAGTTTGACTGCCGTCTAATTCTTACAGCACAGAAGAGTTTTTCTTTTTAAATTTCAGTTGCTATAAAGTAGCTGTGTCATATAAAATGAGTTTTAGACTACTTTGTCAGTTTACTAAGGCTTACTTGCCTAAGGATACATCACTCTGCCAATACTACAAAGGTAAAGACTGCTGAGGAACAAGGGAGTTCTGAATTATCAGCACTAGTTATTTATTGTTAAGCTTCCTTGACCTTTTAGTGTAGGGTCTCGAGAAGAGTGTTCTGCAAATGTGTAAGACGTGTAGTAACATGTTAGTGAATGAGGAACAGCCAGAGCAATTTCTTTTCCATTAAGAAGTTTACCCCATACCCCAGTACGTCTTACTTCTTCAGTTATTAGATTATTACTTTATATTCTACACTTTGGGAATAAATTTACCCGTTTTAACTTACCTGCTGTTACTCTACCTGACTGTTTCCTCTCAGCCCTTTACTCCTTTATGTCCTGCTACTACTCTTATCTTTTTTCCCTATATAATCTTTCCCTACCTATTTCACTCTCCTACCTCACCCACGCTTAGCTGTCCACACACTTCCTACTTCAGTTGCCCCCCCCCCCCACTCTGGATACTTTTCTCTCTTTGTGGATTTTCCCGCCTATCTCCCATATCTTTGCCCTTCCCCCTCACCTCTCCCAACCCTCTTACGCAACCTTACAAATATCTCCCCACATCCCTGGACGCCATCTTTATTCCCAACCACCAGCTTGGCTGCTGTGCGTCTCCCACCTGTGCAGGTTGGAAACTAGGGTAAGCTTCATGTCAACACTTTGTTATTGAGTTACTCTTCTATTTACTGTTTTGATGTGGACTGGTTTTATATGCTGTTTACTTAATGGACGTGCCTCTGCTTTTAGCGTTACACCAAGACAGCGCTTTTGCTTCCCTGTGCCTTTTTAATTTACAAAGATTCCAGTACCAGTTAAGCTAATATGGTGCTGTGCATATCCGTTTTACATTATATGTAACAGATTAAGTCTCTCTGCATATAACTGTTGTCTACTGATATTGGATGTGCCTTAGTTTGTTTAATGAATCATTTTCTCATTTACTCCTGTATTTTACGTATTAATAATACAATGGTTTTATATGCTGCCTTTTATAGGATGTGCCTATGAAAATAGCGTCACATCAAGACAGCGTGTTTGCCTCTCCGTGCCTTAATATTTGATTAGGATTGTAACACTGGTTAATCTCATATAGTACTCTGCAAAGGGTTTGTACTATATATTACCTAGTTAATCCTAACTGCTTATTATTGTTGACTACTTGGTCTTGGAATTGCCTCTGTTAGTTTAACGGTCTTATAGCCTTATTGCTTATCCGCGAAGGCTTAGGCTTTACCACTATTTTTGGCGCCTTTTTCAGATAGTTATGTTACCCTGATTTACCCTACCTATAGTTATATTGATATTTGCTCCTGGTCTAGATCACCAAATGTTTTAACTTAGTGGATACTGTACGACATAGTACAGTGCAATAGAGCCTTGTTAAATAACTTGAAAGGGTGTACTACAAGCGTCCAGCACTACAGAACTTGTTTTCTTTACGTTGCTCTACAACAGCGTATAGCGATTTTTAATAGACTTTACTGTTTACTATTTTTACAGGTGAATGTGTTGTAACTGCTTTTTCATTTGTGGAATTCATATTTAATGTAGAAATGTTTAGTATACCATTTTAACTCGTATTTGGTCGAAGTTTAAAAGTACTTTCTTGTTCTTTCTCCACTATCTTTCTCTCTTCCCCCAGATATTCTTTACATTTCTATCGGGACCCAGCTATCCCCTACATAGAAATCTTTGTCCTCCTGGAAGACCTGAACTGTGTTCACTAAGCCCCAACCAAGAATTTTGTCGGGGAAATCATCCCATATTAAAGGGAAATACTGTCTAAGTATGTTTCTACTATATGCTTGATCCTAAATTTCCCACCTGCGTGCCTGGTCTTCCTACTTGCCCAGGACTGCCAGCAGCCAACAGCACCAGTCCCCTACACCTTTAAGACCAGACCCTCATTCTTTATTCTGCCATTACTACCACTGTTATTCCTATCTCTTATCCCTTACTATTCCTTTTCTTTTTTTCTCTTACTCTTTTCCTATTTCTATCCCCTTACTTACCTCTATATATCTGATTCTAAACCTTTGCCCACTAGGTGGCTCCCTTCTACTTCTCGATTTTTCCTTCTGTGGCTCTCTGCTACACCCACTGTTACACTGACCTCTACCTGGAACTCTTGTCTATTAAATACACCTTTCTTTTCCCTTGGCCCTTGACAAACTACCCTCTTATTTTAACTTGTTTACTACAAATCTGCCTATAACATACCCCAGTACGTCTTACTTCTTCAGTTATTAGATTATTACTTTATATTCTACACTTTGGGAATAAATTTACCCATTTTAACTTACCTGCTGTTATTCTACCTGACTGATTGTTTCCTCTCAGCCCTTTTCTACTCCTTTGGCTCTTCCCGCTCTGTTCGCCCTTCGGGCTCACTCCGCTCCCCTCCCTGCCCCCAAATCTCACCCGCCCCACGGACCTCTACATTTATTCCTACATAGCCACACCCTCCTTACCCACAACCAATCAGAACATACTCCTCTCTCCGCCCACTCCATAATAGTCTCCTCCCTCACCCAACCTCCCGCCACTCTGAATACATACCTTGTATATACAGTCTCTTACTCTACTCATCATGTCCAACCTTCACCTTCCACTGCTATTACTAACTCTTCTAACTACTCTTTCCTCTACCTACCTCATAACCTACTATGAGCAACCTTTAAATCTTACCTTTAGCATCCCACGCAAACACACCCTAGCTACCCCCCCAACTACACCCACAACCCATCTCAGTCTTATATATAGTAACTCCTATCTTGAACCTAAATATCATCGTCTCTCACATATCAAATACCTTATTCATAGCCTCACAAAACACATATACTATTTTAAGCCCTCACAATTTAATCACCTTATACAAAGGTTGTCATTAATTGATGGGGGCATACACCCCAACCCTGGCCCAAACACCTTCATACTATCCCCTAAATGCCAACAAATGTATACAATGTCTACACCACATACTAAACCTCCCAAATCTCTCTCAATAGCTCATCTTAACATCCGTAGCATATGCAATAAAATTCCTGCTGTTCATGCGCTACTAGAAGTCCAACAATTTGACATTCTCTGTCTTACAGAAACTTGGCTCAAACCCACAATAAAAGATAATGAAATTATCCCCCTTGGCTATAGCATCCTAAGACAAGACCGTCCCAATAAAAAAGGAGGCGGAGTAGCTATACTCTTCAAAACTGGACTGGAAGTAAGTAAAACAAATCATACCCTTCCAAATGACACTAATGTTGAAATTATTATTTCCAAACTTTCCCTCAACTCTCACAAAACTATAAATATTATCTGTACTTATCTCCCCCCAGGCAACAATCCTCCCATATTAGAGGACCTACTAAACTGGGTCTCACTTAATCTCCTTCAAGAAACAATACTTTTAGGTGACTTTAATATTGACTGGAACTTATGCAAACAAACTAATCCATCCACCCTTATTAATTTGCATGGATTCTATCAAACCATTAACTCCCCAACTAGAACAAATAAAAACAATAATAAAGAAACCATACTCGACTGGATCTTAACAAATAGTCCCCAACAAAAGTATTCCACAGGAACCCTCCCAGATGACCTTAGTGACCACTCACTAACATATATTATTAGGCACAAAACACATCTAACTACACCTCCCCTAATTCGTTTATCTCGTAGCAAAAAACATTTTGACCCCTATCAGTTTCAAAATGAACTTAGCCTAGTTAACTGGTCACCTCTAAAAACTCTCCCAATAGATGACGCTGTTAACCACGTTAATAATATTTTTCTTACTATTCTTGATCATCATGCCCCCTTGCGTTCTAGTTGCATGAAATGTAAGACAGCTCAATGGCTCACAAGCAACACTAGACAACTAATCCTTAGTAGGAATAAAGCCTGGACTAAATGGAGAACCACTAAAAACTCTTTTGATCACCTTACCTTCAAACAAAAAAGAAACATGACAAAGCTAGCTAACTTAAAAGATAAAAAGAACTTTTATACCCAGCTACAGCAATCCTCCCACCACCAACCACATAAATTTTGGAACTCTATTAACACATTACTATCCCCTGGCAAAGTTGAAACACCCAATCCACTAGGTTCCAGCCCTGATTCTCCCTTACAAACAGCAAATGCATTCAATACCTTCTTTACTGCAACAATACTTAAACTAGCCAACCAACAAAGCCCTGACACCTCTTTACTAGCTAACCCAAGCTGCACCCCACCACTATTTCAACTCAAACCCATACCTACCTCCTATATTCTATACTTACTTCAAAAACTTAAACCTTCAACCCCCTCAGCTGATAAATTACCAGCTGAATATCTCCAGATAGGTGCTAAAGCTATAGCATACCCTATCTCTATACTAATCAACAGAACCTTAAAAGAAAGTACTATACCCTCACTCTGGAAAATCTCTCATATTATCCCTCTGTTCAAAGGGGGTGATTCATTGGAGTATTCTAACTACCGCCCTATAGTGCTGCTATCTCCCATTGCAAAAATTATGGAGAAATGCATCCACAAACAGTTACTTAATCATCTCCTATCCAATAATCTCCTTGCTAACTGCCAACATGGCTTTCGTCCATGCCATAGCACCACCACAGCCTTATTATCCTTTATTGACTCCATTAACAAAAACCGTAATAACAATATTCTCTCATCAGCATTTTTTGTAGACCTGTCAAAAGCCTTTGACATGGTCAATCACCAACTCCTCCTACATCATTTGAAATCTCTCTCTCTCTCTTGATAATCTTGCCTTAAACTGGTTTACTTCCTATCTTCATAATCAGAAACAAGCTGTTTTATGGGACAACTATCTTTCTGAACTTCTCCCTACCACTATAGGAGTGCCTCAGGGCTCCATCTTAGGTCCCCTTCTATTTTCCATCTTTATTAACGACCTGTATCTTGCCACCCCTCTAACTACTTGTATTCAATATGCTGATGACACCACCATTATTTGCTCTGCCACAAATCAAGCTGACCTCCACTCCCTTACCCAAAACACTTTTACCATTGTAGAGCAATGGTTCTCTAATCACTGTCTCCTCCTTAACCCGAAGAAAACCAAACTTCTCCTCTTTTTACCCACACACCTGTCTCCCTCTATTAACTTCACACTTACCTCTAACAATGGCACCCTTATCACTCCAGACCAAACAACCAAACTTTTGGGTATCACTATTGGTAACCTACTAAAATTTGACTTTCATATTAACTCTATCATAAAAGCAACTAATAGAAAATTAGGTTCTCTCTACAGAATCAAATCTTTCCTAACTCCTGAAGCTAGAACCATCATAGCTAGAACCCACTTAATCTCTACGCTATTATATGCTTCCTCCATATACACTAATCTTTCAAAATATAACCTCAATAAGCTCACAGCAGCATACAACAACATTGCCAGATTTGCCACTGCCTCTCCATATAAAACACATCACTGCCTGAATCTCTTAAACCTAGGGTGGCTGGAGTTACCCCACCTAATTCAATACTATCAGCTTACAATTGCCCACAAAGCCCTTCATCACCCTGAGAATACACCTATGCTCTCCACCCTTATAAAACCCTACAACAACCAAAAAAACCTACGCTCTTCTAATAAAATACTGATTCAAACTTCTCTCTCAAAGAACACCGCAGGCGACTCCATATTTTCCAACTCAGTTGGTAAAATTTGGAATCAACTTCCTCCAGACCTTACAGCCCTAACTTCCATCCCACTATTTAAAACTAAACTGAAACACTTTCTAACCAATCACTGGCTATGCTCTTGCAATAACCCTAGCTGATCTTTTTACCTCCTACCTTCTACTGCCTTCTCTTCTCTTCCTCCCAAACTCTATTACTTCACACTTTCCATTTCTACTGGTGATTTGACCCTCTCTACTAACATATACTTTACTCAAATTTCTATTGTTAAACTTTAACAATGTTATTAATTCTGTTACATATTATGCTTACCTGTACTTAACTAACTGCTACATATTATGCTTACCTGTACTTAAGTCTCTGTCTGATCACCTTTTCTGAACATCCTGTAATTGTGGTTTAAATGCCTTGTGTATTTTTGTACATTCTTGTTTTCTTATAACTGCCATGTAGTAGATAGCGGAGCTTTTCTCCCCGGGCCTCCACTGAAAATGGACATGTATCCAGTTGGACTAGCCCGGTTAACAAATGTAAAATAAAAATAAAATAAATAAATAAATACTTATATATCCCTAGACAAGGTACTACACAATATTGAGCAGACAGTCCTATTAAATGCCTTGTGTCAAAAATACTATCTTGTAATGCTATAGTCCACAGGAAAAAGTAGTCTTTTTTCTACATTTTTACACTCTGATGAACAAAGACAAGTAGTTTGCTTAGGTCCACACAGTAGCAAGTGGAAGCTGATGAGATTCAAACCCATGATCACTAATTTCACAAACCAGTATCTTGATCAGTATGCTGTGATATTTCATTTTTCATTCTGTACTTTTTTTACATCAATTAGTTTAAAGATACCCCATATGCATGAGATTATTGTGTTTTATTTATGTATTTCCATTTTTGTGATATAAATATAGTTAGTAGTTACTATGAAAATGCTCATTTGGGCATTGCTCTTTCCTCAATGACTTGGGCCAAAATAAGAAAGAAAAAAATTGAGCCCAACAGGTGTACAACAGGATTTTAACTTAACTTTAAACTCAGTAAGGCTCACTGTCAGGAATATAACTTTCACCTAGTATAGACTGTTAAAAATGTTTATGAGTCATGGGTACTAGAATATGAACTAGTTTGCATCTGTTAAGTGTGCTAACACAAGCTGTCACTTATAGTATTCTAGCTATAAAACAAGTTAGACTGTAAAACAAAAATAAAAATACCAAGCAACAATTTCAGATGGGATAATTTTTTTCTGTTTTGAAGTAACAGTCAAATCATTATGGTGAAAGTATCTGGATTTTTTTCCCTTATGGTGCAACATTTGAGTCATGTATAATTAGAAATAATGTGTGAACATGGGGTAGGGAGATGAGCGATGAGGTAATTTTTAATTTTTTTGTTTTTCATTTGTAGATCATGGTTTCCTCTGCCTCACTTCTGATATGTGAGCATTTTTGAAGAGCTCTTGAATGCTAGCAGTAGAGGAATCAGAAACTGCTCATACTATTTCTTTTGTGGGATTTTTAACTGATTTCCATCTGGTCCTATATACCCCTATATATCCTATATACCCCTTTATATCACATATACCCCTATATATCCTATATACCCCTATATATCCCATCATCTTCACTCCCTCAGGTTATTTTATCTCTCATTAATCTGACATAAACTGAAATGGCTAATACCCTCTTGATACTTTTTTCTACTGGCCTTTTACCTCCAAGCCCTCACTATGAAGACAGAGTGAGTGCTTCCATAAACACCGTTGCATCCATCTCAGTGGCATGTAGTCTTTTTCCCAAACTCTGATTTTTAAGTCTCTTGGCCTTTGTTTTCATCTTTTCCTTTATGAAATGAAAAAACACATTTACAATATAAATCTTCTAACAGTTCTTTTTTGTATTGTTAATCTTGTTAACTACACTTCTCACTTATTTTACTTTTATAGGTATTGTTAAACTCTTTTTAAAATTTTGATATTCTTGTGCTTGCTAAGAATTAAATTTCCCCCAGATTGTGATTATCTCCTTTCTGAACATATTGCTGCTTTAGTTATAATATCCTTTATTCTCTGGTATAAGACCTCTGTCTCATTCATTCACTGATCTGTAGCCACTTTATCTTTGTATTCAGACACATAGATGACCTGGAACCTATCCCTGCACTTTATAGGTGTAAAGCAATGAACTAATATTGGATGGAATCCTGTTTCATCATAGGATACACGTGGATCTACTATGAACAATCTGGTCTCATTTAATTCACATGCAGTTAATCAACGTCAAGACGTCTAAAACTATGAGAGGTCACAAACCGATAAAAGACTTCTTTGCAAGCTCCTCCTGCATCCTCAAACTATAAATGTACACACAGACACACACACATGTATAAATAAAACTAACTCTGAGTTCGCACAAACTCAGAGAAAAGGAAGAAAGTGAGAGAAAACATAAAACTTGTTTTCACACTCTTCTCCAAGTTTCACATCAACTACTAAACTAACTTGGTGAGCTTTCAGTTATGGCATTCTTAGTGTCACTTAACTAGAGGTCTGCAAACAGTCAGGATACCAATATACACATATAAACACACACATAACATGTGCACATGCATACGCACAGACACACACACACACACGCCACACACACATTCCCTCTCATGCTGCAGATATACCAATAGACAATTTAATGGACTGGCACTACATCTAATGACATATCTTTGGGATGAGGGAGGAAACTGGACCACAAGACCAAGTTTACACAGTACAGGGATGTTAAGTAAAATCTGCATGGAAAACACTCCAGATGATAACCAAATTAGAGGAATAAATGTCAGGAAGCAGCAGTTCTAACCAGTGAACCTCTACATTGTACAGGGCATCTACTGTCTGTCCTAATATGCCTTCAAGGCTTCCAGTAAGGTAGTTACATTACAACCATGCCTTCTGAAAATCCCCAACATTCACCTTTCTCCTATGTTCATAGGTTCATAGGTTCATAGGTTCATAGATTGGTACTAAGCTAACTGCCCTTGTGAGCCATTTTAAGCCTAGCCAATTATCCCTTGTGAGACTCAAACCCTGCACCTTGTGTTTGTAAGGCAAACACCTTAACCATTAGACCACCCTCCCACAAATGCAACACATCTCCACACTGGGAGTCGAACCTGGGCCGCCTGGGTGAAAACCAGGAATCCTAACCGCTAGACCATATGTGGATTAGTACTGTGTTGATTTTTTTACATTTATGAATTTTTTATTATTGTGCCACAGCAGTTTTTCCATTCTTCTTTTCAACCATAAGTAACTGCAGTTTATTATTGCATTCTTTGTTGATTGCTTCCATATGCTTCTGCAAGGCCACAATAAACATCACTGTGCTTTGTTTCTTTTCCTTGGATGATCCAGCACATCCATGCCGGGTTGGCTTCATTTTTAAAGGGAATCCTGATGTTTGTGTGATCTAGCCAAACAGGGAAGTGGAAATATTGGAGGTCAGGGGATCACACTACAGATGTGTAAGGCAACTGACATCTGCTAAGTCAGGATGATTCCGTCCTTTTGCCCATGTTATGGAACTTCATTAATGGTATAATGTTGGACTCTCTTTCCTTTACATGGAAGCAGGGATTTATAAAATTAGATAAGGACTGCTTGGCTGACAGAGCCTTCATATTTCCATATCTTTAGATAAGTTGCAGATTCCATCACTAACACTTTATTCTACCCTATCCTTAAAGAAGTGCATTCTTGGATTCCTGCATTATTCTGAGCCTGCCCCTTTTATGATGCAATCAAGAACTACCCATTTCTGAAAGAAAGCATTTATTATGTCTTCTTTCTACAGTTTACACTTCACGTCTTTTTATTCCTCTGTATCCCTTTCTTAAAAGACCATAATTATTTGAATTCTATTAAGTTACTTGAGGTACTTTAACATTTCTGCTATGTTTCTGTCAGCTGCCGTTCTTTGGGACTGTACATGCTAAACCCTTCTATCCTTCCTTTATATGGATTCTAATGCAATCTGTGCACCATCTTTGTTATCCTCCTCAGAATTACTTCTGTTTTGTCTACAGCCTTAGAAATGCTACAGACAATTTGAATTTGAGTTACAGATATTTTCTTTCAGAGACCCAAGTTTATTTAATTTTAAATGTTCTTTATTAGTAACATCAAAAAATTATATAATAGTGATCATCTCAAAATTCAGATCACATACTAACCTGAATATCATCATGATCCTTATCTGGATTAAATCACTTATACATTCTTATTGAAATATTGTGTACTTCAAATAGAACCTTTAATGCAGTCAATAAGTATTAAAATGGCCAGGGTCATGGCAAATTTCTCTTTATTATCAACATTAAGCACTTCCATCCCCTTTTGTTGACTGGGACTTCATCAGAATGTTAAAATCACTTTCCTTACTTCATTTATATACCATAAAATCCTGCCCTCAAAAACCCACTCCATCCAATCAGTTTCCTCTTCATTTCTATCATATAAAATTGCCTTTAGTCTGGTAAAAAAAAAAACTTTGATAAACATGGATGTGAGTTGATGAAAATATTAATGAAGTTCTAAGAAGTGGAAATGGACAGGTTAGTGACTGAAATCACTACCTTGGACAATTCTATTATTAAAATCCTTTTATTTGTGCATAATAAAAATGAAGACTATGCTGTTTTGCCAGAGCGGATAACATGGTTAATTAAGTTAAAATCAAAAAAAAAAAAAAAGAAAAGAAATTATGGAGAGATAAAAATGAATATAATAAGTCAAAGGATCACCCTTGACCTTACCAGTATAAGCTTGGGTCTTATTCTGAAGTTAATATGTTACATGGAGACACAAATGAACCTTGGCAATAAACTGCTCTGTGAACAAAAATTGAAGAATAAAAAGTCCAGACTTCACAGAGCAGAAACAGGCCATAAAAAAGCAAGTCACCATGGCATAAAATCCAAGAAAATTTTAATTAGATAAGCACTTTTGCAATTATTCCCCAGGTTCACTTGTGGATTTTGCATATATATAAAATCATTAAACAGATTAATGTCACCTTAATGAATTATTAAGAAGGCAATTTTATGTGATACAAGTGGAAATCAAATCAAGTGGACGGAGTAGTTTTTTTTTGGGGGGGTTGGTATATAAATGAAGTAAGGAAATTATTTTAACATTCTGATGAAATTCTGGTCAACAAAAAGGGATGAAAGAGCTTAATGCTGAATAATAAAAAGAAGTTTGTCATGATCCTGGTCATTTTATCGTTTATTAAACACAGTCATGCTAACAAGCATTTATACAATTACTAGATGTTCCAAACTACATAAACATCTTCATCATGCACAAAACAAAAACAGTATATCGTACATTATTCCTTACTCTTAACACTTTAAAAAGGACTTAATATAAAGATATAACTGTATGAGTTGGATGCATTTTATTCACTGGAGTCTCTAAAAATCACCTAATTTTTTGTTTCATCAGCTTATTGTTTACCAGTTTCTTCACATTCCAATTTAGCAGCTTTTATATGGACCTTACAACCACTCTGGACTTCTTCCCATCCAAAGAACACATGCAACCATACAGCTACTCTGACACAGTGCTCCCTTATCACAGGGCACTCCAGACCTTCTTTTTCACCTTTTAGACCTTGACACAATTTCCACTCAATAAACAAAAGTTTCCCATCTTGTAAAACATCAAATGTCCTCTGTTACTTACAATGAGGCATTACAACTTAGTCTAAACATCAAGTGATATAATTTTATTAGTGATCTCTTTTAATCATATGAAGAAATGTACACCTATTATATTGCTAAAATGACCATAATCAGTAAATGACATCTATTTCTTAAAAAATGCATCTGTCTCTTCCCCTGTACATCACATTTAGAAACACAGGGTAAAATAATGCTACATGTCTGTGCTATTCAGCACTCTACTTGATAGGAATTAACATAAAATCCTAAAATAGTTTAAATATTCCAGGTTTATATTACATGTCTTGAATCCACAAGTAACTGTAAATCTTGCTACTCCAGAATTTCTATGAAGTATTGATGGCAAATTGTAATTTAATTATTTAGGTTACATATAACCACCACCACACTTGAAGTAATAAATAACTTTATTTTGCTGAGGCATAACAAATCTCAACTCTGAAATGTTTATGGTATAGTTTATACCATTGCCTGGTAATCATATACTCTTGTGCCAGACTGCTGAGAATCTTGACAGTCTATAAATGTACATTTTTACAAAGATATAGATTTTACATTTATTTAACAGTCCAGGAAAAACAGTAACATGATTAGCTATCATGACTTTTAAAGCAGCCATTACATAGTTAGACTTCCAGTCATGACCCTATTAATGCAAACCATCTCTGACTATAAAGTATCAGGTAATAAAATAGAATGTAGTTTCAAATTTCAAAAACAGCTTGTGTATATTAGAGCACAGTGAAACAATGAAAACTCAGGGATGTTTTAATATCAAATTAGCACTATAATATAAAACCAAATGTTTTGGGATAATATGCACACCTTATTACACAGGTCACTTTCTGTCCAAAATAACTGAAAACATAGGGGTAATTCTACCACATGAAATCAAATAAAAATCATCTGTACTTATTCCAGTGATCAAATGGTTAACAGTCATTTTGGCAGCCTATAAAATTCAGCTTCCATATATTGCCATTAGTCACTGTGGTAAAAAGAGGTAAAGTTTAATGTAAACCTTCCAGTGCAAACTGTACCATCACTAGTACACACAAAGAGAGTACTGTCATTTCTTTTTGTATCCATTGAAACAGTATCAAATATCCAAATCAAGTCAGACATGTTACATACTCTTAACTCTCAAAAAGTCTCATGTTAGAAAAAAGCTTTGCTTTAACACATCAAACTATGCACTGCTTTATGAGAAAAGAGTCATGACAACAGGACCTCATGCCTACGTTAGTATGGAGATGCAGCTAGGGATGGGTGAAGGAAGTGGCTGCCCCAGGTGCAAGCTGTTAGGGGACATAATCGGCAGTTACAGATGGGATGCAGCTGATGTACCATTAGTAACTATAGCAAGTTGCTTACTACAGTCTGGGGAACTGCTCAGGCTGCCAGATGATCTAACTACAGCTCTGTACTAGGTTATTAGAGTCAGTTGCCATGAAGGCAAGCAGTCTACATTTAGGGTGGCACAGTTGCACAGCAAATAGTTTTGTCACCTCACAACAAGAAGTTCCCTGGTTTGATTCTCAGTTGGGGTGCCTTCAGTGTGAAGTTTGCATGTCCTCTGTGTGTTCACTTGGGTTTTCTCTGGGTACTCCATTTTCCTCCTACATTCTAAAGACATACAGTAGGTGTATTTTAGACACAAAATTGGCCATTGGTGTGTGTGTGTGCATATGTGTGTGTGTGTGTGTGTGTGTGTGTGTGTGTGTGTGTGTGTGTATGTGATGTGGAAGAATGACCACAGCAAGGCTAGCCACCCAACGGTGTAAACCTTGGCTCTAGATGATTGCCACTGTTGAAGTGACACACTGACCCCATATGGAAAAAAAGGGGTTGTGAATGGATGGGTGGATGAATACTACAAGTTGAAGACACTGATAGGCAAATCCACTGCTTTTGGAAATATAGACATTTTTTTAGTTATCATGATGTAGTGACTGTAAACAGCTGTCATCAGGTAGAGTTTAATTTCAAAGACATGCATCTGGAGTGTTTTTCTCCAGGCCTCTACTGAATGGGCTCTGTCCCAGTCAGATTTTCCTGATAAACAAATGTTTACCAGGAAAGTCTGACTTTATAAATAAAATAAAGTAAATAAATTCCATTATGACGAGAAAGTGCTTACATATATTAAATATTTAATCTAGTAACGTCAGAGTCAAATATATTGTATCTAGAAACTACAACAGGAAGACTACAAACAGAAATGTTGTAGTACAAAAAAAATCTCATTCATACCTACTCAATGTAGACAACTAAGCATTTCTCATTGCTTTATACATTGCTTCTATTCTAGTTAGGTACTTAGGTTTATGCTGACTTGATTTCAGCCAATGTCAAATGTCTGGATTTCAACTAATTTAGTTAATGCTGACCTCATAAACAGTGCTTTATCTCACCATTGTAAGAAAAGTCCAAGAATCCAGAGCCATCATTTTAGTCCAATAATCCCAAACAGTCAACAGATCGCCCACATTTCTCTAAATCTTCCACTAATCTTAGCAAAATACCATTCCTGTATCCTGTTAACAGATTCATGTTTCATCCCCTCTTTTGCATTGTGTGCAAATCCCTGTAGCTTGCCCCTTCAATAATTAAACTTCTTCTCCTGCAAGTAATAGCTAAAAAAGCAAACGCCTGTGAAATCAAATGACATTTTTGTACAACTAGTTTTGTGTAAAATGTTTTCTGCTCAAATTTATGAATGGACAATTTAGCTTGACAATTTAGATTAATACTAAGAGTTGTTTAACAAACTGCTTCCTGTAATCCTGTTAAATGAGTGTGACAGTGTTCCCCTGAAAAAGAACACTTGTGTCCATCGGGCTTACCTGATTAACAAATAAAATTTAAAAAAAGGTGAAGTGGCCATCTTGGTTAAGATATGCCATCCAATGATTTAATGAAGTCTTGACTGGAGACAAAAGTTAAACATAATTCATAAAAGGCAGCAAGATTCACTCCATCATCATCTTGCATTTGTTTTGTATAGTTAATTATACAGTAATCCTCTTGAGTTTCAGGGCAATACAATAATCACTGTTATTCTTTTGGTCATTTAAAAGGGCTACCCTCTCCTGTATATGTATCATATAATGAAATGCAACTGTACGGGATATATTCTGAACCTATCCTTGCTAGGCACAATCCTCCATTGTTTGATTATAACAATTCACCTGACAAACTCAGTTGGTTTTCCTTCAGACCTCTGTTACATGAGCACAGTTGTCAAAATAAGAAATAAACACCTAACTCCTTTTGGAGCTTTTCTCCCCAGGCCTCTGCTGAAAATGGGCTCCTACCCAGTGGGACTTTCCCAGTAATCAAAGATCAATAAATAAACATAAGCAGTCAAATCCAGATATGTAAGTAACACAGAAAAAAACTTTCCATGTACTGTACTGGATACTTTTCCAATAAACTGTGAATAAAATAATGGCCTTCTTTCGAATGACAGAACTTATACCATTTTACATGGAGCTGTAACTAGGGCAGGTGAAGGTGGCGACTACCTTTCATGCAAACTATCAGGGGACATGTAGGTGCAAATGTGCTGTGAGTGCAGTATTGGAATTCATTTAATGAAGCTTTGACGATATCATGACTTCATAATTGAAATCCAATAATGGTATTAACATAGCAAAGTGCATGCTACAATTGTAGCAAGCAACTTGATACAGTTTCCCAAGGGCGGGGAGTCTTGAGAATTGCCTAGGACATCAGGTGGCTTAACCTATATACTTGCCCAACATTTCTTGGAATTTATTAATTCCAGTGCCCTGGACCAGCTCGTTCTTACCCCCACTAGAGGTAGCAACATCCTTGACCTGGTCATTACTAACATGGGCGACCATTGCTCTACACCAATAGTCAACTCCTCCCTGGTTAGATTCAACCACAAACTAATCACCTTGGAAATCCACATCCCCCCTCCCCCGCAAAGGTAACTACCACAAAAAACTTCTCCAAAGCTAACTTTGGGCTCCTAAAAACAGAGGTGGCTAACATCATGGCACCCATGCAAATGGAGAATAGTTGCATGACTGCCGAATCATACACCAATGCACTGTATGAACACATACACAAATGCATGGCTCTCGCCATACCCAATAGAACCAAGACACTCTCCTCCAAAGAAAAGAAGCCAATCTGGTAGGCCCCTGCCATAAACAAACTATACAACAGAAGGAGGAAACTGATGCGGAATAAAGTGAAGTCCCAAGACTGGAAAAAATTCCTTATCAGCCTCAACAAAAAGTTGAGATCCCCCATCAAATCCTCTAAAGCTAGCTATGAAAACAGAATTGCAGCAGATAGTAAAGACAACCACAAGACCTTCTATAGTTATGTAAAGAATCTCCATGGCAATACCCAGATTTGCTCTGAACTACTGCACAATGGCCTCCTATACTGAGCCAACAGATGTTGCCAATATACTGGCCGACAGATTCAGTGCCAACTTTACCCCTCTCCCCTACTCCCCAAAGGACCAATCATAATACCAGTAGATTGCCAGGCACCCAGTATTACTACTGTACAGGTTAAAACAGTACTTTTCTAGGCCAAGAATACAGCTTCTGTGGGACCTGACAATAACCGTGGCTGTGTTCTACATGAACTACAGAGTGAACTGGCACCTCACCTGTGTGCCCTGTTCAATCACAGCCTCACCTCAGGCTTTGTCCCTACCAAATGGTGCACTGCTACAGTCATCCCTCTCCACAAAGGAGGAGCAACTACAGACCCTGGGAACTATCACCCTATTAGCCTGACGAGTCTGATATGCAAAGCTATGGAATGCATCATCATGGACCTAATAAACAAGGATATAGGGACTCTCCAAACTCTGGATCCCACACAGTTTGGTTTTGTGAAGGGTATATCATGTCTGCTCAACTCCGTTGACTTCTTTGAGTCAGTCAATAGAGGTGTGAATGAAGGCAAGGTGGTTCATACAACCTACCTTTATCTGGCCAAGACCTTTGATACCATTCCCCACCCAGGAATCATAGAAAAACTCACTAAGCTAGGCATCAACCCCTGTATCACTAGGTGGGTTGCAAACTGGCTCACAAATAGAACCCACAGTCTGAAAGTAGCTGACTCCAAGTCAGACTGCTGACCCGGCACGAGTGGAATTCCACAGGGTTCGGTCCTGGGTCCTCTCCTGTTTGGTATCTACTTCTCTGAAGTCCAGGCCAACATGAAGAGACTCTGGCTGACAAAGTTCTCAGATGATTGCAAGTTGGAAGCTATTATTAACTCCACAAGTGATGTTGACATCCTACAGAAAGGCCTCACTGAGACCAATGACTGGTGTCAGAACCATGGCCTTAAGCTCGATGCCAAAAAATGTGTTGTCACCCCCTTTGGGAAAAACTCGGTTCCCATGAATTACCACATCAATGGTAGTCTAGTGAACACAGAAGGCATTATAAGAGATTTGGGAACACAGGTTGACAGCAACCTCTCTTTTGGCCACCACATTGCCACTGTGGTCAGAAAGTCCTTCTATGTGGCACATCTCATTACTAAGAGTTTTGCATCCAGGAAAAAAGAGGTCATTGTCTCCCTCTACTCTTCCCTCGTTAGGCTAATCATTGAGTACAATGCCCCATTTGGCATGTACCTCACTAGACACCTGCAACAACTGGAGAGGCCACAGAAGTACCTCACAAAGAAGATACTAGGCCTTAAACACTTGTCCTATATGGACAGACTCAAAAACCTCCAACTATTCTCTGTTTCATATCGCTTACTTAGAGGCGGTCTCTGCTTGACTTACAAAGCCATGTCTGACCTGGCTCTGTTAGAAATGCAACATCTAAAGAAATCCTAATCCCTCCACACCACATGCTCCAGAGACCTCAACCTCATTACCACAAGCAACAGAACGTGCTGGAGGGTCAGGTTCATAACCCAGAGACTGCCCATGCTATGGAATAGACTTACCATACATGTCAAACAGAGCACCTCACTGGCCCTCTTCAAGAGAAATCTTGATTATTGGATAGGAAATAGAAAATTCATCCCAGGGATAACTCCAGTGGCTCTACTTGACAGAGGCACTGGAACTAAGTTCGGGTGGCATGATGCCAGAGTAATCCTATGGGCTAGGCTTGTAAAGACTCCAGGGCCATTAGCCTAGTACACACCTATGAACCTATGAATCTATGAACTACTGCTCTGGTGTTGTATATCATGTAGTGAAATGCATGCTTTTAGCATGAATGCCTCTGAGCCCCTATTTACACCTTTTTCACATTAGTATTTATAAGCAGCTTCTTCTTAAGGCATGAATTAAGTTGGGACTCATCACATTGCATATGCAGGGCACATCTACATCACATTGCATATGCGGGGCACATCTACATCACATTGCATATGTGGGGCACATCTACATCACATTGCATATGTGGGGCAAATCTACATCACATTGCATATGCGGGGCACATCTACATGGCTGCATGTTGAGTAAACATGGCATGTGGCTTTGTACTACTCAGTTCTTAAACAAATGGTGATATGTGCCTTTTTCCACCATCTTCATGGGTCAGTGTTGTTTGTTGTCCCAGATCATACAGGCCTGGCTGAATCTAGAAGAAGAGCTCATTTAGCAGCACTAAATACTGCTCTACCAAGTACAAATCCTATCTCAGGTTATTTCACTTTGTTGTGTCCTGCTAAGTATCATTATATCTGAGGTAGCATGTTGTTCTTATCTCTAGGTAGCTCATGTTGGTAGTAGCATAATGCGATAGGGGCACTGCTTGCTATACCACAAAGGAGCTGTGAAAGACAGTCAGTAGTGCACTCTGCCTCACTGTTACATGTAGGATTATTTGCAGCATACCTGTGACCACCCAGTACAGCTGTGTAATGATTTTTTATGGATTCTAGTCACTGTGTCTGAATGGTTTTCTTGGCACTCCAGTTACTTCTCACTTACCAGCAACATGGTATTTGATTGGCTACAATAAAATGTTCATATAAACATGCTGTACCTAACCTTGTCCTTGTAGCCCAGGTCATGCCTGAAAAGAGACTGAGAAGAATTTGTTCAGTTACCAGGCAAAGAAATATATGAAAGGAAAAAAGAACATTTTCTGCATTGAATTTAAGCTACCATGTTTAAGATCATGCATTTACTATTGACAAGTCTTTTTCCCCATTTCTACACCTTCTTTCTTCACAAATTTTCTGTGAAGCCACCTATAGATTTATTGAAAGGACTTTTTCTAGTACTGACCATTGTGGTACCTCAGTATTATACATTCTTTCCTTTAACTGGGTTTCACTTAATAATACTGTATTTCCCCTACTTTATAGTCTGTTATATACCAATGCTGTCACTCTAGGACTCAGTTCATTCCTTCATTCAGATATCCACTTACCTAATCAAAGGAGCAGGAGCCTATGTAACCAAATAATGGAAGGGAGGACAGCTATAGTTCTCAACTGTCCAGATTTTTGTAGAATGTCCAGATATTTTTGCCTCATATTTTTGGTCTGTTCCTCATAAAATTTATGGTTTTCTGGCAAATCACTGAGGAATGAAGTCACTAAACAGTGACATAGACTCGAGTTTCAGACTTCATATTTTTCAGAAAATGCATGTTAATACAAAACCTGTCATTCTTGCAAATAAGTTTATAACAGCAGTATAAAACATCTGTCCCTATTTTTGAACATTTGTTACCCCCATTATTTTAGGTTTTGTCCAGATTTCTTGAGCCAAGTGTTTGAGAGCTACGAAGACAAATAATACTGGTCCTTGATGGGATACATACCTCAAAACTGCTTAGTGCAAGAAATCTCAACAAAGCCAAAAATGGGGGGGGGGGGGCAAAGGCCTAAACTCAGATACAGATTTTAATGATTGCTCTTATAAACTTAGAAAGTTGCTAGAATAACAGGATTTCTATTACCATGCATTTTCTGAAGGATATGAAGTTTGAGAAGCTCAAACATTTGTCATTTAATGACCATAGTCCTCGATGATTTGCCAGAAAACCACACATTGTATAAGAAACACACTAAAATATGAGGCTAAAAACCTGGATATTCTGCAAAAATCCAGACAGTTGAAAGGTATCATGAGATACCAATTCGTTATTCACTACTAAGAATGAAATCGGACCTAGGGTTCATTATAGAATTCTTAGCTTGATAAACATTTTCAATGGTTTCCTTATGACATTGGCATACATTTTAATAGCTAGTAATCAGATTATGACAAAGACACCAAACATATCAGTTAAAGTTTTCTAATTAGATTTGTTTTACATGTTCTACCCATTGAGAATCTGTGTGCATCAGTTCTGTTCTACAAACTTCCAAGTATTCTAAATTTTTTCTTCAGCAGTGATTTCATAATTTTTCATACAGTTTTGTTCAAGTTGACGTTGATATTTTCCAGCTACTGTTTATCCCCATCTTGTAAAATGGAATCACATCCATAATATTCTACTCCTCAGAAACATGAATCTTGTCCCATGATATGCTATAAATGTTAGTGCTATTATTACTTCTTCCTTCATGAGTTCATATATGTCTATAGGCTAACGGCTAGAGGGACCTTTTTAAGCATAGCCATGCATCCCAAATGTATCTGCCAACTTTTAGGAACCTTAGGATTATTCTAAGGGGTATAGGTAGGCCTGGGCTTGAGTGGTCAAACATTTATAGGCTGCATCTGTCCATTAGGGACATAGCTGCCAGACCAGGGGTGAATTTCCGATTCCCCATCCACTGGTCCAAGTTATACATAGGGTTAAGGAATAAGGCTTTGAGGCAGCCTGCATAGGACATGCATCATTTTTGTGAATAACCTCTGTGGATGTTCCAGTTGTTTCATGTGTCTGGTCAGGTACATACCAAAAGGGGTCATTGTACTTAGTGATTGATCTGATGAGAGCTAAATGCAGTGGAACAATGACTTTGTTGGACCTAGATGCCATACCTTTGCTAATAAGTTCCACAACATACAATGATTTCTGGACTACCACAGACACATGATAGTTGAAGGCCAGGTTACTGTCTTCATGAATCCTATTCAGTTCAATAGGAATTCTGTGGTGAATCTTGTCCAGTCCTATTGCCTTGAGCAGCTTACATTCTGAAATTATTTAGGGACACATTTTGATGTGAAAAGAATTTTAAAATTTTCTTATTTAATTATTCATTTTGTTTACAAAGTTGGTGATATTGGGTTTGAGCCATATGTATATTGCTTTTTTAGCCAGTTTTGACCTCAGACCCAAAGAAGCATCTACTTTATGTGCCAAATTCTTGCCTGCCAGCTGCATCTATAATTCCCTGACTAGGTTATCACTGTACATGCTGTTGCACATGCTAGTAGAAAACAGGTAACATTTATTTTTTATTTCTTTCTTTCTCTTTCTCTTTCTCTTTTTTTGTTTTGGATACCAATAATATTTTGTTCAGCAGTGATGGACAGGTTGGCAGACGAGACCAGACAGGAGTCCCCGTGGACTATGATGCTTGCAGATGACATTGTGATCTGTAGTGAGAGTAGGGAACAGGCTGAGGAGACCCTGGAGAGGTGGAGATATGCTCTAGAGAGGAGAGCAATGAAGGTCAGCAGGACTAAGACAGGATATATGTGTGTGAATGAGAGGGAGGATAGAGGAATGGTGAGGATGCAGGGAGTAGAGGTGGTGAAGGTGGATGAGTTTAAATACTTGGGAACAACAGTTCAGAGTAATGGTGAGTGTAGAAGAGAGGTGAAGAAGAGAGTACAAGCAGGGTGGAGTGGGTGGAGAAAAGTGTCAGGAGTGATTTGTGACAGACGAGTACCAGTAAAAGTGAAAGGGAAGGTCTACAAGAGGGTAATGAGACCAGCTATGTTATATTGATTAGAGACAGTGGCATTGACAAAAAGGCAGGAATCAGAGCTGGATGTGGCAGAGTTAAAGATGTTAAGATTTGCACTGGGTGTGATGAGGGTAGACAGGATTAGGAATAAGCATATTAGAGGGTCAGCCCAGGTTGGACGGTTTGGAGACAAAGCTAGAGAGGCGAGGTTGCATTGGTTTGGACATATGCTGAGGAGGGATGCTGGGTATATTGAGAACAGGATGCTAAGGATGAAGCTGCCAGGTAACAGGAAGAGAGGAAGGCCTAAGATAAGGTTTATGGATGTGGTGAGAGAGGACATGCAGGTGGGTTGGTGTGACAGATCAAGATGCAGAGGACAGGAAGAAATGGAAACAGATGATCCACTGTGGCGACCCATAAAGGGAACAGCCAAAAGAAAAAGAAGATCATAGGATTATAGGAGGTTACTAGGCTAATGACTGCAGTGCCCTTACAAGCCTAGCCAAGTTCAACCAGTGTTCCCAAGGGTGTTTGGTTGAAGCAGACATTAAAATCATCACCTATTTCCCCTGTCCAAGAGGGACACAGGCGGAACCCCTGCAGTGAATTTCCAGTTACCCATCCAGTCATCTAAATTGCACTTAAATAGGGCCAATGAGGAGCTTTGTTTAACATGAATAGGAAGCTTGTTCCAAAGGTGGGGCAACATCTGTGAGACAAATATGTCTGTCCAGCAAGTTCTGTTGATGTCATATATGAGATTAAAGTCATTTGAGTGAGTGACCCGTGTGCCATTTGACTTGTGAATATGCAGCATTTCCATTAAAGCTGGGTCAGAGATTGCTCTATATGCAATACACAGGTCACTTCTGAGCAGTCTGTATGACACAGAGTAAAGTGACAATTATTTCATTCTGTCCTTATAAGACAGATCTTGAAGACCCTGAATTTTCTTTGTAAGGAACCTTTGTGGTCTTTCCAATTGCTGCAGGTGTTTGGAAATTAACATACCAAAGGGACCTTTTTACTGTATTATTGGCCTGATGAGGGACGAGAACAGGGGGGCTATAACCTATTTTTTTTTCTGGAGGCAATGCCCATACATATGAGATGAGCAATATAAAATGCCCTTCTTACCACTGTGGAGACATGGTGATCGAAGTTAAGGTTGCCGTCCAGCCCGGATCTCTCACCACTGATTGTGTGCTTAGGGTATTGCTATTGATGTGGTAGTTTGCAGGAACATCACCCTTGCTGAAAGGGATGATAATGCAGTTTTTGTGTTAAGTTTAAGACCATGACTTTGGCACCAGTCATTAGTCTGCATAAGACCTTCATGCAGGATGTTGACATCACTAGTGGGTTTCAATGATTGCTCCCAGTTTGCAGTCATCAGCAAACTTTATCAGCCAAAGTCCTTTAATTTTAGCCTGTACTTTGGAGAAGTAGATTCCAAACAGTAGGCGTCCCAGAACCAATCTCTGTGGAACACCACTGATTACAGGTCTGCTGGAGTCCCCTATTTTGACTGTATGAGTTCTATCAGTGACTCCAGTGAGCCAGTTTGCAACCCACCTGACAATATATGGGTTGATACCCAGCTGGGTGAATTTATCAATGATGCCTGAGTGGGGGATTGAGGCAAAGACCTTGGCTAAGTCTAGGTAGGCCTTATGCACAGATTTGCCTCGTTTAGGGCTTTGGGGACTGTCTCAAAGAAGTCCACCAAGTTTAACAGGCATGATTTCTCCTTGACAAAGGCAAATTGGGTGGAGTCGAGCATTTGGAGATTTCCTATATTTTTGTTAATAAGGTCTCTGATGATTCCTTCCATGGCCTTGTAGATAAGGCTGGTCAGGCTAATGAGTCTACAGTTCCCTGGGTCCATGGATGCACTCCTTTTGTACAAAGGGATGATGGTAGCTGTTTTCCATTCTCCTGGGATGAAGCCAGTGCTTAGGCTGTGATTGCAAAGCATGCTCAATGGTGATGCTAATTCCTGTTTAACCCATGAAGAACACAGCCTGGAATGTTGTCTGGTCCCAAAGATGCTGTGTTTTTGACCTTGGAGAGGGCATTTAAGACCGGCTTCTCGGAGATACTAGGTGGGGGACAGGTGTTAGGGATGCTGTGGGGTATATGTGGTGGGGACATATTGCTGTCATATTACAAATGCTTGGCAATTTCTATATAGGTGTGGTATATGATATTAACAGGAAATTTCTACTCTGAGTTAATGCCTATATGTAATATGAGAATTCCGCTGTTTTCTGTCTCCCTCTTATTATTAATATATCCCTTTTTATTCTCACATATATTTCATAATCTGGTACAGGGGTCATTTCCTATTTTCACTAGATGAATTGTGATCCTGCTTTAAAAAATGAAGGTGTTTTGCAGTTGCCTTATTAAGTAAGATCTACACTTTATCATTTCAGTCCTAAAAATAAACTAACATAGGCATACTAGACAGCTGACACATAAACTATAGGTGGCTAATGCAAGCAACAGACAATAAATTATAAGTTACTAAAGCAGGAACCAGGCTGCCCCAGTGTATATTATTTGGTTGGATTGAAGTTTTCAATACCATTTAGTGAAAGGATAATTCAAATGGGGCCAAAACAACAGGGAATTTCTCCTTACCTTCAAAGTGTACCAGCTGTGGAGATGATTGCATAACTATCCCTCTGCACAGGGAGTGTGGAGGCTTTGTACCCCTTAAAATGTAACTTTATCCTCTTTTTATGAAATACTTTTTCAACCACAAGAGCTGTTACCATCACCACTAAAAATGTCATTGTTTTTTTTCGCTTTTGTAGTCTTGATTTTAGTAGCTCCACTGAGCATTCATTGACTACTCTGTTTTTAGTAGCACATAGAGAGGAAGTAATATAAGTAATAGGCATTGGTACTAAATGGGTACAACAAAGAGGTATGTAGTGTGTGTAAATATGTACTGTCTGCACCTGTGTTGTTTTTTTCCACGAATAATGTGTTTTTGTGTTTTTCATTAGCAAGGAAGGCGGATATCCACAGCAACTTATACTGGACATGAAATTTACTCAGACCAAAATAAGAAATAAAATGCCTTAATACAATGTCTGTTGGCAGATGTGCTGAAGTCACATGTCTCCTCCATGCTATTTATGTTACATAATTTATCTAATAAATTCAGAAACAGCAGCTTTTCCTGTTTACTTGGAGAGTTGATAGTATGTATTATACAACTTGCGTGCAGACCCAGCATAGGGTTTTACTCCAGAGGCTAGGATTCAATGGGTTTGTTCCAAATATATCCAGCTTTTATATAATGCATACATCTATGGCACTGGAGCGCATTTATGCAAAATACATCAAACATATTTATAGGTTAAAATTAGGCGATGTGCCCTTGGGGGCAATTTTTAAGCCTAACCAATCCCCCCCCCCCCAAAGGTAAGAATCAAACCCTGCACCTTGTGTGCCTGTGACGTAAACACCTTAATTACGATACCGGTTCAAGTACTGGTTGTTTCCATCAAAGGGCTTCATATTTGTTAAGTGACTCAAATTCATGGCTCCTGGTCTGCCTTTTTGCCTGCAAAAAAGGAAAAAAACACATTTTTACAATTGTTATCAGTTACAACTATTTATGTATTTCTGATACGGAGCTATGTTCAAGCTCTACATCTAAAGTGTTTTTTCACTTTCTGATCTCATATTTGAGAATCTGGCTCAATGTCTTTTTGATAACCAAATAAGGCTACTCATCTAGAACTGCCTGTCTTCTGGAGTAGTGCAGTAGTGTTGAAAGATTTACATGATTTCTTAGAGAGATGCTTCCAATGCTTGAAGATGTTACAACTTGAGCACAATATTTTAATGTAGAAAGCAAGAGGCATGGAAAAACAAGAAGCTATGTCAGGGATATTCTGAAAAACTTAGGGACAGGTAAGAAATCTATACGTGTGTCCATGTGTGTGTGTGTGTGTGTGTGTGTGTGTGTGTGTGTGTGTGTGTGTAGAAAAGTGGGGGTACCTCTACCAATGAGATGCATGGACTGTCAGAGAACATGCAAAATGTAGTGACCTAATCCCCAGTTAATTACTTTCACACCTGTATTGTTGGTCCCCCCCCCCCAAAAAAAGCAAAAACATTTCCCCAGAATTTTTTATATTGTCATCAAAGCACACTTGTTATGACTGCATTTATTTTACTTAGTTTTAAAAATGCCGATTGGAACGTCAGCATGCAAAACAATGACATTTAAAATTAATAAGTTCCACAGTCAGATAAACAATAAAAAGGAAACTAATATTTTCTGAGCTTGTTTTATTATCATGCTAATATCCCTTAATGATGGACTATTTTTCACTTATGTGGAATGTTTAAAAAAAAACATAAAGTAGATCCATTTTAAAATCTCTGTCTTAGCAGAACAGAGAAATGTGTCCCACTGAACTCTGTGGCATTTAAAATATATAAGGAAGCTTTATTAACCCTTTAAAAAATATTAGCCACTACATAACTTAAATCTAATTTTATGTGCATAAAAATTGTCTTCTTACAGTCTGACAGGCAAACAGACAGAATAAATTGTTATGTGGGAGCAACAGAAGAGATCAACAACTTGAAACAATGGCTCAGTGAAATACCATATTTTTCCTGTCATATTTTTCTACTTGAAAAATGTAATGTGCATCTAGAAGGATTTCTGCCTCTGTATGATTATGAATTATCCATTTAAAAAAGCCACCATAATAATCTTAATAACTTAATTTATAACCGTCTTGCTTTCGTCAAAATGTTCTGTCATAAACAGATGGCACTAAAAACTGGCAGAAGGCCAGCTATGCAGTTTGATTAGTATCAAAATATTTTGATTTTTAAAAGTTTCCTTATAGCGTCAGCAGATCTGTTAATTGCTAGCAAATCAATTTATGGTCAGCTTCCAAAGGTCAAAGTTCTCAATTATTTTATTAAGTAATTTTAGGTTAAAGGACAGCAAAAATGTGCTGCATCAGCTGAAACTAGAACACTTCAATTTGTAACTTGGCTTCTGCCTGAGGGACTGACAGTGCTACTTAAGCATCTCCTGAAGAGACATATTGACAATAAACTACTGGATTGCTTAGGGCTTCCCACCCTTTCCAGTTTTTTTAGCTATGTATTCTTTTTTTCTGAGTCAAATTTCTAAGTTGTTTTATTGGTAGCAGAGACTTATCGACCGTTGGAAAAGTCATTAGACAAATAATGCTTCCTTTTCTTATAAAGAAAATACTACAACCCCATTAACTGCAACCTGTCATAAGAATGTTTACATTTTATTTATGATGTTTTTTCTCTTTGTGTGTATACACTGCATTACTGGTAGTGGAGAGAGTATATATACAAAATGTTAACAGCCTGGCCATCATATATACGTTTTTGTGTTTACACTTTCAGAAGCCATACAAATCAACCACATAAAACTAAAAAATAGTCCTGCACTCAAGGAAACTGCTGTGGTCAAAAGTAGCAGTTTCCATGATTGCAGAAAATGCAATTCTGAGATATATTAGCTGCAATGAGAAAGACCTTATAATCAGCTAATCTACGTGTCTCTGAATTACTAGTGCTAATTAATGCTTTTCTGTGGTAATCACCTCCGGCAGTCCATGTATCACATTGGTACAGCCCCCCCCCCCACTTTCCCACACACATACACACATTCCAACACCCACACATTCACACACATGGACACACAACTAGATTTCTTACCTGTCCCTAAGTTTTTCAGACTATCCCTGACATAGCGTGTTTTTCCATGCCTCTTGTAAATCACAGATGATTGCAGTTAATAAATAATGCCAGACATTAACATTTCATTATTCTTATTTTTCAGAAAATGCATCTAATTGCTAGGCTTGTTACTTTAACAACTTTTTTATGTAACTTAGATTAATATTTAAAAATTCCTCCCGGGTGTCATCTAGTGTTACTCTTGCCTTTGCTTGAAAGTCTTGAGCATAGTTGTTTAGACATTTGGAACCCCCCCCCCCCCTCCACATCAATACACCCTCATCCTTCACAACTGTGCCTGATTTTGCCTCCTGTATCTTCCCTACTCCATGTACCTCCTAAAGAGTCAGTTAATAATGTCAGATATTACAGCTTTCCCACCCACACTTCTTTCCTGCTGCAAAAATGTTGTATTAACTTTTTAAGTGGTGTTAGAGTAATATTTGCATTTCCCTGGTGTCTACTGTCTCCTCCTCTAATACTGCAGGATTTGCTCATTATTCTAGGGGACACACACACACACACACACACACACACACACACACACACACACACACACACACACACATACATACAGTGTCATGTACTCTCACACATTCCTATATGCATGCAAACACACACACACACACACACACACACACACACACACACACACACACACACACACACACACACACACACACACACACACTGTCATGTACTCTCACACATTCATATATGCATGCAAACACACACACTGTCATGTACTCACACATTCATATATGCATGCAGACACACACACACACACACACACACACACACACACACACACACACACACACACACACACACACACACACTGTCATGTACTCTCACACATTCATATATGCATGCAAACACACACACTGTCATGTACTCACACATTCATATATGCATGCAGACACACACACACACACACACACACACACACACACACACACACACACACACACACACACACACATACACAAACACACACGCAGTGTCATGTACACTCACACATTCATATATGCACACACACACAGACACACAGACACACACACACACACACACACAACACACACACACACACACGTGCATGCGCACACACACACACACACACAAACACACACACACACACACACATACAGCCCCTTCACACTTGATCACAGTCATGGACACATTCACCTATTAACTCCACCCACATACACTCACACACACACATCTACACACACTTAAGCCCATCTAACCTCCCTACTGCAATGACCCAGACATGCACACACACACACACACACACACACACACACACACACACACACACACACACACACACACACACACACACACACTCTTAAGTGAGACCCCCTACATACACTCACACATGCAGCCACAAACTTACACACATGCCCATACCCCCCAGCACTACCTGTCTCCTAAACTTTCTAGCCCTTACCACTAAAGTGATTTCACCCATTGAAAGTATAGGTAAATGAAAACTTTTGTCTGAGTTAATTAAAGGAGAACCACATCCACAGACTCAAAAATTATTTCATCATGGTTTGTGTTTCTTACATTTTAACGCCACTCTGTGACTATTTACAGGTTTTTAAATATTTTTATACATCATTTCTGAGTCTGACCACATGGGGTCTAGCATCTTGAAATTATCCTGATTGTTTACTCTGCCTCTAGATATCCCACAATGCAGTACTTGTCTGTAAAAAAATACATCACACAGGCCTCTTTCTTCCTAAAGCTCCTGTCACTGCATCGATTTTACATGAATACACTGTTGTCTTTCAGTCAATTTTAAGTAACATTTCATGCCGTTCAATGACTAATTAAAACACAAACAGCGAGAATGCCACAGAACAGACCTTCAAAGTGCTTTTTACTGTTCCTTTTTAGAATGGCTAAATTGCAGTCTTTTGTGAAGGTTGAATTGTACTACTTCGAGTCATCTCCCATCCCCCTTCACACCTTACTTCCCTAGCTGTCAAAGTGCTAAGGGTAATTTGAGCTATTACCTGCTGTGATTGACACCTCACAGCAGGAGACTTGACTCATGTACTGTTTCCTTGTTTTAGCCTTTACTTTCTGTATGGGTAGGGGAAGGACCAGGCAGTTGTGACCTCACAGCATGGGTGAGTTTTTAGAATGGTTGTGGTCATGTCAGGTTAGGGAGGGAATTAGCCAGAAAACTACCTGTATTCATTGGCCTTTACAACATTAATGAATTGGAGACTGCAGCAAGCTTTTCCAGTGTGGGATAAAAGTTTTTTGAAAGTGAAACCACCACAATACAGTAAGGTACTATTCTAGTGGAGAGAAACAGTTGATTTAAAATATTTTATATGCTGTATTGTTGTTTATTCATAGCAGGGACTGTAAATAGGGAGAAAAAGGACAGAGAAGTTGAACACTTAATAATAGAATCATAGTGTTGTTCTTTAACTAGACTGGCAAAGCTAACTTACATAGGCAAAGGATGCTATGTAAATGCTTTACTGTAAGCATTTCCAGGAGAGAGCACAAGGCTCATTAGCATAAGCCAGTCCCCTGGAATACCTTATTAACATATAGTTCAGTAGAGGAGACAGCCCACCACTATGATTTGGCAGACTCTAGAACCACTGCAAAGAATCTGTCTCTGAATCAAAAAGGGTTGCAGCCAGCAGTAAAACAAATGAGCTAGGGCTTACCACTGGCAGTAGCCCTTTCTGAATCCCAGGCAAAATTATAATTACAGAGCAAACAGGAAACACTACCTCTCTACCAGGAATATAGGAGCTTAATCATAGAGGGGATCATCATATTGGGATGAGCTGGTCAGGTTTTAATGACAACCATTTTGACTGAAGAACATCCAGAGTTAACAAAAACATTGTAGAACTCTGGTGATAACAAGGATTCATCTTACTCCCAAGTTTAGTAAACTCTTGGAGTTAGTATTTTGGAGATATGGGGTACAGGAAATAGAAGAACTTGCCCTCCTTGGAAAATGCTTTTAAATTATTGTTAAAGTTGACATTGTGTACTGTTAACTTTTTCTTTATTTTCCAGTTGAATGCTATGCATTTGATAGGCATCATAGATTGCCATGTCTGCTGTATTAAACCTCTATATTGTCCTTTGGTTATGTTGGTGCAGCTTTTTTCATGTGTTACTATGATATGTTTCAGAAAGGCTGTTGTGGTGTATGCTCATCTCCATCCCTTTGATGTATATAGTTCACTGTTCACCCATTTTTCTTGGATTAACTCCACTGTACTTTCTGTTGGTCATACTTTTGGTATTCTTAATCCTTTTAAGTCCACTTCTGATGGTAGAAGATGATGTACTGTGGTATATTTTTTGTTTCTACAGTACTGATTTCCTGTGACTAAGAATACATTGTTAGCAGAGAGGAGTCATTCATCTTTTATTATATTTATACAATGTGTTATACCTGAGACATTAATGGTCCTTTTAAGCCATCTTATTGTCTGTGATAATTTAAAGCCACGGTGGTGCAGTGGTAGCATTGTAGCCTCATAGCAAGAGGTTCTCCCATTCGATTCTCGGCTGGAGCACCTTCTGCGTGGAGTCTGCATGTCCTCCCCACAGGTGAGTGGCGTTTGAAAGACATGCGTGAATGGACATGCCTTCGTTGAAGGTTGGGCATCGGGCTGGCACCTCGGCAGCATAAAAATCAACTGCCAATCATTAGCGGACCGGCGTTCCACTGTGGCGACCCCTAACCGGGAAAAGCCGAAAGAAGAACAATAACATTGTCTGTGATAATTTAACTAATTTCTCATATATCTTCCTTATGTATCCTGCTATTTCTTCCTTATGTAGCCTGCTATTTCAAGGTCCCTTCCTTCCTACCCTCTTACGCTTCTCTTCCTTATTCCCCATCTGCAGCTCTCTTTCTTTCATCATTGTTTCTCCTTCATAATGCTGTCTTCTCCTCTTCCACTGTTGCAAAACATTCTGTACCAACTCAATTTCACACCAACTTATTCAACTAGGAAGTGGTCTGTGTAATTATCAGGCTACATGTTACTTTGCCTCCCATTTCCCATCCCTCCATCCTCTCCCCTTGTCATCTTCCTGAGGTCATTGAGCTTTTATTTCACAGACATCTCAGACTTTTCTCCATTTTTTCCCCCATTTTCTTACTCACTAGCCCTCAACTCTCCTGTATTGCTCTTTTGGTCATAATAGATTCTTTCCCCATATCCATAAACCTTTCTACTTGTTTACTTTGTAACTTTTCACCTAGTTCATTATGTCATAATCACCAGTCCCTCCTTTAATGTCAATTCACTTATGTACCCTTCATATTAAAAATAGAAAACTTCTAACACCTTTCCGTTTTTTTGTTTTTAACCATAGATGGTTTTCTATTCTTGACATACCATCTTCCAAATTCAGTTCATCCAAGTATATTCATTCATGCCTTTAGCACTGATTTCCATCCCCTCCTCATCTAATCTATTTGGTGTTATGTACTGTATGCGTTATTCTCATCTTCAGATCCCACTCTGAAAGGACGTATTAATTGCCTCTACTGATACCACTCTGGAACAATGTATTATTTGCCTCTGTTAATCCATTCTGAAACAAATGTGTTATTCTTCTCTGCCGATCCTACTCTCAAACAATGCATTATTTTCCTCTGCCAATCTCACTCTGGAACAATAGCCTCAGTCATTTACATCCTTCTACCACTTCCTCCTCCTGTCATCGGATCAGATTACAACCTTCATTCCCTCCACCCTCTCCTTCATTTTGTTAGTCCTTCCAATATTGTTAGTAAAGCTCCATTTGGTAAGTAGCACCCTCCTAGGGTCTCTTTCTTTCTTCCCCCCCCCCCTGACTTGTTTTGATAGTGTTTCTCCCCTAATTAACTTATTTGATCATTCAGCAACTCAAAAAGATACTAATAATTAACTTATATTCCGATTTCCACATAAACACTCCCTCCCTTTCATTCTCATTGCCTTCGTATCCCTTACTATGTTAGTATTCCTAATCCTCTATTCCTTCTGGTATATCCCACCATTTCCTATTAATAACACTATTCCTATTTCTCCTAGTGCATCCTACCTGTTATTCTCAAGTTTCCAATTGCCTTTAGTCTGTCCTCTCATAAAGATCCCTACACAGTTCCCTAGTATCCAAATCATCCTGCTTCTCTTCTTCCTTCAAATACTCTAGCTACCTCCTGCACTCTTCTCCCTTCTGTGCTCTCTTCCATCCCCCTGCTGTATTACCGGCAGGTATCTAGACATATATATTATGCTCAGGAGACCCATCATTTCACATACATTTTATGATAGTTACCCTATTCCAGCTTTCCTTCAAAGCACTTGCCATTTCCTCATAATTTTCTTTTACTGACTATCCCAGTGCTGAAAACACCTTCATTCCTAGGTGCTTTGTTCCATGTACTCCCTGAAATTTCTTTTCTTCTGGTAATCCCTCCTGTGCTGTCTCTAAGCTTTTCTGAGTTATGTCTCAATCCCATTTTTTACCCATTGCTATCTAACTTTTCTAGCATCATAGATGATTATTACCTTATATCCGTAGTCAGCAATACACAACTTTCTACAACAAAAATCCTAAAGTATGGTCCTCCCCCTCTTCTCTCTCCTTTTCATATCTACTGGCATCTATGTGCCAAAATGAAAAAGTAGTGAGGAAAGGGGTCTCCCTTTCATAGAACACTATCATATCTTTATGTCCTTTGTGAATGTTCTATTTATCAGCACCCTAAACATCGGTTGCCTATGCATTACCTCATCAATCTCATTCACCTATATCCCTTACCTACCTTCTCCCTTACCTGCTCTAAAATCTCCCATTCTTAGAAAATGAAGTCTTTTATATGAAAATGTATTATCCTTGTCTTTTGTTTCCTATTTAATCTAAACCATCTAAAAAGTTCATACAATCCTAATTTTCCACAGATGTCTATCTTTCATGAAACCTATCTGGTCCTAGTGAATAAAATTTCCTTTTAATTTTAGTGCTTTTAGACCTTATTTGTCAGTAAATTTTGATATTTCCTTGATTCTCCCTCTATTGTGCCTCTCTTACGGTATCACTTGCACCATTTTGACATGGTATATGGTAAGTCTTGACCCTCACTAGTACTATCAAATATATCAAATATGTTCCTCAGACATTTCATGCTTTTTATTGTAATCTGATAAATTTCACTGGGTAGGTCATATCTGCTGTCACCTGTTTTACTGGATTAGAAATCCCATTACTATCAGGCTTATCCTAACCCCCAGATCTTCCCTTCCACAGTCCCTTCTTCTGTTCCTCCAGAGAATCTCTCCTTCTTCTCCTCTTCCACGTTTGTTTTTTTAGCTATTTTCTAGGTAATTTGATTTTGGTGGAATATCTACATATGGCTAAAATCAAATTTCTCAAGCACGTCACTGAAGAAGAGAATGCTTATTGCTGTTTTCCATTGGATATTACTGTTGGTGCAATTTCTAAATATGCGCTGACACGGATTCCATTGTTTTGGGACCCCTTCTTCATGTATGTGAGACTGTGGAGTTTTTTTTTGTACACATATACACACACACACACACACACACCCACATATATATATATATATATATATATATATATATATATGGTTTACCACCATATGGTCAAACGGTGGATGGCCGAGCCTGAATGTCCGAAAGGAGTGTGGCAACATCCCACATTTGTGAACGCAGATGTTGCAAATCACAAACTCCCGTCCCCTTTTTGTCCCATGTTAGCACTTGTTTCTGGATGTAGAGTGGTCAGAAATGTTGTATTCGGTGTTCTTGTGACATTTCAACCGTTCAGCATGCCAGGATTCACTAATTACATTCGGACATATACAGGTTCAAGCACTGTGTGCTCAATAATATGGTGGTAAACATATATATATATATATATATATATATATATATATATATATATATATATATGGGGGGTGTGGGGGATGACCGTCACGTAGGTGCACAGTGGGACTTGCCCCTGCTGCAAAAATGCTTATATTTATAAGTTTCATCATTTTATAGGGTCATAGGTAAGTACTAGGCTAGCTGCCCTTGCTGGCCATTTTAACACTAGCCAGTTTCCCTTTTTGTGCTCAGAATAACCAATCCCATTTGGTTAGAGACTGGCCTTATCCATACTTTGTTTGATAATTATATATTATCCTAATGAGAATAAGTGGGATCATACCATAGATAATTTGAGGGGACTAGTGCATGGCATGTAGCATTTAGGAGCTGTCTCTCTCCATTAGTAGTACAGGTGGCAGTCTGTTTCTCATCCATAGATCTAAGTTGCACTTGGAAATGGACAGGGATAAACTTTGTTTTATGTGTCCTGAGAGTCTGTTCCACAGCAGTTGTATCCTCTGCCAAACATACCTGTCTCTCCAAACCTTGCTGTTGATATTGTTGAATATCTTGCTATTTCAGGCATTTATTTGTGGTGCATTTTGATTCTCTAGCTTCTTGTTATTTGAAGTTTCATAGAGAATCCAATTTTGGTTTTATTGTATATTGTTTTTAAAAGTACAAGTAATTTATATTTTGCAACATTTGTTAAACATTTCATTTATTTTGTCTGTGTTATTCTTGCTTTATTGTCTTTCTCACTTATCAACCTTTCAGTATTTTATAATTTTGCTTTTGAGAATGTTAGATGTTTGTGTTTAATTTTCATTCCTTGTATCTTAATTTTGGTTGACTTTGCTTACTGTTTCTTTTCACCTATTTGTCTTTTCTTTTATAGTTTTTCATTGTTTTTGTAATATTTTAACATTGTCTGATTTCATTACTTGTAGTCTTTTTTTTTCTTTCTCATGATTTCTTCTGTTCTTTGGTGGGTAATGTCACAATTTATATTGAGTGTGTTTTCCACATCTCCATATCTTTGAATCACGTAATACTGCATTGGCAGAGTGAAAGTGTCATGGGCAATGGTTATGGAATACATTTAGAACGGCAGTAATGGAAATGTCCTCCCACTCTGCATACTTGATTGGCAGGGAGTGCCTCTTTCTACTGAATAGAGCCATTACAACATGTCAGGGGAAGACTTCCTTACATTCCCCCAGATCTTTTTTGGAATCTGGCTCTGAGACAGCCAGAATTTGCTGAAGCAGGTATAAGGTAAATTAATGAAGGATTGAGGACTGGACTCCTAAGAGCAGCTGGCATACGCGCGCGTGCATGTGTGTGTATATATGTGTGTGGCATGTGTGCGCATGCACATGTGTGTGTATAAGCACATTACTAATATATACCAATCTGGAGATTGCATTAACATGGGGAAAACAGAAATTCCTTAATTATTTCAGTCTCAAGCTTTCTTGCACAAACCTCAGAAGTGAGCTTTAGTAATCATCATTTAAAGTGTCGCTTACTAGTGTAGCAATGTTACACCTGCTACGTAATTTAACTAATCCACCCATTTCAGAGATTATCCGATGTCAGAATAAGAATAATTAAGTTGCAAACCACTTCTTTATGGGTGCAAGGGGATTTCCCCATTGAAAAAACACTTTATGGCATCGCTGAACTAGGTGGCCAATGTTATGGCCTGGTTGCTCCCCCGGGGGCCTGATTAGCGGGGCACACAAGTCATATTTTTATTTATTTATTTATTTATTGCATTTATTTACCAGGAATGTCCATTTGGCCTAAAAGAGCCCATTTTCGGTGGAGGCCCAGAGAGAAAAGCTTCGACAAGAACATAGATGCAGAAAAAAAATTAAACATTAATTGGTACAGAAGTAGAAACAGTGTTACACATAGTGGTTAGAGTAATATATACAGAATATATACATAAGTCAGGAATTTAGTTGGTTTGATTACAGTAACATAAACAGAATATATAGATAAATGCAGGTATTTACTTGGTTGCCAGATGAATTCAGAGTAGTATACGACTTCACCAGTCTTTCCAGAAGGCACTTCATTTTGCTAAGGTGTGCATTCAGTTGCCAGCACATTTCAAAAGTGACCAGCCTTTGCAACTGATGCCAGAATACCAGTGGAGACACCTCTGCCTCACCTTCAGGACAGACCTGCAGATCACCAAGTATCCTTCAGGTCATCTTCAGGAACCATCATCCACCTCTGAGAAGCAGACCCGATGGGCACTGCTGACTTAGAACCAGGAACAGTAGCTGGCGGAGACTATGATGAATGTGACCTCTCTTCCCTCTCTTCCACAACTGGACTAGCAGAAGGTTGAGACAATAGGAAAATATTAACACACACACACACACAAACACACACACACACACACACACACACACACACACACACACACACACACACACACACACACACACACACACACACACACACGATACAAACAGAATTGCATTTGCACAGTGCACTGGCACAGAACACATATACAACCCAGTGCTTGGAGAGGTACCAGCCATGTTAAGTCAAAGATTCCTCTGCAGCTCCAAAACAAAGCATGCACTGTTTAACATAGTTGTACAACACTGTAGATACTACAGTAGAGTTAAATGGTAGTACCCCCCAAAAAATGTTTGCTGTAGGCATGTGGCTCATGTTGCCTTGAACCTCTGGCTCCTTTTACTGGAGAAGATCAGGGTGGCATGTCCTGAGATCATCATTATGCTGATGACACTGCTGTTCAGCAACATCTTTCAATAGCTGTGTGCCTCCTTCTTCAAAAGGTAATCATAGTGACAATGCAGGGCTCATTAAAGTCCCTGTTTAAAAAAAAAAAAAGGGCAAGTCTGCTCTCTCTGGTACACCATGCAGGAGCCTTGCTTTTACCAGTTACTGCGGCAGCCATGGCTACTCAGCAGATCTGCTTAAAGAGAATATGGTAGACCCAAGTGCATAGATACATATTTGTGAATCACTCTTTGTACAACATAATCCTACACCACAGTGATACACATGCACTCATGTATGCTAATGCATACAGGTTACATGCTAACTGTGATGTGCATGTTTTATGCCAATATGTATGATTAATGCATTGTACATGGGTACAGATTGACAGACACTGGTACTATCTGGCTTCATTAACATGACCACCATGCTAAGTGCCTCCTGCTAGCACAATATAAAGACAATCACCTTATTTTACAACACTGCTTTCAACTGCATGGCTGAGATATAGTGGAACTGGAGAAAAATCTACCTATCCATTCAGCATTACAGAGTTAAGGAAGGAGTCCTGCCTTCTGAAGTACCTGAGTAACAGCTACAAATCCTGTGGTAAATTTCAGCAAAGGTGAGACATATATCTTCTTGTATGTGTAAGTAGAACTCATTAACAGTGCATGGTGAGGCAGGGTGGACCATCAACACAGAAGTTACTAGCAAAGATTAAGGACTTTTTGTTGTTGCTCCCCAGCCAAGAGTACTGACCCTTCACATCTTGGAGTCATTTGGATGTAGGAGCAGGCCTCTAACCATCCACCTGTGTGCCAGTAAGAGAAGTGCCAGGTTAGTACTGTCTATTACAATACACTGTAAAATACACTACCTCATGATCAAAGTGAGGGATTGACTAAGGCCCGCTTACAGATCTGAACTTCCAGGCACCCTCTGGTCTGCAAATGCAACATCCTGCATGGCATGGAATGTCTCCAATGTATTCTATCCACTGTTTCCCTGTGTACCAGTATGCATACCACAGGGCAATATGGAGGCTTCAAAGTATGAGCTGATAGTGGTGTAGTGTGCTTTCATGCTTTCACCATTTCCACTGGTGGGATCCAGCACAACAAGACAATGTAGGGTTGATGTCATCAGGGCATCTGTGACTGCTGCTGCTGATAACAGCAACATGCAAATGACATAGTCTGAATATACAGTAGCCCTGCCTGTGTCACTGCAGGAGGATACTGGCTGAGCACACAACCTCATCAGCATATGCCATATATCCAGTACCTGAGAGTTCAATTTAGGCTCCACCTGTGTCCCCAGAGCACACCATCATCTGACAGGTGAACTAAGTCTGAGGTAGTGGACACCCCCATAGGGAAACAAAATGCAAAGGGGTGTGACACCACCATTACACTACGACTGTCCCTGATATGGCTACTCTGCTTTGAATAAACCATCCAATATGTAGGTCAGTGATCCAGGCAGAGATGGTTGCTACACACAATATTTTGGAAATACTAAGTATGTTCACTATCTCTCTGGATAATTTGCACCAAAGGCACGGTGATCTGTAGTATAGGGACAGGGAGCAAACGGATTGTTGGTGGTAAATATTACCATCATAGGTGCATCCTTGAGACATAGTGCATTCTATGATTCTGGAAGAATCCAGATGTGAAGTGTAAGTACATAGGCCATCTCATGTCTGGTTACACAGACCATTGATGAGATGCCTTCAGTGCCACCTAGAGGTACATAACCTGCCACCTCTGGCTGTGGTTATTGTCCACATCATGAGTAGCACCTCTCCATGTGCTACACACAGAGTTTCATATGTCTAGCCCTTCCCTTCTACAGACTGAATTCAATCCCCAGCACCACAAGCCAACACAATGGACAGTGGCAATGAGTCACATTGTTGCAGCATGACCATACCAACAGGGAGGATGTGATCCCTGTCACTCTACAGTCTACCAGAGTATATGGCTGCTATGTCTATCTACCATGGTCTTACTGCACATTAGATTGTAGACAGCTGTCATTATTATCTACCATGGCCCTACTGCACATTAGACTTGTAAACAGCTGTCATTATGCTTGCCAGTTGTGCAAGTGATGATTATCTAGCCTTCTGCACTCCCTGAGCTGTGTGGTGATAGTATTGCCTGATGTACAACATGGCCAGTCCATGCACTGCCCTGCAATACTACATGCATCTTTTTTATTCTGTCTTGTCTGCATCATGGCCCATAATTGTGGACCAGTCAACCCCTCTTTGCCAGTGCTGCAACTTATTGCACCCACCATGTCTCCGCTGTGGGTCTGTTGCTACATGTTCCTCCCTAACTTTCCACCCTTCTCTTCTGCTGCTGCTTGTATGCTGCATTCTACCATATTGTTTCTGCTGCTCCATTTGTTAGCACAATACCATGACGTGTAGCATGGCAAATACAACAACTGTCTTGCTTTTTATATCTGGACAATATTGTATCAACCCTTCTGTTGTATCTAAACAGTGAAAACATCTCTTCAGTGGTCTGAGTACCTACTCTATTATGATTTTGGTATCAGCATAGTCTGTATTATTCCTGTATGCTGTGATAGTTCTAGGTCATGTCTGGCATCAACTGCTACACATAACATGCAACATATTATATGCAGCCTGCTGCTATCATGCACAATACCTGTATGCATAGGCCTATCTACTTTGCATGTATGGTACATATTAACCAGATGACCTTGTGGGATGTGTCTTGAGAGGAACTGTTCCCATTTGTCAGATTTGTGCCTGGGAGATACATGGATACCAAACCTCTCAACCTGCAGACATTGAAAATAGGGAACTAGGCCCTTGAAATATAGGAACATCCAGCTAAAATCCTGGACTTCTGATTAACATAAAATTTGAATGCCAAATAGCACATGACTCTTCCTGCTTTGAGTAGGAATAGGATACTAATCAGAACCAAGTTTAAAAAACAAAGAAGGACAACAATGATGGAAAATATATGTGCATTATCAAATAGGCAGTGTAAAATCTATAGATTTTAATGATCTGTATCCCAAAAGTCTACCATACAATGTTCATTTATTTTTGCATCAGGAAAGTGAGTTGTAAGTTGTGTATCCTCTTTATTTAAATTATTGTTTTCACTAGTACATTACTCACATAGTGTAGTAATCTGTGTACTAGACAGCTTCAAACATCACATGTGATGAGGGAGATTCAGAAAATTGTGTGAAGGGGTAAATACAATTTGAAAATAGGAACATACCTCAAAATAGGAGCATGCTAAATCAGGCCTGAAAAGAAGAATGTTCCTCTAAAATATGTACAGCTGAGAGGTCTGATAGATACATTACAATATATGACCTGGGCATTACAGGATGTGAAAACCAAGTCCTTCCCGTTTATGTATCTCAGACACTCTGAACCTGGTGGAGCCTTGAAAGAAACATGAGAAGTGTGATCCCAAATGCAAAACAGATTAAAAAAAAAACAAAAAGTGTCACTGAAATGGTTGACAACTGGTTTAGAATTTACAAGACTGATGATTGCAGTATCTCTAACACCCATAAGTCACTGTAAGTCTCCTGTAGTTAAAGTGGTTAATGATTCCATAAATATTTCAATTGATGCTTTAAGTAATTTTATTAGTGAAATTCACTGTTACTGAATCAGGGGATGCACTCCTATACAAGTAAACTGGTATGACACAGACAGACAGGCACACACAGAAATGCCCCTGCGCATGCGCGCGCACGTACACACACACACACACACACTCACACACACACACACACACACACACACACACACACACACACACACACACACACACACACACACACACACACATACAAGTAATGAGCAAGTACAAAGTGATTTGAAATCTGTTTTTTAAACTATCTGAAAGTAAGTATATAATGTACATAGCAAATAAGAATATGCTTACATATACTTAAAATGTTCTTTACCTTATCTGCATCTTGTAAGTAGATCCAAGAATTCATGAACTTTCTTCTTCTCTACATGATGCTTCACACAAGTAATAGCTTTGTGTGCTCAAAGTACAAAGAACACTGAATGGCTGAAAATCCAGAGTTATGTATACTAAGTCCAAGATTACCATTTTTCAGTAAATTCCCTTTTCTTTGAGGCATGGTTGTCTTGGAATTGGTATATATAAGTTCGGTGGGGGGTGTGGTGGCTTGCCCTGCCCCCCGCCACCACATTAAGAAGTGCAGGGGACCTTTCTCCTGCAAAAAAAAAAAAAAAAAAAAAAAGCAAGTTTAAAAATGAAGAGTGATGTTTAGTATTTTGGTCTTTTCTATTCAGTGTCTTGGGACTCAGCAATGGAAGTCTCAAGATTACAATAGGGACCCTGCAATGCCTCATACTAGAATCTTTACAGTGTTAATTTCCTATCATAAATTCTAGTGGTTACACTAATAAATTAAAAAAATGTGGCTGAACTAGGCCTTTTTATTTCCTTGTTATTGTCTTTCTAGTAATTGCAAAAATAGAGGTATTTGCTTCTTATAATACATAAGAGGATTGGAAAATTAAAAAAAAAGCCTAGTACCAACCTATGAACCTATGTCAGTCGCCCTGCTAGACAGGGGTCCAGGAAAGAAAATAGTGTGGGAAGAAATAGCCAGGGAATTGCTATGGCTAGGCTTGTATAGGCCCTAGGGCTGATAGCCTAGTTTCAACCTATGAACCTACGAACCTAAATGCTTAGCTACTTCAAAAGATTTGGCTACAAAGATTGAACAAATTCCTTGAACTTAACCCAAAAATTCAGATATTGGGTCAGACTTTAAGAAAATGTCTTGCTATTTTGCTTTCCTCATCTTTGTTATACCTACAGCAAAGATTATTACTTTGATAATCTTAAATGGAGTACAAAGGGCACAATGTAAACTTTTCCAAGTAAATGTCTTCTAGAATGGAAATGAAATTGTTTTACTTACAGATTTCTGTATTAATTCTTTGTCAGTACAGGACAGATTAGGGTAATTTGCCTGTTTTATATAATCCCAATATTACTCTTGAATTAAAGTTCAGAACAATTTTAAGAAGATCCAATCATGTTGATTTGTACTGCATTTGGATGTTTGTGTATTAGAATTACTTTCATAGTGGTTTCCTAGATGAAAGGAGAAACAACTGCTCTGGGGTAGACCAGGTACCTAACTGTCCAGAGACTCTTTGTTTGTCAGGTTACAGTGACAACTGCATGAAATGTGGGGGTTGAGGGAGTCCTGGCTTCAATTCCCAGACAAGGGCTGGCATTTTCCTTTCCATGTCCAGTTAATACTATACATGGTTAATAGTTTGTACTACATTTGGCTGTTTGTGTGTTAAAATCACCATCATGGAGAAACACTTCTTTTGAGGGATATCAGGTACATAACTGACCAGATAATTCTTGTCAGTCCAGCAGCAGTGGCAATTACACAAAATGCAGGGGGTCCTTAGTTCAATCCCCAGACAAGTGTTAGTGTTTTCCTTTACTGCTGAGTTCATAATGTACTAAGTGAATGGTTTGCAGTGAATTTGCTGCTTGTGATTTAAAATCACCATCAAGGTGGTTTCTCATTGAATGCAGAAACAACAGCTCTTGAGGGAGACCAGGTTCCTAATTGTCCAGAGTATCCTTGCTAGTTTAGTGGCAATAAGAATTGCATGGAATGTAGGAAGTCTTGGGATGAATACCAGAAGAGGGTCAGTGGTTTCCTTTCCTGTTCAATTATTAACACTATTGATTTAGGGTTTTATGATAAATAAAATATGTGATAATTATTTTATTAAAACTGGATCATTTTGTAGGTTGTTCTTTCACATTCATTCTGTTTTAGAAAATACAAACTGTGTAACAGTTCAAATCAATATCTAATCCTTCAAATCTAATTTAAAGGAAAATTCCATCCTAACATGCAACTCAACCCTTTGGTTTCTTTTCTTCCACCAGTTTCATTGTTTTTAGTTTCTGAAAGCTAGCCCATACTTTATAAAACTTAAAATTTCATGTCTTGACATCAAACAAAGGAAAAAAAAAACATTCTTTTTTTTTTTCAATTTAAAAGAATTGGGAGAGAAATTTGCCTCTGCCTGTGTGACATACCATAGATACAATCTGTCATTTTCCATATCGGGTACTATACAGAATCTTATATAGGCAGTCTTCAGTCTTGCTAATGACAGTAGTTTCTATTAAAAGCACATACACATGGTTGTGGAACTTATCTACTACCTTTGTCGCACAGAGAAAGACAAACAGTTTTGATGCATACAGTTAAACGCATCTTTTGGATAGTGATCCCCTTGTTGGAGATATTGTCTTCTGAATGTGAAACTTGTTCTGAGTCAATAATGTTTTAGTGTTATGAAAAACATAGAGAATAAGTACTAATATGTCAAACTCAAGGACTGTGGCTGATGAACTATTAGTATGCCACAATGCAACAAATCAATGGGGTTTCAAGTTAAGCAACAAATGTAAAAAATGTAATGTGCAAAGACATTTGTAATTCAGAAAAAAAGAAAAACCTCATGGGCATAAATATTTTGTAATCAATATTTGGCAAACAGATTGACATAAGAGAAACATAGTTTAGGTTTGTTATCATTTAATATGGGACTTGTTGGTATATGTTTTCATAATGTTGGGAGGGATTATGCAATCACTTTGAATATTTAAGAAAACTTGCTTTAACAAATAAATTATATTCTTTGTTAATACTTTACAAATATCTGGAAATATGCACTTTCCAGGATCTTTATTTATTTGTTTGATTATTTATTTATGTGTTGTTTTGCTTATGATATAGGCTTCAACAGTTAATAGTGTCAATCAGAATTTTGTTTATAAATATCTCTTCAACATCTGTTGCTAGTTAGTTTATCTGATTAGCTGTAGTTAATAATCATCAATAGACTAGACCTTGTTTCCCATCTGTGGAAACCAATGGGAGTGATAAGAATAACAACATTAATTTTAGTTTTACTAAGACCATAGCTACTTTATGATTAAAGATCTGTTAATATTTTATTTAGAACTATTACTATATCTATCAACATAGATTTCCTTTTTTAAACTTTTAGTTTAGCTACATTTGAGTCTTTTTACATTTTAATCACTTCTCTGTCCCAAGCCCTTCATTTATTCCTATACCTATTTAATATTCTTTTATAAAGATATTAATTTAATGAGTCCCAAATGATAGCAATATTAATCTGACAACTATCATTAAAGCGTAAGAAATAATCTGGTAAATTGCTTAGCCAGTGTTTGAATTATTTTGATTTAGTTAAATATATGGGAATTGCATTCATTACAGCTGTTTTTACAATTAATTGATAAAGTAAAAATGAGAGCATTGTGATCTGACAATGGGCAAAAGACTATAGTAACCAGTTTGGTGCTCACCTCTTTCAAACATGTAAACTATCAGTATGCATTTAAGTTTCAAAAACACAAGAGTAGTGAGTAAACAGATAATTAAAATCATTAAATTATGTCCTTCAATGTCAATAAACACACTCAATTTTTAAAGCTTTTGCTGAGGGTGAGTTTATTAACTCTTTGTTCTAGTAACTGTCTTGTGCAAAACACAGTTGAAATCTCCCTCACTACCAGTTTATATCTAACATTATATAATAAGCATAAATGTTGTTTAGTAACTTTAATTCCTAATCCCACTAGCCCCTTCATATTTGCTAAATATCCTGATTTGGTGTTCAATAATGGCCTCAAAACATACTTCCTTGTTGCTACTTATTGAACATATTAGGCAATATAGCATTGTTTCTCCATAAAACTATTGTTCCCTTCTCTTTCCTTTAAACGAAGAGTTTGTTAAAACAGTGTAATTCTTGAATCCAAACTTCTTTACATCATTTTCTAAAAAGATGAGTTTCTTGTAAAAAGACGCCAGTATATTACGTTTTAAATATGAGATACCCATTTCTAACCTCTGTTAAGATCTTTAATATTTAATGTTAATATTTAATGATAATGCTTTATGTGTTGAGCCCATGACTTATTGCACCATGTTCTATTTATTTATGAGATATTTCATGACCTACAAAACATGCCATACCTAATCTGAACCTATTCTAAAAGCATAAATGTCCAAAATGGTACTCTTTTTGACTACAAACATGCTATTAATTCACTATATTACTAAAATACTATATACAGTAGGCTTACTAATATTAACCCAGATTCCTAGTCCATCTGGAAATATTTCTAAATAAACTTACCTTCTCAAACACTTCTAAACTCCAATGATAGCCTGTGCAGAAAGAAAATGTATCCCTTTTTAATAATTATCAAATGAACATATCTTATATAGCATCATTCAAACAAGGAAAAAATACCATTTACAGGAATCACTGCAAGGGCACATATATAAAGCACATAAGCAGTGATTATATATATTTAACCACAAACACCTAGTAAACCTTCGTCATACAATTCTACTTACTCCTATTTCTGTATTACAGAACTATATGCGGCTATACCCCATTCATTGAGATTGGAGGTTGTTATTCACCTAAAATGACTTTCACTCATTTTTCTTACACCAGTTTAGACCACAATTGTATTAGGTTACTCTTCCAGCATTTGTGTTTTTACAGGACAAAGGACTTTTATTAAAATTCATCATAAAATCTCATTATAAAGTTACATCCTGCTGTACAGTATACAATCCTCTTGAAATAAAGAGTATAAGTAGCAGAAATTAATAGCTATGCGATTTAATGTATTTTCCTTCATAACTATGAATCTTTAAGATGACAATAAATAAAGTACTAAAATCAGAGCTCTTGCAATTGTATTGTTTTTGTACTCTTCTGCGTATAAAGCTTTATTTCCTATATGGGGAGATATATGACCTCATTCCATATAATTTTCCATCTGTCTCTTACCATACATACCTACAGAAAAGAAGAGAAGAGGAAAACATAATATTTTGTCTTTGCATTTCATTCTATAGTTCGACAATTCAAAAAGTGCATACTGTAAGATGCAATATTTTATTTTCTACCATACTATTTCAAGATCTTTAAATCTCATATTTAACTATACTCTATCTTACCTTACCTCTGCTCCCATTCAGAACATGCATGTATTGTAAATTTGGAAATATTATAAAGACAGTAGTGTTAAATCTTAATCTGCGTTATCACATTGCTCTAAAATGTATATTAGTAAATAAAGAAATGCAGACCTTACCCTTATCTCAAATCTTTTATTAATTGTTAATAAAACTACCATTTAAAGAAATTAGTATTTTGAAACCATCTGACTGAAACATATAAAAATACATACCCAATATGCTTTACACCACCAGCTGCAAAATGGGGTTAGAATCATAAACTTCCCAGGATTTCATCCACTTCAGTCTGACTCTGGTGCCTTCTAATGCAGTCTTAACAACAGTAACTGAGACTTAACCAATCAGGATCTCATAAACGTACTCTTAAAATGTTTCCCAGTACAGCCTACTGATACCGGTCCAGTGACAGAACCCCTTTCCTGTATTCATTTCTCATACTGACCAGATTACTAATCTGATATCAAAATTTCTGTTATTGAACACTCTTCCAATGAGACATTCAGTATTAAATTGGAACAGATGTAACCAAGCAGTCTGCTTTCCAAAGTGTTGATTCTAACAGTCATATCAATGCTGTGAGTGTGCCCTTCATTAATAAAATAACATATCAGACACAAGGTTTTATGAAATGACAAATAGCAACTCTTTACTTAAAAAAAAAAAAAAAAAAACTGATTATACATACAAGACAGTGTTGTAGAAGCACAGGCAAAAGAAAAGAAAATGTTTCAAACAGATAAACTGTTGACAAAAAATATAAATTAATCTTTTGTTGTTAATTTCCAATTTCTTATTGTTGATAATTAAAGCCTTTGGATGAAAGTAAAGCTCAACATGTCTATGATCCAGAAATCTAGGTTTAACTTCCCCCATAAATTAGAATTTTTCAAGTCCAAAAAACAGTCCCAGTCCAACAGAAAGAAAAGGACAGCAGCAACTCTGTTTCAGTACATTCCACAAAGGTTAGAGAGATTTTTCAAGTTCAAATCACAATCTTTATTCAAAAAATAAAAATAGGACAGTAATAGGTTTGGTTCAGGTCATGCCACAGAAGTTAGTTATAGCTCAGACAGAAGTAACACCCCTCTTCAGAAGTGTATCTAGGGTGGCGTGGCATGGGCAGCTGCCTTGATTGCACAGTGTTAGGTGGAGTGATCCACAGTATAGTGTGAGGGTATTAGCATCTGGTGATTTTTCTTAGGAGGGAAGTAGCATCAGAAATGGAGAGTGGAACTTTTTTTCTTGCTTTTACATAATGTGTAAAGGCATCACAAATCAAAACCTGTCACTACTCCTTACAAAATAAGAAAGGTGTACCAGATTGGAGAACAAAAATTTTTTTTTGCACCTCATCCTAGCATTGAGTGGCTTCAGAAATGGGACCATCACTGGCCATCAAATGAGTGAGCTATGACTTTGTTTGTCTTAATCATCTGGTTTCATTTTTTATGGTGATATAATGCAGCTTGTGAGGGAAACACTGAGGATGTCAACAGCAAACAATTCCATACTATAGCAAGCAATTTCATATTATTAAATATAAAACAGATATACATTCTACACATCTAATGACATACACAACTATTTACATTTTTATTTACATTCTTAAATACAAGAAAACATATATCATCTGATACCTGGAATGAAAATATGAACCCATCATAGAAAGTGTTTGCAATATTATGATAAATAACACCCTCATAGTGTTCCAGCTCTATATTTTCCTGTTATGCTGTGTGACTAAGCATTACTTTATACAATCCATGTCAGAAACATGAATTCCCTCTCATCAAAGACCTTAAAATATGGGATATTATTAAACATAATTCTTTATCCCTTGACGAGTTACGACTAATCCTTAAGGTCAATAAAAAATACACGGTTATTCTCCGTCAACTAAGAGAACTTACAACTTTGCAAACCAATCGTCTTTTCCTTGATTCGCAGGCAATTGATAAATTAAACTTAATCATAACTACAGTTTCTAACAATAAAAAAACAATTTCCTCGTCATACAAATTATTATTCCCATTACTATACAAAAGAAACTGTCTTTTCTCCAAATACTGGGATAATCAAAACTCTCCTATCTCAGAGGACCAAAAACTATTAGCTATAAAAACTACTATAGAATTATCTCCCTTCAGAAAACTCCTGTACACTCAACTGATGTTAAATAATAACTCCTATTATACCCCTGTAATAATTAACAAATTTAATCCTAATTCTTCTACTATTTGCACATGTTGTCCTGATGTGAGAGCTGATTTACTACATATTATGTGGCACTGCAACCACTCCCATAAATTATGGTGTTCTCTCAAAGTGCGTCTCAAACAAATGGGATACTATAGTTCTACCCTTTCATGGGAAACGGCTATCTTAAACATCCCCCCCTCCTAGTCTGCCTAAACTACACCTTCATATTCTAATAACATTATGTTCCCTCATAAAACTTTACATCACTTATAACTGGTTAGATCGTACCAAAATGTCTTGGCTGGGATTTAAAGATATGGCTATCAGGTATATCTCTGCTCAGAAATTCATTATAAGTGGACCTAAGAAGAGAGCTTACTTCAATAAACTTTGGAAGGGCTTGTTTGAGATAATTATGTGTGATTAAAATTTAAGTTAATATACACAAAACTTCCCTTATACTCATTACTCGTGTTCAAGGGGTATGTTTTTCTCCTATTGTATGACACAAATGGGGCTGTTTATTTTTGGTCTTTTATCCTATGACACTGTTTATACTTGGTCATGGTAGCATTGTAAATATTGTATTTTTTTAGGTTGTTGTTGTTAGTTAGTGTACTATGCATACTTTAGGTTGTGTTTACTCTTGTCTTTTCTTTCAATGTAAATCTGCTCTCATGGCTTTTGTTTTGTCTTATTAATAACATCGAAACCACTATGTAATTAATATTTGAATGATTCTTACTGCTTGTACTTTCATATGTATGCATGGTTTATATTATGGAAAATAAATAAAAATTTATTTGAAAAAAAAAAAACAATCCATGTCAGAAACAATCATCTAGAAACATATTTTAAAGTGTGAGTATCAAGCCCCCTTGTGACCTGTGTAAGCATAGCTATTCTGTGACTGCTCTGGATCTCTTGTCTGCCTATGCAAAGTAGGTTAATTTTAAAGCGATAAGCTTTAGGTGGAGTACTGTGGGGACATGCATGCTTATAAAGAGGAATGTAGAGGAAATTAATTAGATTATTTTAGGAATGATAGCAGTAGCAAATTATGTTTTATATCTAAAAACTGCTGATTTTTTTTTGTTTTACTTTTATGCACCAAATAAAGAGAGCTAATGTACTTTCAGAACTTTAGAGACTTTTCTAAGTTTTAAACATTGTCTAATTGTTTTGCACTATAAAAACTCAGAATTTTTTCAGTGTGAAATAAAGCTAACATTTCTCCTTTGCATGCAGTAGACTAATTAAGTGGTGTTGCATTATATTCTTTGCAGCAGCTCTAAAGGAAGAAGAAAACCCTAATTACTGGAGAAGTCAAGCACAAAACACCCTGCAAAATGCTCTCGCAATGCAACTGAACACTAATGTAGCTAAGAATGTTTTACTATTCCTTGGAGATGGTAAGCATTAAATGCATATAGCTCTGTTCAATAATTCCTTTATATTGATCCCGTTCGGTATGGTAATTGAAAATGTTTGGTTTGACATGCAGTTTAACAAGGCAAGCTAAAATCACTGTTATAAAATACAGTGCAGGGCATTTGATTTTATAAAGAATTCTTCAACTGTTCACAGCACAAAGCTGAATACTGTGAAGCCTTTACCTTGAACTAAATCATGCTTGTGTGGCAAGAAACTATCAAACAAAGTGAGCTATAAACAAAAAGGGACAGACAGCTAACAACAGTTTAAATCCTAGCAACGTTCTTAAAGCTGCATGTAGCAAACCTAAACAGAGTGAATGTTTCAGTATCTGATGGTGGCAGAAGGACAGCACCTAGGGAGTTACAGGGAGATACATCACAACAGTGAAAAGTGACTTCATGAACAAGTCAAGGGCCTACAGGAAAGTGTTTCTAGGTGAATGAGGAAAGAAAGAGAATAAGAACTGAAACTGGAAAACTGGAAAGAATGGGAAGCAGTACAAATATGGGCCTGATATCAGTCTTCACCTGGGAAAATTCATGGAGTCTGCTAGTATGGAAAGTGGGAAGAATGCAGGGTGGGAACTGGCAAACAAAGTGGGAAATGATGAGAAAGAAAAATGGAAAGGGGTAAAGGGGATCAAGACAGACAAGGTGCAGATGAATACCCTCGGTGGGTTCTGAGAGGAGTGGCAAATGCTTTATAAGAACTAAATAAATCAGACTCATCTCTATAAAATGGGGAAGCTTATAGAAGAGATCTTGCCAGGGAGGCCAGTGGCTTATCTGGGAGAAACTAAGCTAAAGGATTCTAATCAGTATGTAGACTATATATTAATTTGGATAATATCTCCCTTAAGGAAGTCAGTGCTGTTGAAAGTGGTCTTTTCTAAAGGTGATTTCTGCTGTGCCAGACCTAAAGTAAAATAACTCTGTAAATCAGCATAATCTTGGTACCTTTATTATTTTACAGTTTGAAATGTATTTGTCATCTAGAAAACAACACACAATGTTAGGATTGAATAAATAATGCTAATAAAATATATTTATCATTTTATACTTGTTCACTGTTATATTTTAAAATAAATCTAAAGAAATGATAAAACAGCTACTAATATATCTGCACTATCATCTCTAATTCCTCCTGGTAAACTGGAACTTCATAGTAACTTAGCACTTCATACTCCAAAATGAAACAGGAATAGTGAAAAGGGGTAGCAGTTTGAGCCACCAAGATGCTGGAGTGTATATCTAATAGTATTAAGGCAGTGAGTTAAGATTGTGAGCTGTAGTTTCTGTGGTACAGGGTTTGATTCCCTCAACCCTCATTGCCTACTGTGTGATCTTGAGCAAGTCACTTACCCAGACATTCCTCCTGGGTCACTCCTGAAAAGGGAGTGTGTGTGTCCATTGGGCTTATCTAATTAACACATGAGTATTGTTATTAGTGCACCATAGGGCCTTGCTGGGGCCACATCTGAGTACTGATTACAGTACTAGAAGTTATACAGGGAAAGGGAGATTGGAATGTTCACATCAGTGCAAAAAAGGTAACTGCAAGATCAGAGGAGTAGAGATGGTACATGCATTCATTAAAAGATTGTAAATAAAGGAGAATTATATATGAGTTCCCGGACTGCTAAGGAAAAATAGTGCAGCGTCCAAAACATGAGAAAGGTCAAGGGACTAAGATGAGTAGGCAAATAACAAACTGAAGGAAGCCATTTAAAGTTTGTAATGAGGGAGTTCAGTTGCACAGAGTGGGTGATGAATAGACAGAACATATTCCTAGCAGAGGATTGTAAATTGTTGATATGGGACACATTAAAAATTGTTAGGGTAGACAGTGGAGGGATAGGTGAAATAAATCAACTGCAGCCCATAGTCAGACTTGATCAACACTCTCTGCCAGCTTGTTTTTTACACCTTTCTTAAAATTGACTGGGATGTACATCATTGCATCATCAGTAAAAACAGAGTCTATATTAGATCACCGAATGCTAAAAAAAGCGAACGGGGATTAATCGACCCTATGTAAGCGAAAGCTTAAAATATCAAAGCAACAGAAACCCAAATTTTTTCCTAGGGAAAGAATTCAGTTGTCCGTTTCTGTTGCTTCGGTATTTTCAGTGCTGTGGTGGAAAGTTACAGGTTGGGTTCAGTTAAGTGTGCGATTGTGTGGATGTGAGTGTTAGGGCGGGTTAGGTGAGTTAGGGTTAGGGCGCGGGTTAGGTATGTGTGCGATTGTGTGGACGTGAGGGTTAAGGTGGGTTAGGTGAGTTAGGGTTAGGGAGCGGGTGAGGTGAGTGTGTGATAGTGATGGACCTTAGGGTTAGGGTTTGGGTTAAGGTAAGTGGATAGTTAGTGGTGTGTGTATAGTTTAGTGTAGGGTTAGGTGTCAGATTTTAGGTCTATGTGTGTGGATTGCTGTTTGTTTGGTGTGCTTGTGTTGTGTGTATGTGTTTTGGAACAGCATTTTTTTTCCCTAGGAAAAAAATCGCTGTTCTGACAGTTCGAGATTGTAAGCTTTCGCTTACATAGAGTTGATTAATCACCATTCACTTTTTTAAGCATTCGGTGATCTAATATAGACCCGTAAAAACATACTTTTTCTAACAGATCTTTCATGATTTCATTTATACAGACATTATAAAAGAATGGCCCAAGTGCTACCTCAAATGACACCCTACTTCTACTAAATGATGACTGTAATACCCTGAAACACATGCATAATGCAGCATGCAATTTAGTGCAGTCCCATGTAGATGTGTTAGGAAATTTAATTTTTAGCAATCTGTATGAAGAAATGGATTAATTGCTGTTAGCATTGACCCCAGACTACAATAACATTTGGTGCACAATTTTTTAGCTGTAATACATTCTACTAGGCTATGCTTCAGATAATACACTGACTGTCCAACAACCAAGTGTCAAATATCCCTTACCTTACATTAGATTCTCTCCATCTGAGATGCTGGTATATGCAACAGATATCTTCAGTACCTAGTAAGTATGTCATCAGTTTTTCTGAATAAAATATGAATTCTATTTCTTTTGCATCCCAAAGTTTGCTTTCTAATGTGATAAACATAAAACAGCATATTCTTGTTTCAAAAGACGGGCAGAAAGACAAAACTTTTCTCTTGGGAAAATTCACATAATGCAAGGAGAGTCATCCATTTTATGCAAACAGGTACAGATGCTGTAACCATTCTGGGTGGGATAACGTCAAGACTCAAAGGATGTCACAGTACTAGCATTTCTTTGTCTGAAGTGTTCATCTCCCATTCTCTTTTGTGAGTTTCTCTAATATTGTTTTCTATATAGTTATGACTAGTTTATCTGATAAGAATGTCTTATTCATTTTATTCATCTAACCTTTTAACCAGGAATGGGAATTCCCACAGTAACAGCAGCAAGAATTCTAAAGGGGCAGTTATCTGGCCAATCTGGAGAAGAGACTATGCTTGCCATGGACACCTTTTCACATGTCGCCCTCTCTAAGGTAATTGTAATAATAAAAACAGAATGCACAAGTAGAATGTGTAGATGTTTACTCAGGTAACTAGACTTATTTTTGGTGATGGATCTTTTTGAAATTATTTTGATAAATGGTAAAAAACACGCATTGTATTTAAAAAAAAGTTTCACTGCAGTCAGCAGATGCAAACCAGGAATGAATGTCTCACTTGACTCTGTGTGTGTGTGTGTGTGTGTGTGTGTGTGTGTGTGTGTGTGTGTGTGTGTGTGTGTGTGTATGTGTGTGTGTGTGTGTGTGTGTGTGTGTGTGTGTGTGTGTGTGTGTTCTAAACACAATGAAGGAGGATGGCACACTGCAAAAAGAAATAATTACATTATGACTATACTGGTTAATTACTATCTTCTTTAATACAGTTTGTGTAGATTCAAGCAAACCCATAAATTCAGGACTCATGTAACAGGTTCTACAAAAACAAATAAGTAAAACAGAATGTGCATAACAGACAACATCTATAGAGATATCAAAAACAGAAAATATTGTCTCAGGTACCAAATGAGGCCCTTCATCTGGAAAGCTTATTATTTGTTTGGTTCCAGTCTGTGTGTGCACTGGTTCAAGCTGGTTGGCAGACATTGATATGGAATAGCTTGGTGCCTTAACTTTACTTGCTAAATGCATACAAGTGTATTATTATTATTATTTTATTATTTAAGTTTGATGACCGGGGAAGTCTACTGGGCCATAAAGAGTCCATTTTCAGTGGAGGCCCGGGGAGAAAAGCTCCAATTATTGCAAGCCACATATTATATGTCACAAAAGAATAACAAAGATTTGTACAGAACAATTAAAACATTTACAGAAATATAATACATTATGTAATAAGCTTTTAGTGAGTTAACATTTAAACAGAAGGTTACTAGCCATTTTGGAGGTTGGGTAAACTGAACATTTGCAGAAAAAGAAATTTTTTGTCAAATAAGCTCTTTGTAAGTAAACATTAAACAAGTAGCTAGTAGCCCTTTGCAGGTTAGGTGGACAATTTTGCATGGAGAGAGTATCAGAAAATTGGATTATGGAAAGTATAGTACATTAGATAGCAGAGAGAAAATCTAATGATTGATCTAATGAAAAATGTGGCCATGAATACAAAAGCAAAGGCTTATATGTTGATCTTCTGTTAGATAAATGCTTTATGAATTAATCTGTTGTTTTGCAAAGTTTCAAGTTGAGCATCTGAATAGTACTAATGTGCATTATAATTGACTTTTCTCTCCTTTGCACTTCACAGCCATTTCTCCCCTTCTGTTTCTCTCTCTTCCTGTCAGCCTAATTTTTCCCAGGTGCTTGATTCCTGGTCCTCTTTTTTCACCTAACTTTTTGCTCACCCATTTGTTACTAACACTGGAAAATAGTTGTAATTATAAAATGAGAGAACAGTTAATGGATAAGATGTAAATGAGGGAAACAAAGGAAGATACAATAAACTGAATATCAGTATCTGGAGAGAAGAGTGTGAAAAGCAAGAGGGAGTGCTGCAACAAGAGGGGAATTGGAAAAGTTGTAACAGAAGTTAAAAGAAAGGGTATTGTGGAAGAATTACTAAATTATACAATAGAAATGAAGTTATGAATGCAATTCATGTATTGCTGTACAAGGCTGGATCCAGCACAAGATTCCCTAGACAGCTGCCTAAGGCCCAATACTAGGTGGCAGCCCATCAATGTCAGAAAACAAATGTCCCACATTCATCTCTTTAATGTTTGTCCACTTTGTTTTGATGTGTGAAAGCACTTAGTTTTATTCTTTCATTGGACTGAATGTACAGCCAATGAGAGAGAGAGAGAGAGAGAGACTTCTTGGAGCATGTCACAGTCAAACTGGTTCAATAGCGGACAAGTATTACAACGCTAGTACATTCAGTCTTATTAAGAAAAAAAACTACACTCTGCTGATGCTGTTGCAGTGTAGATGTGGTAACATGTGGATGTGTGTGTGTGTGTGTGGTTCCCATTCAGAAGCCTGAAACATCATAAGCCTGAAAATCAAAATCCTGAAACCAAAAGCCTGAAAATTCAGAATCCTGAAAACTCAAAATCCTGAAAGCCCAAAATCCTGAAAGACCAAAATCCTGAAACTCAAAATCCTGAAAACACAAAATAGACATACTGATGTCATTGTGGCTTTGCTATTGTTAGCCCTGTGGTGTTACGTCATGCGTTGGGGTCAGGTAAGTGTGCGGTTGGTTTTATTTTAGGGTTAGGGGCGGTTTAAGTGAGTTAGGGTTAGGGCGCAGGTTAGGCATGTATGCAATAGTGACAAATATTGGGGTTGGGGCGGTTTAAGTGAGTTAGGTTTAGGGCTGGTCAGGTGAGTGTGCGATAGTGACGGACCTTAGGGTTAGGGTTAGGGTCAGGGTCAGTTGGTAGATATTAGTGTCTTTATAGTGACATATTAGCATTATTTGTGTTTTCAGGATTTTGAGTTTCAGGATTTTGGTCTTTCAGGATTTTGGTCTTTCAGGATTTTGAGTTTTCAGGATTCTGAATTTTCAGGCTTTTGGTTTCAGGATTTTGATTTTCAGGCTTATGATGTTTCAGGCTTCTGAATGGGAACCGTGTGTGTGTGTGTGTGTGTGTGTGTGTGTGTGTGTGTGTGTGTGTGTGTGTGTGTGTGTGTGTGTGTGTGTATGTGTGTATGTGTGTGTGTGTGTGTGTGTGTGTGTGTGTGTGTGTGTGTGTGTACATGCGTGTATGTGCATCTGTCCTTATTTTGTAGCATGTCTATAAATTTGCCTCATATTTTTGCCTTCCTCATGAAAATATATAATTTTCTGTAAATTAATGATGATTATGGTCAGTCACTAATGCTAGTCATTAGCATTAAATAGTTATTATTATTTAAGAAAATGTATGCTCATGCAACAAATGTTCTACTGAATTTTTAAATAAATTACAGGTGTCTGGCACATAGTATAGAGTATTAAGGCAAGAATCTGGCAGTCTATTGGCCGTTTTGGGCCAATTTCTAGCTCTTTCAAGTCCCCCTGTATAAAACCCGCTTTGGCGTGGCTTTGCGCGATTTTGCACATAGCGCAGCATCGGGCAGCTCCACTTAATTGGGTTTAAACCATTCTTGGCTCCACAAAGTCTGCTCTTCACTTTTTCCCTTAGAACTGATCTAGTTCTCATAATAAACACCCTATTCCTACTCTAAAGCCTGGCACTTGCTCACTAAAGCAATTATATAAGTCAGCACTAAAAAATTAAAAGCACTACACCCTCACAAACTTCCCTTGAGTACCTTGTTCCCCATTAGCCCTTTTTTTCAATTAGAAAGGAATTCCCAATACTATTCTAGCATGTCCAAAGGTCAGTTGTCAATCTCCTGTCCGGTTCAGCTGGTGAATCTGGGAATCTTGAGGCAATGTTACAACTGCCTCATGTACACAGACAACCCTCTCCAACAAATTCCAACATATGTGAGAGATGCAACCATATAGCCAAACTGGAGGCTAAGCTCTCTCAACTCACTACTGGCATAACCAGCCAGGAGGAGAAGGAAACCACACTCACTACAATTCCAGTCTCACACAGACGTACCACGACAGCAAACCAAACACATAAACACACAAAAACATACTCGGAGGCTCTAAATAAAAATCTGCCTAAGCAGCAGAGACCTCCAAAGCAGACACCCAAGCAACCGCTACCCCAAAACAAAACACGTGCAACACATAGTTCACAAAGCCAGTGTGCCGAACAGTCACAGCCCTTAAGGCTAAACAACACACCCGATACACTTGTAATAGGTGACTCTATCGTCAGACACACTGACGTCCCGCTCACCAGGCTGAACAAGGAGAAGGTCACGGTGAGTTGCCTGTCGGGCGCAAGGATCCGCCACATAACACAAGCACTCAGGTCACTCCAAGGCAAGTACAAATATGACTCAGCCATTGTCCATGCTGGTGTGAATGACCTGAGATGTACCTCCCTGGACTACATGAAAAGAGACATAGAGGAGCTCTCTGAGCATGTAGCCCAGGCCTGTATGACCCTGACCTTGAGTAGCATCTTACCCTCACCAAGAATGATGCCACAATATGAAGACAAGATGATCAATTTCAACAATTGGCTTAAGTATTGGTGTCATTCAAAGGGGATCCAATGCCTGTCAGCCTGGGATGACATGCTCGACAAACCACGATGCTTCGCTAGGGACAGCTTGCACCTGTCACCCCTGGGCTTTTGGATATTGGCAAAGGCTTTTGCCACCCCCTTAGTGCCTTTTTTAGGCAAGGCTCAAAAGACAAACCCACCTCCATAGGTATCACAAGGGATAAGAAACTAAGAGTAATGCTACTCAATGCCAGAAGTCTAAACCTCAAGATGCATGCACTCAAAACTCTCCTTAGCATGGATAAAATTGATATCTGTGCAGTAACAGAAACCTGGTTCAAGGCTCCCAAGAGCACCCCAGCACTACCAGGTTATACCTCATATGATGCTTTTTGGCCTCAAAACTTGGACCGAACCACAAAAGGAGGGGGAGTATCAATATTCGTCAAAGATACCCACACCTCCAGGTTGGTGGCACAGCACGAAGCATCAGAGACTATCCATGTGCAACTAACAGTGGGTAAAACTGCCTTCCAGTTTATAGCCTGCTACAGACCACCCTCCCAAACCCAGGAACCCCACTTGGCCTTCCTGAGAACACTTGAAAATATGAAGGTCTCTCCAAACACCATTATATTGGGTGATTTCAACTACCCAACCATAGACTGGGAGCATTACTCTAGCTCCAACACCCTAGCCCAAAGGTTCCTAGAATTTATAAACTCAAATGCTATGGAACAACTTGTTACCACTCCCACAAGAGGGGAAAACATACTGGACCTGATCATCACCAACATGGGGGCTCTATGCTCCAGACCAGTAGTGTATCCTTCACTGGTAAGATCAGACCATACACTAATCTCACTGGATATTCACATCCCGACCCCACCTCCTGCCCAGAAAATCACAGTGAAAAATGTCTCCAAAGCGAATTTCACACTCCTCAAAACCGAGGTGGAATCCTTCAAAGCCCTCAGGCCTGTGGAAAATATGGCACAGACCACAGAATCCTTTATAAATGCATTCTATGAACACCTTCAGGAATGCATGGATCATGCAATCCCAAATAAAACCAAGACCCAATCCTCCAAAGGCAGGCATCCTGTCTGGTGGACCCCAGCCATAAACAAATTATACAATAGAAGGAGGAAGCTACTACATGATAGAGCAAAATCCCAAAAAGGGAAGGCATCTCTGATCAGTATTAGCAAAAAACTACAGGCACTCATAAAATCGTCTAAGGCCAGCTTCGAGAGAAAAATTGCACAGGACACTAAGGATAATCACAAGGCTTTCTTTAGTTATGTTAGGAACCTGGGTGGGAATTCCCAGATATGCTCAGAATTAGTCCAAAATGACAATAAATATACCGAACCCACAGACATTGCCAACATCCTAGCTGACAAGTTCAGTGCAAACTCTCCCCCCCCCACCAAAAGGGCAAATATATATCCCAGCAGAGTGCTGCCCCCCTGACATCTCAGATGCTCAGGTAAGAGCCACCCTCTCCAAAGCAAAAAACACAGCATCAATGGGACCAGACTGTGTCCCAGGCTGCGTCCTACATGAACTCCAAGAAGAGCTAAACCCAAACATAAAACTACTGTTCAATCTCAGCCTTACTACGGGATATGTACCCAAAGAGTGGCGTACAGAAACAGTGGTCCCTCTCCACAAAGGTGGTGCCTCAACGGATCCTGGAAACTATCGCCCCATAAGCCTGACTAGCTTGGTCTGCAAAGCTATGGAAAGGATCATCATGGACCTCATAAATAAAGATATTGGGGACCTACAGACACTGAATCCTACCCAGTTCAGCTTTGTTAAGGGCAGATCCTGCCTCTTAAACCTAGTCAATTTCTTTGAAACAGTCACCAAGGCATTTGACGAGGGGAAGGTGGCCCACACAACCTACCTGGACCTCGCAAAAGCCTTTGATACAATACCCCACTCGGGCATTATAGATAAGCTCACCAGCTTAAATATAAATGCCTATGTCACTAGATGGGTTGCAAACTGGCTCAAGGACAGAACCCACATGGTTAGAATTGCTGGAGCCATGTCAGTCTCCAAACCAGTTACAAGTGGCGTCCCACAAGGCTCAGTCCTGGGACCTCTCTTTTTTGGTATATATTTCTCAGAGGTACAGGCCAACACGGAAGGACTGTGGCTGACCAAGTTTGCAGATGACTGCAAACTAGGCACCATAATCGACTCTCCAGCCGACACAAGCATCCTACAAAAGGGCCTCATAGAAACAGACAACTGGTGCCAGAGCCATGGCCTCAAGCTAAATGCCAAAAAGTGTATAGTCATCCCCTTTGGCAAAAACAAAGTGCCCACAAATTACCACAGAGGTGGTAATCCATTAAGTATGGAAGAAGTAATTAGGGACCTAGGGACCCAAGTTGATAGCAATCTCTCATTTGAAAACCATGTGGCCAAAGTGGTTAGAAAAACATTTTATGTAGCCTACCTAATCATGAAGGGATTCACATCTAGATCAGGGGAGGTCATCGTGCCTCTTTACTCATCCCTCATCAGGCCCATAATTGAGTACAATGCCCCTTTTGGGATGTACCTTACCAGACACCTGCAGCAACTGGAAAGACCCCAAAAGTACCTCACCAAGAGGATCAAAGGGCTCAAACAGATGCCATATGCTGCCCGGTTAAAGAAACTCCAGCTCTACTCAGTGGCATACCGCCTGCTCAGAGGCGATCTGTGCCTGACGTATAAAGCCATGTCCAACCCGGAATTAATGGACATGCTGCAATCCAAATCCCATCGAGCTACGCATTCGAGAGACTTGAACTTCAGCACTGAAATAAATAGGACATGCTGTAGGGACAGATTCATAACCCAGAGGCTCCCTTCACTCTGGAATAAAATCCCAGTCCAGGTTAGGCAGAGTCCCTCATTGACTCTCTTCAAGAGGAATCTTGATGAGTGGATGGGAGATCATAGCTTTACCCCGGGTATCACTTCTGTGTCACTGTTAGACAGAGGCACAGTATACTAACCTCAAAAAAAGGGCATAGCAAAATTCATTAAAATGGGTGACGAAAGCCAAACACACTCTAGCTAGGCTTATAAATGCCATAGGGCAGATAGCCTAGTATGAACCTATGAACCTATGACTTGTTAAAAAACAACTTCCTTTAGTCATAAGTTCAGGTTTTGATTACTTCCACCTCCATTTACCTACTGTGTGACTTTGAGAAGGGTTGCCTCTAAAAAGGGAACACTTTTGTTCAGTAGGTTTACACCATTAAAAAGTAGATAAAATACTATTTAAATTTTGTCCATTTTGTGCCTTAGTTAACCAATTTGTTCACCCAGTATTTCTGCTGGAGTAGTCTGCATGGATTTTTTAAAGTCTGCCAATTCATTATAGTATCAAAAATATGTTCCTAATTAGCACTTTTTCCCCATCACACCTCCAACATTTGCAATCTACCTGAGGAAAAATTATTTCCAGTCTGCTTAGGGTATAAAAATACTTATGCAAGCACTTCCAAACAAAGATCCTAAATCTTCTAGAATCTGTTGTATATTTGAGAGCCATACATATATCCTCCCATTGTTTCTTGGAGAACTGCTTATCCAGTCTTTCTTCCCAATCCTTTCTAACCTCCTCTGATTGATTCCTATAGTTATCATGCAACATTTTATAATTATCCCTTTTATCAGTAGCTTTTGTTTTAGATTCTGCTAAAATCTCTACCAGTGTTGGTCTTTTGCTTAGGAGCCCCCTATTTCTTTCTCTTTGCCTACAATCTGATATCAATCTGTGATAGGGAAGGCAATCTCTAGCCTGCAGTTCAATTGAATTCTTGGGCTTTTACCTTTCCCTCTCTAATCATTTGCTCCCAATATCTTGGTTCTTTGCCACTTTTCTCCAGTAAACCTCAGCCTCCTCTTGCCTATTCTCTGTACTCGTAATTGCTGTCATCCCTATCTGAAAAATCTCCTTTCTACATTCCCATGTAGGCTTAGTCCTTAGAATACTTTCTGCTATTTTATGGATATGATATTCTGTATGGTTGTTATTCTCTTTAAGGATCTGCATCCAAAATCCCAGTCTCTCCTGGTTTCTTAAGCTTCTCCTGTTTATCATCATCTTTTCCACTTTGAATTATAGCTTAATGTTCATGCTATGTTTAGGAGCCTTAACTGTGTAGCTCTGATATACCCCTTCAAATCAGATAATCTCAAACCCATCTTGTTCTATTGGACGGACCAACTTATCCCATTTGACCCTTGCCCTCTTCCCCTCCCAGATGAAATCCTTTCAACTCTTTATTGCTATCCACAAAATGGTTGATAAAATATGCCTGACCTGTGTATAAAACTAAAGGGACCAAGGGTAGTTTTACTGCTTGCATCTTGCAATTCATATCCATAAAACAGAGCTTCCAATTTCTCAGTTTCTGTATTATCTTTTTCTTAGACTCGTTCCACATATCCTTAGCTGCCATGACAAAATGCTTTTTAAATAATACTGCTAAGTACTTCATTTATTATATCCCTACAAATATGGGTATTGCTGAACCAATTTGTGTGTGGGTACATAGTTTACAGCTATTGCCTTTGTTTTATCTTCATTAATTTTGTATCATAAAAATACTTGAAACTGTCTCAAAATGTTCCACAACACTAAAATGTCCTTTTCTGGTTGTATTAGGTATAACATAATATCATCTGCAAGTAAAGCCAACTTGTCTTGACTACCATACCAATTATATCCTTTAATTTCTGAGTCTCTTACTTTCTTTGCCAATGGTTTTAAATATAACACAAATAAAAAAAGAAAAGAGGACACCCCTTCCTGATTTCTCTGCTCAAACAGAACTTATCAGAGAGGACCTCCCCATTTCTATTTTCATTTTCAATCCCTCATATATCCTCCTAATCAGCCTTATAATTTTATCAGGGAATGTAAATGCTTCTATTACCCTAATCATAAAATCTCAGCTTACTCTGTCAAATGCTTTCTCTGCATCAAGACTCGCCCACAAAGTGATATTTTCTTTCATTCTGCTTCCCTCTGGATGATCATTGTTCTATTAAAGTTGTCAAATGATTGCCTTCCTTCCACAAAACCACAATGATCCATATCTATTTATTGTGGCATCATTTCTGCCATTCTTTTAGTCATTATAGACATAAACACTTTATAAACATGGTTTAGAATCAAAATGGGGATAAATGGAGCTGGATCTAATGGGTGTTTACCATGTTTAGGTATTATAGCCACAACTGCTTTTTTCCAACTCCTTTTAAAATAGTGTTAAACAAAACCTTCCAGATATTTATTACTTTCTTCTCTCAAAGCTTCCAAAGTTCCACAGGAATACCATATATTCCTGGGGACTTTCCTGTAGATTGGTTATACATCACCATTTTTATCTCATCTCCTCCTATCCTAACTGTTAATATTTGAATCTCATCTACTTCTAACCTTGACAGATTTAATTCCTCTATCAACATTTCCATTTATACTTTTTTTTGATTTCCACAGTTCTTTGCTTTATATAGATTTTTATAAAATTTCTGAAATATTTCTAATACCTTTATTGGATCTCTGGTTATTTGTCTTGTTATAGGCTCCCTAAGTTTGGCGACAACCCTTTCTACTTTCTGTTGCCTAAGCGGTCATGCTAAATGTTTTTGTGCTGTGAAGTCATTGTCAGAAAAACAGTTGCTTAACAGCAATCTTTCTAAACTCATTAATATTATTGAGGCAGTCCCTTATTTTCTCTTTAGCATTCTGCAGTTGCACCTCTTCTTGTTCTGTGAGATTATCCCTGTACTGCAATACTTTAACCATTGTCAATCCCTCTAAATAATTCTTGTTACTTCAAAACCATGTCTCTTTTTTGTTTCCACCATATTTTTAAACTTCACTTTAATTTTTATCCCACTCCATAGCTATATTTTCAGAAGAAAATTCTATCTTCTCTAATAACTCCTGAATAATTTCCACTACACATTCCTTAAACCCCTTTCTTTTTAACAGATATGTGGGGAAATGCCAGTGTTTCATTTTTATTTCATTACCATGCATTTTTGTTTTAGTTGTTATTGGCACATGATCTAAAATAGTTATTGGCTGCATATCAAAACTTTCTAAGTGCTGTCTGTTTTTGTCTTATCATTATTCCTTTCCCAGATGTAAAAAGAACTTGGATGCTTTCACAAAACATTATCACATAGCCATTGAAAGAAGTATTCTGTCTTTATTGCCCCCTTATCAGATTGTTTCCATAGAAACATGAGACCCACATACACAGTTGCCTTCCACTACGCATACTGCACTGTAAACAAAGTAGAGGGAATTTTTTTATTATATTCAGTGTTCTTTTATTTATTTGCTTCTCCTTAAAACCTGTTAGTAAATCAATACAAGGGTCTTAATCCAGTCATTCCTCTATGCGAAAATAAGAAAAAGCATATCAGTTTTTCTTATATCATGCTCTTTTCTGCAGGCTTTCTTCCCATTTTACACTGCAATGCCTACATCTCTTAAAACTGAACAAGAAGAGAGAAAGAAGAAGGAAAAAAACAGCGGCACCTACTTACATTAGTAACCTTGTTATACACAAAAATAACTGAAAAAGCTTGACTTTATAGCATGCAGTATATGGCATATATTATAAAAATACTGTTAAGAACAAAATTTAGTTTTAATTACAGTTGACTCTTTCCTTCCTCTTCCCTTCTCCTAAATGTTCTTCCAAACCTTAATGACATGAGGTAGGGCATATGCTTTAAAGTCCTCTACAAGTTTAACAAATTCAAAAAATCTAATATTTCCAGGTTTTCATGTTCTGTCCTACTTTACAAATGTAATTAATTCTTTGTAATTCCGCATTTATTCATCAATTTCCAAGTTGCTAGTTTTCTTCCTGTTGATCTTCATCTCCCATATCCAGTCATTGGTTCATTACAAATGTACTGTTAGTTCTTCTAGTCAACTCTTGTGCTTGCTTTTTTCTCTCAAGCACTTTCCTTTAGAACATTGGAAACAATTTCACTGGCATAGTCTCTCTCTGCACTTTATTATCCAAAGAATAAGAAGCAGAATCCCCTTCTGTTTGATAGGTCACTTTTTGTTGGACAAATTTTTGTATTTGTATCAAAAAATGATTTTGACCATCCAGGAAAATATATTCTGAAAATAGCGGGATACAGAGGCTTGAATCTTACACCTGCTTACACCTGCTTCTCAACATTCCCTGATTGCTGGAATAATTTTACTCACCTTCTGCCTAGTCTACCATGTGTATTCATTTTCCAAAAACACTCTACTGTCTACCAATTTTAGTATTTTGTTCTTCCGCCACAGTTTTGTCAGAATCATCTCCTTCTGTTGGTAAGATTGCAACTTTACTATTAAAGGTCTGGGCTTCTTTTGTATGACCAGGTTTGGGCATACACACGTGCCCTTTCAATTAACAACTCCTACTGTGGAATTTCAGCCCAGTTGCTTATTTGTGCTTTCATAAAATTAATACAGTCTGTCCCTTCCAGTTTTTATGGTATAGCAGAAAATCTCAGGTTTTCTCTGCATGCTTTGCCTTTGAATTCTACCATTTTTGGAACAACTCTTCTTGGGTAGTCAGTCTCATATTCAGCCAGCCATTTCTTCATTTCAGCCTCTGCTTTTTGCAGTTTGTCAGCTTATCTGAATATCTGTTTAAAGCTTATTCCATTTTTTTCAGCCTTTTGTTATTTGCATTGATATACCCCTTCAGTGTGTCATTTATTTTAATCAGCTCTGAGCATATTTGACTTATTTTTTTCCTCTAGATTACTAGAAGTTATGTCTTGCACCAAAGCTGGAGCTTGAACTGCCCTTTGCTGAACAGCTGCAGGATTCTTCCCAGCCAGTATTTTCTCCTCATCTTTTTTTATTTATTTTCTTTCAGATTCACTGAATTTATTTTTGCTGGCATCTAGGTAGTGCACTTACTAGCCAGTTACGGAAATTTACCAAAAAAAAAAAAAACAAATTCACTGGTTCTCTTTTCTGAGTTTCTGTTTTCACACTGGGAGAGCTGAAATTAATCTGTTACTCAGTGTGCAGTCATCTTGTAAGTCTTGTTTTGTTGACTGTTGACAGTGATTTTTATTATCTGGTTGTGAATAAACTGTACAACATAAAGTCTATACGTTTTAATACACTTTTAATTTCTTTTTTTGTAGGCAGATGTGTGTAAAATGCACTGTGTTGGGCTACACCAGTGCTTGCTTATCACTTAGAGCAGATGAGTAAGGCTATGAGCTGTCAATGAAGTGCTTCCTGTAGTGCAGGGTTTGATTGTGCAGTGTTTGATTCCCTCAGCCTTTGTGTGTGACAGTAACTGAAACAATTCACCAGATAGTGCTCCTGGTGTACCCCTGAAAAAGGACAGTTTCATCTAGTGGACTGTCCCAGGTTGTTAGCAAATGAGTTATGCATTGTCTTTGAATCCATGCACCCTTTACATAACCTCTTATTAGTGCTTCAGTATATATTTGACTATGAATCCCCAGCATAACTCTTGTAGGTAATGGCTTGCTAGATGTGCTTTCAATAAATGCAAATTTCAAGGGAAGATACATTTTTGTGTTTATGCTAAATCTGTTTTCAATCTGAGAGGTTTTTTTTGTTGTTTTGTTTAGCAAATGTCTGCCATTGTTTTTGCTGTAAAATTTGAAATGGAAATTTTTAATTAAATCCAAATATCTGAGATTATTGTAAAAATAAAAAATAAAATAATATGCACACTGACAAGTTTGAACAGTATTTTATGGTAAGTAGGAGAGACAGCCAAAAATGGTATACTGGTATGGCTTGGAGTTTCTGGTCCGTTCCCCTGCCTATGACCCCATTTTACCATGATCCTTCTCTTTCTATATATCATATTTGAGTTCTACCTGTGGATTCTGTGATCTAATCATGTGAGAATACTGAAATATGTTGAAAAAATCTGAGAAATGTATAAAATAATAAACATTATAAAGAAAAAATAGGTTCTTTATTGCTTTCTAAACCAGTCTGGCGTGTATTTAAATATTTTACATGCCTGCAAACTGTATAGGAGCTCATTCTCTCCTAGCATATGTATTGCTTGGGACTTCACACCACAATTATAGTATTCTTGGCCACTGAGACCTGTAGAATTAGGTAAACTGGAACTACCATTTTAATAAGTCAGCTGTTGGCTTTTGAACTAGATAAGGAAAACTAGTAATGTCAACGTACTCATGGCAGATGTCCTGTGTATGTACTGCCACTGCTGTCGACATCTGTATTACATAGCTGTGATTCTCTGTAAAACTTTAGATTCTTTCCACTTACTATGTAATTATATCATGGTTTTGCATTTTATCCTTATACTCCAAATGTGTTGTTACTCTATGCCTTTTATTGAAGACTGAACTAGCTGTTATCATATATGGTTTTACAGCTGAATGATTCAAATATTGTTCCAGAAATAAACATAATTGTGCACTTCTAATAGTATTTACATAGATTTTTCCTTTGCATATTTTTGTTTTGAGGTTTTTCCATGGCCTTCCAAAGAAAATGGGCCTGGACCAGATGGACCACCTTTTCATGAAAATATTAATAAATAACTAGAAATCCCAAGTATACAGCAGTCTGAAAGGACCAGTAAATCAAATACCATGCAAAATGGTCTTAGAAAATAATGCAGAACTGGTGACTCATATTTATCTGGCAGCCTAAATGCCCCAGGACTGAAGTAAGGGGGAAAATTTGACTGACTGATGGTTAACTCTCACACATTGGGGGTGGGGTGGCTGTGATGGAATCTGGAATGATGCTTGTGTAATACTGAGAGCACATAACACACACAGAAAAAGGAATTGGTAATAACCGTGCCAATCAACAAGAAGTGTGTGTGTGTGTGTGTGTGTGTGTGTGTGTGTGTGTGTGTGTGTGTGTGTGTGTGTGTGTGTGTGTGTGTGTGTGTGTGAGTGTGTGTGTGCATGTGTATGTGTGTGTGTGTGTGTGTGTGTGTGTGTGTGTGTGTGTGTGTGTGTGTGTGTGTGTGTGTGTGTGTGTGTGTGCGTGTGTGGTAATGGTTGTTTGTGTGTATGTGTATCTTGCCTCTGATGTCAGCTATATGTATATAGCCCTTAAATTTTACTGTGAAATATAATGCAAGCTAATGCTAGAATTTAACAGCAAATACTACAGCATGCAGTATTTTCCAGTGGATTTATTATAATATTGTGAAAACATTGCTCAGTTTTTTGTAGTTCTATCACTTTAAAGACTGATCCCACTGTAAATATATGCAATGTGACATTGTTTTACTTTGAAACTCAGTTGCTACATTCCCTGCTTCTCCCACCTCACTCTGCTATTACATTAATGCAGTGATGGGTGGTGGCAGTATTTGTGCTGCAGAGGGATGCTTGTTAACCCTACAGAAGCACAAAATGAGAGTTGTAATATAAATTAAGGGTGGAGTAGGAAGAAACAGACCCATCTATCTTTTATTGGTCCTGCAGTTTTGTTTATATTCAGTTTACAGTTTTCAGAAACACACATTTTGATTACCTTTGTATTTGCACTAATGTTTTCTTTGTTTTCTTCTCATCTTATTCATTGTACTGCTCTGAATATGTAAACTAGATCCATATAATGCAGGGCAACCATTCAGAGCTACATAAAGTATACCACAAAGAATGCCACATGCCCCAAGTGAGCTTTTGCTTCTGCAGTGATCTGTAGGGCAAAACAGTGCAATGTGGCTGTAGTACTGTCTACTATTAATATGTGTACTCTGACACCAAACTGCTACAACTGCATGTCCACATGTGCAAACTATACGCATACACAGTACATGAATGCATGCACTATATTCTGTAGGGGTAATACAAGCACCATAACAGCAGAAATGTATACCATGTAATAGTAGTGGCATGTATTATGCCAACCTTCAGTAGATTCCATAACAATAATGTGGGAATGTTTGTTATGTAGCAGCAGTAATCTGCTAAGATTAACAGAGAAGATAACTACCTACTCCAACTAACAGTTTCTTAAGGAAGAATCACATATCTGCACCACCTTAGCCAAGTGAATTCTGCCAACTGACAGAAGAGCCCATTCTGTGTCACTATTCCTTGGCCTTCATGGCAAGACTGTAGTCTTACTGCTCTGAAAGAAACATGGAGATGAGCATAAGGAATTGTGATGTATCAAAGCCCTGAATACAGTATTTTTGAAAACACAGTGTGCAGCTGATAGTAGTACAGAAATGCAGAATGTAAATCTTACATGCCACCAGATTGATAGACATGGCATTGTGCATGTTGCACTAAACATGAAAACACTTTTTAGTCATGTGGCAGGTGGTATCACTGTACATGTCTATATATGCCCAATTGGTAAATGGTTCAGTTGTGTATGTCCTTGTGTGCTGCAGCTTTCCTGCCCTTCATGTAAATAGCATGCAGACTTTTACATGTGACATACATAGCCTCAGAAACGTATCTTTGCAATTGTGACAGCATAGTGTCTCCAATGTATCTACAGTGCCACACTACATATAACATTAATAATGGGCACATTAGTCTACATATGCGGCACACCAGTTTGGTGTAGCAGCTGGCCAAACAGCACTGCAGACACATCTGATAAGGCACTCTGCACATTGTCTGTTGGGCAAAAGTTTGACCTGCCACATACATGCACCACAAGGTGAAGGCGCTAACACATGCCACAGTTCAGTAATGGTGTCTCTGTGTTTGTAATACCTTTTATACTGCATCATGCAATAATGCATCAAGACTGGCTGATTGTTAAACTGCACTGTGTTAGCTGTGAGATACTGTACCAGTTCATGATATGACCACACTGAAACAGATCTCTATGACCAAATGTGTGAATGACATAAAAATAACAAATATAAAGCCACAAACCAAGATTCTGACTTACAAAATATACTAGTTTGATCTGTTATAAATTGCTTGTAGTATTAAAATATTCCAGTGCATTAGCAGTCCACATTTTAGTAGCATATTATAAAATAGGTGTAGCAAAACTCACCCTAGTGAATAAATGGATCATTGGTGGTGCTTATTACTAATAATTTAACTTTCAGTAGCCAGGGGGGTGTGATTCTTAGCTCATCAAATGGAAGTGTACTTAGTGTCCTTAAGTTGTGCTTAATTTAACTTTAACTAGGACCAAGATAATGTGCTCCATCTAAATAAGGTTTCCATATAAAGTTATGCCTAAGTAAATTAAAAAGGACAGAAAAAAAATCTCTCATTCAACATTATGTAATAGGAATGCAATGGCTGACATATAATGAAAGACTAAGCTCTCTGAAATGTGGCAAGCCACAAGAGAACTTAATACTTTTTTACAAAGTCTTTTCAGAGTAATTTTCTGGCAGAATGCTTAGAGTTGATGGCATTTGTCAGGTTACACTTTAAAGACAATAAACATACCTTATCAGGTCAAATTATAATTCCAGAGACATGATATAAATAGGGTAGCCAAAGGGAAGTGCTATGAGCCTATAGATTGATATACCAGGGCAGATTTAGTCCATGCTACTTAGATTTAAAGCTAAAGTGGACAGATGAGTGGGCTGCAATAAGTATATTGTTTGGGCAGCATTATGAACCTTTGCTGTTTGTGTGCATGAATGATATAGTCAAGGTAGCTCTCGTGACCTTATGAAGAGGAATTGCTTCATTTCCCACTGACAGTCATGTTCCTTATTCACTGATGGCTCATTTCACAACATCTCACTAGCTACACTGTGTTATTCACATCAATGATATGCAACTGTTCCAGCAACCCTGATACTCCGGGATGTAACATTTTTCCAGTCTTTCAGACCTGGCAAAGCTGGAGGGGGAATGTTAAACTGTATCTGTAGAAATATTGATGCATGTCAACCAACTAAACCACAAAGAAAAGGTAAAAGGGAATCCTCACAATCGTCCACAGCATAGATTACAATGCAACTTGATGTTGCAGAACTCCAGCCATATCACAAAAATGAGGACTATTTTACTAATCTTGAGAAAAACACAACCATTCAGTCTGACCAGTTACTGTGCAACTCACTGGGACAGCTGTCCTTCTAGTAACAAATATTAGCAACAACTCCTTGACTTCATTAATTCCAACTCTATCACACAGAAAATGAAAAGTCCTACCAGTGGACTAAACCTTTTAGATGGTGTACTTAATGCATATGCTCAGTGTGCATAATCCATATGCTTCCCCACTTAACTTGTCATGTTACACCATAAAACAGAATTACTGTTTATCAAACCAGAGGTCAGCCTTGTGTACCATACTGCTCAATTTAAAGACTTAAATGACTGCAATAAAATAAGCAGTCCTTAGCAATACTCAAGGCTGACATTTGGCGTTTGTGCCTCTTTATATGAAAAGGGCCTGCTCCCACAGGGAGACCACCACAAGGCTATGACAGGGTCATTATGCTTTATGCATCCTACAAAATTCATCTATTTTGACTTAAAATTATTTGTGAGAAAACTGAACTTGGAGGTTTTACTTGCGAAGACGTCTTTTAACAGCAATCAGAAGTTTAGAGTGCCAAGTATGTATAACCCACCACTACACCCTACACTTAGAACATTTGAACAAGTGTGTGAACTTGATTTTAGACACTACTTGACAAAACTGAGTTTGAACAAGAAGAATTCTAATACAACAACATATGAAAAACAAATGTTAAACTTATTGAGGAACTCTTCTGTCAGGGTACTTAAACCAGACAAAGGGGGAGGGGTAGCCATTTTTGATTTAATCGACTACAATCAGAGGATGTTTTCTTTGTTACTTAGTGATGCCTATGAGGAAATTTCACTAAATGAAGTTAATACAGCGTACAATCGTATTAAAAATGATTTCAATGACTTGTTCATTGAATACACTATTGATATTGACACTTTTAACTTAATTACACTCCCATGGCCTAAAATCCCTGTACTTTTTGGTATCCCCAAAGTCCACAAAGACTTAAGTGATCCACCTATGAGACCCCTTATTGATGGGAGAGGGTCTATCACGTACCCTTGTGCTAAAGTAGTTGACACTATTTTAAAAAAGTACCTGGCATCAGAACCTTACATTTGTAAAGACTCCTGGTCATTCTTGGACAAAATTAATAGATTGAAATTTGATTTAGAATTGAATTTTTTGACTATAGACGTCAAAGATTTATATACATCAATCCCACTCCTTGAGGGTATAGAGTGGGTTAGTTTGATGTTAAAGTCCAAGAATGCCTCCACACAGGAGATACGTACAGTTGAAATTTTATTGGACATTATTTTAACAAACAACTTTTTTCTTTTCCACGATATATATTACTTACAAAAGCGAGGAGTTGCGATGGGCTCACCCTGTGGCGCCAGTTCTGCCAATTCTGTTATGGCATTCTGGGAGAAGACATACATCTTCAACAACATCGACCACAGTGAGAGCCTATTGTTCTATACTCGCTTTTTGGATGATATTTTTGTTATTTTTAAAGGTAACCAACTGCAAGCACAGGTTTTTGTCAGCTACTTGAATTCAACTACGGAATTCTTGAAGTTTACTTTCAACTTCAGCACAAGTGAGATAGACTACCTTGACTGTAAATTATATAAAGACACCAGTAATCATAGATACGTATCCAAAATATATAGGAAGGAGACATACTCTAACTCTTTTATTCATTTCACAAGCTGCCACCCCTTCCATCAAAAACACTCTATTGTGAAGGGACAATTGATTAGGGCAGCCAGAATGGTATCTTTAGATACAGACTTTACGGCTGAATGTACCTTCCTGGGCAATATGTTCCAACAACGTGGTTATCCAGAGGAGTTGATTGAATCTCTAATTAGAGAAGTCACCTACAAGAGAATTACGGGTCTTATAGTACCACTACTTAACAACAGACCAACTTTAGATGACACACTTTAAGTGTGTAATCTGGAAGAACCTATGTCTAATAAGTCACCACAGCCCCTTGAGCATGTACATACGCTTAATTTTACCTTAGATTTTAGGACGAGTTTTATTACTACATTTAACATCAGTAGTACATCAATTCGATCCATTTTATACAAAAATTGGGAACTTATTAGACTTGATAGGTCTTTACTTCTGGAATATAGCCAAGTCCCCAGTATAGTGTTCAGGAGGGTCGAAAAGAATAAAAGTGTGTCCTTTTGTAAATCAGTTGTTATGACTACGTGTGGGTGTTGCAGAATGTGCAGATTTATGGAGACAGGCAAAACCTTTTTTATTAACAAGAGGAAATATAAACTGAAAGGTAAATTCCATTGTAATTCTAAATGCGTAGTCTACCTGGCCAAGTGTCAATTATGTCCAGCATTTTATGTTGGAAAAACTGAACGTAGACTACGTGAAAGAGTCTATGAACACACTTATGCCATAGAGAGACAGAAATTTGAAAACTCTTTGGCAATGCACAATATGACCCACGAGAACTATACCTTTAAGTTTAAAGTAATAGATCAAGTTCTTACTAACAGTAGAGGTGGACCAATGAATTGTCTACTTGAAGAGTGCAAACTAGCCTGGCAGATTAGGCTTAATGCCTTTTTACCACCAGGCTTGAATGAGTCGTGCAACATTGCTTGCCTTCTCAAACTTAAAAGTCTAGCCAGGTAGAGCTTGCCTATATTATTTTTAGGTGGGGGGTTTACAAACTGTAAGGATAGTGTATGCCACAACCTGATGTTTAGCACCTTATAAATATTATAAACATGACAAATCCAGGTAATCATCAGTTTTACCATTAACCATGTAGTATTTTTGATAAACTTGGTTTGTTTTCATCTACGATAGGTTTAGTTGCTCTTCCATAGACAGACTAACATTGGTTATATGGTGATAGTGTCATCCTTGAACAATTATAAGATTAATAAACATGACGATTCCATAATAGATAACGTCCGTCTGGGTTATCGAGTCCACTGTGAGGCAGAGTATCGTATGGCAAAATCGATCACTAGCATAAGTCTGAATACGTTTGTGGTTTGTTGGTTAATTATCTTTAGTAATGACATACTTGTTTTTAAATATAGATTTGGTTCGTACTATCTTTGAACAAGTTAAATCATTTGCTTTTATATGAGATGAGAAAAAGGATGTTGCAAGTATCTTGACGGAACAGATATATGGTTTGAAGTTGATTGCGTGTGTTTAATGTTTTAATATTAATGAGCTTTCATGTAATAGCTCAGCTGATTTTAAATCACATGACTTTATTTTTGGATTTAAACTTTCTGATGTTCTGTTTTTTGTAATCTGAGGAAGTTGCCATATAAGCAGCAATGAAAAGCGCTTAATTAAACAGTTTTAATCTACAGTGTTTGTGACCTGTCGGTCTTGTTGGGACTTCGAGTTTTTTGGTTTATGTCACACCATAAAACAGAATTACTGTTTATCAAACCAGAGGTTAGCCTTGTGTACCATACTGTGCAATTTAAAGACTTAAATTACTGCAATAAAATAAGCAGTCCTTTGCAATACTCAAGGCTGACATTTGGCCGTTTGTGCCTCTTTATATGAAAAGGGCCTGCTCCCACAGGGAGACCACCACAAGGCTATGACAGGGTCATTATGTTTTATGCATCCTACAAAATTCATCTGAAATACCCTACAGTAAAGGGCAATGCATTTTTCTACTTGTAGTATTATTTCTGAAGTAGCTACAAATCTTGTTAGTGGAGTGGGATGCATTTCCTGTCATGCATTGCACTAATAGCCCATCTACCATTTTTAATACTGGAGTATCACACAATTTGTATGGCTCATGGTGTTAGCTGCTTATGATTTCATAGCACTCATTTGCTGCTGCTCAGTGCTCATTAGGGTTTTGTGCATCATTCCTGTTACAGAAGATACGTCTGGCTTTACTTTGAGCACTGACAGTGCCACTGTACTTTCCTTTTCTTTTTTTGCAGTCGTGCAATGTATGATTGGCTGCTAATGAATGTAAATATATAACATTAGTAACCCCCCATGACTCAATGAATGAAAATTTACAGTTGAATGGAATGGTAGAAAAGCAGTTGCTGCAGATGCACACAGGGCAAAATAATTCCAGAGAAGTGAAACATGAGATGTGAGTGTTCAGTAGAGTGAGTCAAACATGGATGGAAAAATTATTCAGCTTGGCTAAAACAGGAAAAAGTAACAGAAGCAGCTTGATGAATAAAGGTACTGCAGGGATACCATATGTGATGCCCACCACTGCTACAAAAATGTGATGGCCACCAATATGTGTCATCCCCATGGTGGGCCAGTAATCAAGTAGCCTGAATCCTCACCACTGACACTGGTGAGGGACGTGCACATGGAATACAAATGGATGCACTCAGTATTTCCAGATGTAGACCTCTCTACATCAAGTACAATTTCCATTAAGAGCACCCAAGGAACATACTCAGCTCAGGGTCTGGATGTCTCTTTATCTGCCTCCTTCCAGGTCCCCAGTAAGACTCCCCACTATTACAGCTGTAGGGTTAGGTTATCAGGCGAGTGTCCAAGCCAAGTCCTCCAGCACCCTCTCTGTAAACCTAGTGTTTTGTGTCCCTCCCCCAAATAGCTGACATACACACTCTTTAAGATTTAATTTTCACACACACACACACACACGCACACACACACACACACACACACACACACACACACACACACACACACACACACACACACACACACACACACACACACACACCTGGAAAAGGCTGTCACAGATTACCCACTCTACCAACTTTGGCCAGACTATAAGGGTGTGCTGTTGATACATTTCAACACAAGCAAAGCTCACAAATACATTTTCAGCACAAGCATCTGTACAAATCAGTTTGGTTTACAAATGACATACAGTTCTAATACATTTAACACAAGCATCTTGTATAAATCAGTTTGATATTCAAAGGACATATTATTATTCACAAAATTCCAGCTGGCTCTGCTGGCACTTGCCATATCATCACACCACAGTTTCACAGCTGCAGACAAAATTGGGGGGGGGGGGGGTCTTAAAGATAGAAACTGATTGGGTTGGATTTGGGAGGAGTTTTGGACCAAGTGTATTGGAGAAAGCCAAACAAAGTGTGTGAGTTTTGCATGTCTGTCCTACACCCATATGTGTTTCCTTAAGGCATTCTGATTTCCTCCCTCCTTTTAAAACATGCTGCTTAGTGGCTACAGTAAGTTATCACTGCATGTAATCTTTACTGCCTTTGTACCCTGGGCTATAGCTGGGAATGATCTGCAAGCATTAGTTCATGTATCCAATTTAATAAGTAAGTAAATAAATAAAAATAGGATTTCAGAAATAGTTCTAAGTGGGGTGCTGTGAGAACAGTGCTGTTTTAAGGGGAGACCTGAGATCATTCTTATTGCTATTATTATTATTATTATTATTACTTCTTCTTCTGGCTTTTCCCGGTTAGGGGTCGCCACAGTGGATCATCTGTCTGCGCATGATTGGCAGTGGACTTTTACAGTGTCAAGTTGCCAGCCCGGTGCCCAACCTTCCACAGAAGGCACACACACACACACTCACACCTAGGGCCACTTTAGAGTGTCCAATCCACCTACTGCATGTCTTTTGGGATGTGGGAGGAAACCGGAGCACCTGGAGGAAACCCACGCACCTACAGGGAGGACATGCAGACTCCGCACAGAAGGCACCCCAGCTGAGAATCAAACCGGAGAACCTCTTGCTGTGAGGCGACAACTCTAACCGTTGCACCACCGTGGCATCATTTTATTGCTATTATTACTATTACTAGTATTATCAGTATTAGTAATGAACATTCAGAGGTAGTTAACAGTTTTATGTGGATATGTGGAAAGACACTGACTGTAGGAGGTATGAGAATTGACTTGGCAGGAAACTCCAATAATTCAGATCATGTGTAGCAGGTGACTGGAAGACCATGAAGGAAGAAATGTATAATATGAGACAAGATTGTATACTGGAGATTAGAAAATATCTGTGATCTTTTCAGCCTTTCAGTCTTCCCTCAACCATCAAGCCCTTCCCTGCTAACTCATTTTGGTCTGCACCTCCTGGCATTTGAGGTAATTGGGCAAGGGAGGAGAAAGTTAGCGGTAATGATGAGTCAGAGGTTTTTACCAGGTTTTATATTTCAAATGAACTTATTTCAGAGTGGCACCTGCCCAAGATGCTGGTGCAGGCAAAATATATGACTTACCAAAATAAATTGATAGTGTACTTCTGTTATAGCATGGTTTTGACAAAATATAAGCTAATAAATAAATATATTGTTTTCTTTTTAGTATACGGTAATACCATGTATTTATCATACCTATTTTGAAATAATCATAAATCCAGGAAGCCAGCAGGTGGAAAGGGAATGTGGTGGGAGTGGTGTAGTAGGTGTGGAGTCAGATTAGGGGCCCCATGAAATAATGCTAAGGCCACTCCTGACTGAGACCTAACCATAAATGTCCACAGTATATCAACCATAGAGACTTTCAATGAATTCTATAACATCCTGGATAATTGTGTCATAAAATCGTGTCTCCATCAGGCATAAATGTGAAGAGAAATTCTAAAACAATCCCCTTTGGTGAAACTGCAAAATCAGTGTGAAGATAGGAGAAGGCTGCCAACTTAGCCAGATATAATTTTGTAGATACTTCTGTCATTTGTAAATATTAATATAAGCCACAGGCTTGTTCTCTTAAATGAGAAAAATTGTGTTAAATGTGAAACTGCAAAAATGTAACAACAGTGCACTTTGCTGTAACAAAGCTGATAAGTCAATTCTTTGATGTCAAAACTCGGAGGCAAGATGTCTAGATAAAGGCATTCTGCCTATTGTTTTGAAACCTGGTGACTGATCTCCTCAGTGAGGCTCGGACTGACACCTCAGTGGAAAGAGTAGCAATGTCCCAGCAGCTATCTCCTACACAAGTTTGAGGAATCCGAGCAGTGTTACAGGAGTTTGGGGACATGTTGACTAGGAAACCAGGGTGCACCCACTTGGTGCAGCACCAGGTAGATACAGGACCCCAAATGCCTATTAGGCAGGCCCCTTATAGGGTGCCTGAGAGAGTCAAACAAACTCTGAGGGAGGAGATACAGGAGATGTTGGAACTAGGGGTGATTCAAGAGTCCAACAGTCCCTGGGCCTCCCCAGTGGTGCTGGTACAAAAGAAGGATGACAGCACCAGGTTCTGTGGGGACTACAGGAAATTAAATAGTCACACAGAGTCAGATGCTTACCCCATGCCTAGGACAGATGAGGCCCTAGAGTAGCTGGGTGGGGCTAAGTATCTTACAACCATTGATCTTACCAAGGGTTACTAGCAGGTGCCCTTGACTACCAGTGCTAGAGAGAAGTCAGCCTTTGTTACTCCCTTTGGCTGATATGAATTTACAAAGATACCCTTTAGGATGAAGAATGCCTCGGCAACTTTCCAGAGGGTGGTAGATCATATCCTAGCAGTAGCAGGAGGATTTGCTTTTGCTTACCTAGATGATATTGCCATCTACAGCTATTCCTGGCAAGAGCACCTTCAACATGTCAGAGAGGTGCTGGGCAGACTACAGAGGGCTGGGTTGACCATTAAGCTGAGAAAATGTCAGGTGGGTATAGCAGAGGTCTCCTACCTGGGACATAGAGTGAGAAGTGGTAAGATCAGGCCAGAACCTGCCAAAGTAGAAGCCATTCAGGCATGGCCTGCACCTGTTACCAAAAAGCAGGTGAGGGCATTCTTAGGGACAGCAGGATACTGCAGAAAGTTTGTCCCCAGTTATAGTACCATAGCTGCTCCCCTCACAGACCTGACGAGGAAGAACAGGCCAGATAAGGTAGTGTGGACCCCAGCATGTGAGCAGGCATTCCAGGAGCTTAAGGAAGCTTTGGGAGGACCCCATGTGTTAGCCAGTCCAGATTACAGCAAAGAATTTGTTGTGCAAGGTGGAAGCTGCGACCCATGGAGTGGGGGGCTGTACATAGCCAGATTTCTTCAGAGGGTGAAGAGCACCTCAGTGGGATTAGCAATACCAATGCAGATGGGCTGTTAAGACAGGGAATGGGGTAAGGTATACTCAGATAAACCTAACCCTCTCAAGCAACGTTTCTCAAGGGTCACTTGAAAACCTAGCTTGAGTTCCCCGGGGGGGGGGGGGTGAAGATAGGTGAAGGCTGCCAGCCTAACCAGATAGAATTTTGTAGATACTTCTGTCATTTGTAAATATTAATATAAGCCACAGGCTTGTTCTCCTAAATGGGAAAAAAATGTTGCTAAATGTGGAACTGCAAAAATGTAACAACAGTGCACTCTGCTGTAACAAAGCTGATAAGTCAATTCTTTGATGTTAAAACTCAGAGCTGAGATGTCGAGATAAATGCATTCTGCCTATTGTTTTTGAGGCCATAGTTAATGGCTAGACTTTGATGTATAATTTCTTTTATTGCTCTGGTTCCTGACCAGCTGCAAGATCAAAAGGGCTATTAACCTCTGAGAGTCTGTTCGCCTGGGAACCATAAAGAAGTGATGTAATCTGAAATGAATCAGTGGTACTGTGTTATCAATTTAAGGACAGAAAGAATGAGAGCATTTGTCTAGAGAACATCCAACTCACCACTCTGCCTGTGTTAAAATGTAAGTAGGATTTTAGAACTGTGTTTTTTCTTAGATATAGCTAGGAAATAGGAAAGCCACAGTGGTGCAGTGGTAGCGTTGTTGCCTCACAGCAAGAGGTTCTCCCATTCGATTCTCGGCTGGAGTGCCTTCTGTGTGGAGTCTGCATGTCCTCCCTGTGGTCAAGAGGCGTTCAAAAGACATGCGTAGAATGGGCGTGCCTTCATTGAAGGTTGGGTGTCAAGCTGGCACCTCGGCACCCATAAAAAAAAATCTACTGCCAATCATTAGTGGTCCAGAGTTCTGCTGTGGTGAACCCTAACCAGGAAAAGCCGAAAGAAAAACAACAAGATTACTTTGTTTTTCTGTGCTGTCAGAACTTTTCTACTGTATTATTTTAAGTATTTCTCTGTGATCTCTGAACTCTTGACTGGCACTGTGTAGTAAGAAGTATTGTCTTGTGTTTTTTTTAATTTATTATTAAATATTTTTAAACCTTTCAACTGTGGCTGTTTTGTGTAGAGATAATTTAAGCTCTAAGAGTACATTGCATGTATATAGTGATACTGTACCAAATCATTCCAAATAAGTCTTGACTGTTTGGTTGCACTTACCATTTGGATAATAATATTGCACAGTATAATTGGACACCCTTTTAAGGGCCTTTGAGTAGCTGATAAGTATTAGCTGGGTGGTAGCAGTGATTTCTACCATATAGTCTGGGTAAAAGGGGCACAGCTGGAGAACCTGTGCCAGCATTCCCCAGAAGTATCTGTGTGGTTGTATAAACTCTTATCTCAAAGTGTGTGTGTGTGTCAGCTACTTGGGCAGGGACACGAAGCACTAGTTAGACAGAGAGGATGCTGGAGGTTTTAGCTTGCCCACTAGGCTGAGATCTGAACCCTATAGCTGTGCCAGTGGGGAGTCTTACTGGGGACCTGGAGAGAAAGGGAGAAACCAGCCCCAGACCGACTGTGATCTTTGTGTGCTCTTAAGAAAAATTGTACTTTACTGTGTGTGTATTTATTATCCTTTCCCTATATGGACTCCCCTCACTGGTGTTAGTGGTGAGGATTGAGGCTCCTTGATTGCTGGGCCAGTGCATGGTGTCACAATCAGCAAACAATAAAAAAATAAAGAAAAGGTTCTAGTGAGCCTATAAATACTTAGAATATCAACAAGTAAAACCAACTTCAACAAAGTCCAAAAAAAATGTAAAAAGTTATCCACAAACCAAGGTCATTCTATGAGCATATTCTTACTGCAAGAACAGTGACATGTTTTAAAATTGTATAAGAAAAATTACAGACAACATCCTAAAAATATAGCAATCTTCAGGCAAATGGTGAATAATATTTTTGAACCACAAGATGTCATCAATATCATTGAAAATAAATTTAATACACATTTCAGCACTCTTGCCATTTATAACCATTACTTTTATGTCACTCAGGTGGTGACCCTCAAAACATACAAATCAGTACAAATCTGAATGAAATCAGAATACCAGTTGCACTGGCCCAGATAACTGGATAAAATTCCATGCAGTTTCCTTAGTGACATTAAGCAGAACCTAGTAGCCTCTTCTTCAAAGGCTATGTGACAAATGCCTCTTTGTGGGATATAGAAATGGGCAACAGTGGTCCCTATTTACAAGGATGGATCTACACTAAATCCCAGGGACTGTGGCTATATCAATATGGATTTGCAATAGGTAGTTTATGCCTCCTGAAATTATTTAACTTTTTTAGGGGACTATAACGACCTTGGGTGAAAGGTTTTTTATTTATACAACCCATGCAGATATTGCAAAAGCATTTGACCCTGTCAGTCACACAGAGTTTATAAAAATTAGTTTGAGATCATTGCTTAAACTGTCCATTAGACTGAAATTTGACTAATAAATCTTTCTGGTGAGGGTGTGTAGATAAACTCTCCATACTACTTGTGGCACATTTGGTACCCACTCAGTGGAGTGCCAAAAGAGTCCACACACAAGCTACTGACTTCATGGGATCTTTTTTCTCATACACAGAGCCTACTCTGGAAGAAGTAAGAACAGCACTAAAGAGAACTCAGCCAGTGACAGCAGGAGGCTTAGATGAGGTCACAGCAAATATGATCAAGATGTTGGGTAAGTCAGAGGGAGAAATGGCTCTTGAGGGTACTCATAGCAGTATGGAGTGCGAGGTGTATCCCAGGTGACTGCAGATTAAGCATTATTGTGCCAATCTACAAGAACAGAGGAGACATTCATGACTGTAGGCAATATAGAGGTACCACACTACTGTCACATAGCATAAAAGTGCTGGAGGGGAAGACCGATAAATAAATATACAGACTAGTAGAAAGAAAGATATTAAATAAGCAGTTCAGATTCAAATCAGGATACAGCACAACTGCCACAATGTTTGCAGCGAGATAGATAGTGAAGAAGAAGCAAGAGATAAGGAAAAAGTCCAACTGGGCATTCATAGACTTGGAGAAATCATATGACAAGGCCCCATGAAAGCTAATTTGGGTAGTTCTGTGGTCGTCTGAAATCCCAGAAACACTGGCAGAAGACGTGCAGACTATGTATATGGATCCAATAACATAAGTACAAGCAGTGTTTGGACTTTTAAAGAGGTGTCCAGTGGGAGTGGGGGATCATCAGGGTTCAGTTCTGAGCTCATTAATGTCATACTAGTGATAGACTGCATTAATAAACAGGTCATAGGGAACACATCAACAAAGCTGCTGTATGGAGATGATGAGGCATTAAAGGCAGACTCAGAACATGAACTTCAGAAAATAATAGGGGAACGGAATGCAAAGCTGAAGGCATATGGGATGAAACTTAGTACAGACAAGACAGTTATGGCAGGAAATGGGGAATTCATAAGAAACTGAAAATTGAGATAGAAGGGGAAAATAGTGGAATGGGGTTAACAGCTTCAAGTATCTGGGAGGGGTGGTTAAGGATAATGGAAGTCTGACTGAGGTGGTCAAAGCTAGACTCAGGGGAGCTGCTGCCATCTAGCACATAGAATTAGGGGTAAGGTGTGACAGAAGAATGCCAAAGAAGCTTAAAGGTAAGGTGTGCCAAACAATGGTGCAGCTGGTGCTTCTGTATGGTAAAATGTGGACAGTGAAGGGAGAACAGTTGAGAGGAAGCTAGAGGTGATGATGAAGTGGCTGAGATGGGTGGTAGGATGCACACTGTGGGACAGGTGAAGGAATGTTGATAGACCAGAACCAATTACAAAGAAAGTCAAATACAACATATTATGGTGGTTTGGGCACATGTGCAGGAAAGCAGAAGATGATTTGGTGAAGAAAATTTGGAAGATACAGGAAGAAGGCAAGAGAAAATGAGTACATCCAGCAAAGAGATAGATTGTGTGAGAGAAGACTTGAGATAGTTAGGCATGATTCTTGAAGAAGGTAAGAGAGTAGCACTGAATCGAGAGAAGTGTTGACAGTTGACCCAAACCCATGTAGAAAATGGGAAAAGAGAAGTTGATGATGATGACAGTTATAAGGCCAAATCATCTGGCTCTCTAGGTCTGCAGATCACTGCATGCTATGCAGCCTTGTTAAATTCTCCACAGGCACATTCATTTTTCAGAGAGGGTTAGACATAGCCTGCAACTGGTATACAAATAACAGCTTGTCACTAAATATAAATAAACATAGCGTAGTCACCTCTCACAAGCAAATGGTCCCTGGCAAATGCCACACTGAGAGTACCACTAAAGTTTCACTGTGGTATAAAGGACATTTGTACAATTAGAGATAGTCTCATTGATGACATATTGGCTGTCACAGCAGTAATAAAGACTCTTATGATACAAAGGAGAATTACTTGTTGTTCCTGGTAGTCTATTGTCCCTCTGAACATCTCACTTGCCCATCCAGGCATACGTAGAATATGGTGTCTCTGACTGCAGTGACTTGCCAAAACACATGATTTGGCTAAACAGGGTTTAAAGATTTCTTAGTAAAATAACTGGATGGTTTGACAGGCTGTAATAAAAAAAACTGTCTCTTTTTAGTGTCATAGTTCTTCTGAGGAGTAACCTTGCCTTGTTTTCTAGGACATGAAAGACACTTTCCTCTTCAAGGTTGTCTGAGATTAACAAAGGGAGGGCCAACGTTAATGGAAATGCAAATAAATGAATTCAACCTTCAGATCTCTGTAGACATAGTGAGAACTAAGTAGGTTTATAACCTGTCCAGGGCTTTCACCTTTTCCCTGCTTGTTTATTATGACTGTAATCACTCATTGCTCTTCTGGTATCCCAAGCATTCATTTCCATATATAATCTAGTCTCATCAACTACTTTACAGCCACAGCTCTGTCAACTCTTTGACTCTCCCTCCCATAACAAGTCATTTTTTTCTTCTATTATTATCCTAAATAACTTGATGTCTTCATCCATCTATATAGTCTTACAAATTGTATAGTCTATTCTTTCTGCTCACAGCTCAATGGGCCACCCTGCCACCTGTATCCTCATGGCATCATGATCTCCTTTTCAGAGCTTGCATTAATCCTGTCCCTACCACCTAAGTTCTCTAGCCCAGTTATCCTGCCATACTCTTGCCATTTAACTCTTCTGTTATTTAGGACTGTACCTCTTCCATGCAGGTGGTACAAACATTAAGTTTATAAAGTGCTATATCCCTAGAATGAATGCAGACATCCGTAAAAATGACATAAGCCACAAAAATCCCCAAGAAAGTAGGGAAAATAAGAACATATACACACACACACCTAAAAATCCAAGGAAAGAAAGGAAAATAAAAAAATCTCCATTTGTTAAAAACAGTCACATATTCTTTAAACAAAATGTATTAAAAGCCATATCGAGTAAAACCTTGTCTTGTTATATGACCACATGTTGAGGCTAGGTAAGTCGCACATCCTTGGAATGAGTGGGATCAATCCATCTTTAAATTAAGACTGGCAATGAAAAATGCTTAACTCACTGAAAAAGTACACAGTCATTCTTTCAGATCATTTTCCTGTAATTTTTCACCACTGCTCTATACGCGGTACATTTCACAGCTCTGCTTAGCCTTTCTGTACGTATAAAATAAACAATTTGTAAATTTTGTCTGACAAGAACCTTTCAAATAAAACTCTCCATTTTCTTTTCTCCTGTGAATTTTAACAGCATGTTTGATAAAAAGTGATTTTACGAACTTTTAAAAGGAAATTGCACTTTCATTTGCCCTTGGCTTATGACTACGTCTTTCATTTATAAGCAGAAAGAATGCGGTGGAATCAAACAAACCCAAGAAAAACTATAATGTAAAATAAAAAGGTGTTGCAGCTAGAGAGTAAACACACTTTAATGTACAAAACACAGATAGTAGGTAAGCGCTTTCGAGGTTGCCCTCTTCTTCAGACCTTAATAAAACAAACCATGTTCTAAAAGTTGAAATACTAGCAACAGCCAATAAGAACAGACATTAGCTAATGGAGTAAACCTCTTTTCTTCAAAAAAGGTTTTAAAGAGACAGCACTATTCAAGCCCGGTGGAACATATGCTTTAAAATCAACAATCCATCTTAGCTCAGTATACTCTGTCTCATTACATAAATCTCCCTCTCTTAAGCTTTCATTAATCTTCTGTAAAACCAAAAACTTAAAATTATGATTCTTATCACATTCAGATACATATTTGGCTAATGCATTAGTCATTTTGTTGTTACTTATATCATTCAAATGCTCCAATACTCTTTCCTTCAACATACGATTAGTCTTACCCATGTAAAAACTACTACATAGATTGCACTTAGCCATATATACTATATATACATTATGTCTTTCATTTATGTTAGTTTTGTGAACAGTTAAAATAATGCATTTCTTGTTTCTGTAACTGTTACTGCTGAAACTCATTGTGACTCTGAATGAAAAATGGCATTACTGGCACATTTTGTCCATTAAAGGACATCTGCACTGGGCTTGAGCAATGCTAATGTTTCTGAATAAATCTTGAGTGCATCTTCTGGTTTTGTCATGAGAAATGTGTTGCAAATCTGCAGAGGATATAAGATGATTATGATTCTAATATTTTATAATTAGTTTCTTCTCTGTTTTCTGTTGTAAAGAAGGCAATTATAAAAAAAGTAATTCTCTTCTCAATCTCTTCTCTGTCATTTAATTCCTTGAGAATCATTTATAACATAGCTCTCCAATTCATCCAGTTTAGTGGAAAATATTTTATCATTCATAATATACATAATACAGATATTTAGAGATTAAATTTTCATTTAGTAAGCCATAGTATTATCCTATTAGTAGTCATTTTTAATACAGTACCTTCACTAATTGCATCTCTTTTTAAAAGGCTTTTATTGATTATTATTGCATATGTATGTTTTCTGTGTAACAACACGTAAACAATCCTAATCAACAACAATGATACTAGCCGGATGGTGAGTATTCTGGGCTTAATTTTTTATCTGAACTGAACTGAAAACAAATAAGCTCTGTTCAAAATCCAACTAAACTTATGTTGTGCAACTTTGTCTGTATATCTATCTGTCTAGCTGTCTGTCTGCCTATCTATATACATACAGAATATCTGGTAGCTAGTGTTAATAGGGTAGCAGGTAATGTTTCTGTCTCACAGTAAAAGGTTCTTCAGTTCATTTCTCAGCTGTGGTGTGTTCCATGGGAATCTTCATGCTTTCACTGTGTTCATGGGGGTGTACCCCACTTTCCCCCATATTATAAAGATGTGCCATAAGGTGGCTCAATGACTCTAAACTGCTATAGGTGTGTGTGTGTGTGTGTGTGTGTGTGTGTGTGTGTGTGTGTGTGTGTGTGTGTGGTGTGTGTGTGATAAGGAAGCAATATCTGGCAATGTACTTCTGTTTCACCTTTGCTTTGCAAACTTTGCAGTTAGCAGTGGTTGCCCACATGGTTACTCTAGGGGTCAGATACATCTCATAAGAGTGCAAGCAAGGGTCAAATATCTGGTACTGTACATGTAGGGAACATGTTACCAGTAATCATGAAAATGAGTTCCTTAATCTCGCAGTATGTTTGATTTAATGCATCACTCAATCTAGAACCCCTGTGTATTCCATTTCCGTTTTTTTTTGTTTCATTAGTTTGAGCTACATTTTCTCATGTATTTCAGTGGGGTGCTGTAATTGTTGTCGATTAAATATGGATGTATATCACAAATAAAAAAAAATCCAATAAAATACTAAATGCCTAACCAAGGTTTCTGAAACTTGCTGGTCCTTTATCGAATTGTGTCATTGAAAAAGAGGAATATGCTGCTATTAAATTCAAATTTTCATGAAACTGCTCCAGTAAAATGTTCCTTTTAACTGACCATTAAAAGCACCAATAAAATACAAATTACAATAAACTGCCAACCATATCTTAATAATGAGTATTTCCTTTGTGCAGGTTTGATTGAAATGGCTTCATTCAAACCCAGAACATGTATAGCACTTAATATGCATTGCACGGCATTTACATGTAGAGTAATTCATTGCTATAATTTCTCCTAATGGGCTTAAAATGTAAAAAACTGCACATATGTTTCCACATGACATTTGATATGTATGCTGCTTGTTAATACCACAAGGTGACAAGGTGATCCATTGCAAGTGGTTATGTGAACCAGTCCCTTTGAATGACAGTTACCACAGACAGGGGTAATGAGATAACTGATGATAGACTGCAGTTCATAAAGAATCCCATCATGGGTCTTAAGAGCTGTAGCCAAAAGGGGCTGTTTCCATGACTGCATAACATATGATTTAAAGACGTGTTAGTAGCAATGAGGAAAGACCCCACTATCAGCTACTACATGTCTCTGAATAATGTGGTGTTACCTGTAGTGCTAATCAGCATTTTCCTGAGGTAGTCACGTCTGGAGGCATTGTATTGATACAGGCACCACCCTTATTCAGTCTTCCCACACATGCACACATTCAAACATGCACACACACACATACACACACACACACACACACACACACACACACACACACACACACACACACACACACACACACACACACACACACACACACACTTTCACATATTCATATCCCCATACCTCTTAATTATCCCTTAGTTTACTGCTTCCATGCCCCTTGTAAATCAAAGCTGATTTTAGTCAGTCGATGCCAGACATTACAGTTTCATTCTTTTTATTTTTCAGAAACTGCATCATGATGCTCTACATGTTGTTCTGATTTGGAGTAATAGTTTAAAAAATACCTGGTTTCATCTAGTGCTACTACTGGTTTGTCCAGCAGTCTTGAGCACAATCATTTCGAGGTATGGCAGCTATCAATGGATACAACCTCATCCTTCCCTACTGTTGTTTATTGTACAGAGTGTCCCTGATTCCTTCCCTACTGTTGTTGATTGTACAGAGTGTCCCTGATTTTGCCTTATTCCTGGTCTCTCCCAAGTAACTCACAGAGTGTCCCTAGTTTTGTCTTATTCCTGGCCTATTCCAAGTAACTCACAGAGTATCCCAAATTTTGTCTTATTCCTGGCCTATTCTAAGCAACTCACAGAGTGTCCCTGATTTTGCCTTATTCCTGACCTATCCTAAGTAACACCTTATTCCTGGACAATCCCAAGAAATTCATGGAGAGTCCTGATTTTGCCTTATTCCTGGTCTCTCCCAAGTAACTCACAGAGTGTCCCTGATTTTACCTTATTCCTGGTCTCTCCCAACTAACTTACAGAGTGTCCCTGATGTTATCTTATTCCTGGCCTATTCCAAGTAACTCACAGGGTGTCCCTGATTTTATCTTATTCCTGGCCTATTCCAAGTAACTCACAGGGTGTCCCTGATTTTGCCCTATTCCTGGCCTATCCCAAGTAACAACTTATTCCTAGCCAATCCCAAGAAACTCACGGAATATCCCTGATTTTCCCTTATTCCTGGTCTCTCCCAAGTAACTCACAGAGTGTCCCTGGTTTTGCCTTATTCCAGGCTTATCCTAAGTAACACCTTATTCCTGGACAATCCCAAGAAATTCATGGAGTGTCCTGATTTTGCCTTATTCCTGGTCTCTCCCATGTAACTCACAGAGTGTCTCTGATTTTGCCTTATTTCTGGTCTCTCCCAACTAACTCACATAGTGTCCCTGATTTTGTCTTATTCCTGGCCTATTCCAAGTAACTCACAGGGTGTCCCTGATTTGGCCCTCTTCTTGGCCTATCCCACGTAACATCTTATTCCTAGCCAATCCCAAGAAACTCACAGGGTGTTCCTGATTTTGCCTTATTCCTGGTCTTTCCCAAGTAACTCACAATCAGTTACAGTCAGTCAGTAATAGCAGACATTAACATTTCATAATTCTTATTATTCAGAAAGTAAAGCTTAATACCAGAGTTGCTTTGCAGTGCGCAGGACTAAAGCACTGTTAATAAGGTTACTTTAGAGCCAAGACTAGGTGATTTGAATGATTTTCTCTATTGTTCTTTTCTTTTTTATATGACTTAGAGTAATATTTAAAAGTGTCCATGGTGTCTAATGTTGGAGTAGAAGGATGAAACTCTGCTTACTTTTAAACGTGTTTCCTGTGCCAAGGATACAGAGTTTGAAGTTTTCCCCTTGCCTTAATTTTTTTAAGTGAGTTAAGGTAATATTTTAATGAGAGTTCCTGGTATCTAATATTAACACCCCCATAGATCTTGTGTCTTTCGTTTTGAAAAACCTGTTGTTCTGGTAACATTTTAAATGACTTTAGAGTCATTTTTCATATCCCTTGTACCTAGTGTATCCCCAAGTCCATGCATGTTTTGTGCTACAAAACTGTTGTTTTATTAACTTTTTAAGCAACTTTAGAGTCATAGCTGGCTTTAGGCACCAGCGAACCCTGCAGTCACTGGGGGCCCCCAATTACAGCAAGTTATCATATCTTGATATTTTGTAACATGTCTGTCAAATCAACAAAAACTAGTAAAGCAATCTTGTAAACTTAATACACCAGGTGGGTAATAACTCTTATTTAGTTTGCCTCTAAAATTCAAAGGTATCTCTGGTTATACTACTCTATCTTATCAAGTAACAGGTTTCACAATTCCATTAAATACTTTACCACTGACATAGTGCTTCCAGCTTAGTTAAAACCTGGTGGTGAATATTCTCTTCAATAAAACTAACAACATAGCTAGCTTTAGGTACCTGCAATGGGTCTATATTAAATAATCGAAATGTACTTACCTTGAACATCTATTCATTGACACAAAAACAGTGCAATTCACTTCCGCTAATAACAACATCTTTCCTAGGGTAAGAAAGTCATTGGCCAACACCACAACTTTGCCCTTTTCCCCACTGTAGTGTGATCTCAGAGTTGGTATATATAGTTAGGGGGTGGGGCACAACCCCCCCACATTGGGAGGTGTGGGAGGCGAAGCCCCTCAATTCGTTGGGTTTGATTTTGTGCAATGTGTGTTGTGGTGTTACGGTGAACAAGTGGTTACTTACCCTTGCAAGATTTTTGATGTTCGCTGAAGTGTGTTTCACTGTTCCAGTGTCGATGAATAGGTGTTTGAAGTAAGTACATTTTGATTACTACAGACCCACCTGCAATACCAGTAGCTACAGGGGGTCCCCTTACTCATCCTTGACAGTGTGGGGGGCCCCACAAAATCTGCTGCTGGTTGAGGAAAAATAAAGAGAAAAAATGTATTTATTTTCTGATTAGCCTCTTTAACCCGAACAGGCTGTGATATGGGGATCTTAGGATAAAGCTAATAATGAACATGAGCAAAGTAAGCATTAGAGAGATCAACAGCCCAGAGTGACTGACCTCAGTGCAAACATTGGGTTTTAAGAAGAGCTGATGCCTCTGATCTGCAGGGATGCTTTTCTTTTTCAGGGAGTCTATAAAATCTGTCAGGACACCAGATACAATAACTCTCAACATTTTTGCTGAAGATTTCTGTGCAATGCCAAAAATATTAGCAGAATAAAGGCTCAAAATCAGGAACATATTTTAAATATCACTCTAATTCACTTAGAAAGTTAATAGAATAACACCTTTGGCATCAACATACATTTTTGAACACTAAGAAGTATAAAACTCATGCCTGGATTTATTGACTGTCTGTAATTCTGAATGATTTATACCAAATCAGACTTTTTATGAAGGAGAGGGCAAAACTATGAGCAAAATCATGTAAGGTCTCTGAAGTCAGGGACAGTGACAGGTATGCATTACTCATTGATGAAGTAAATACAAGTGACTTAACCCTCCTGCTGTTTGATGACTGCTAAACAACAGCCATTGATCTGTGGCAGTGCCAGTGTTGCACAATGTATTGCTATTTGCTGAAATTAATACATAACATGTACTGCTATGGCTTGTGCATTTGTTTGTGTGTGTGTCTATGTAAAAAATATCACTGATTTTTATCTGTGGACACACCTGGGACAAATGCATTACTTTTCTGGGTAGCAGTAAAAATGCAGTTAATAAGTAATTATTTTCAAAAGTAAGGCATAAAATATGTCACACAACATTCAGACAGTTGCATCTTCTAGTAGTCTGGGGGCCTCCACAACCCAAACACCTTCTAAATGTTTGTAGCATGAACTGAAAGGTTGCTTGTGGGGTGACAGCTACAGGGTGATACTTAGATTGGAAGCTCCTAGGTGCCCCAAACTTAATGTTTGCTGGGGCCCCCAAAATGCTAACACCTGTCCTGTTTAGAATAATAATTAAGGAGTATACCTGGTGTCTGGTGTTCCCTCCTCCAGGTTTGCAAGATTTGACTGTTAGTGTAGAAGAAGAGTTTAGGAGTATGGTAATCCCCTGTGTGCGTGCTCGTGCACGCACACACACACACACACACACACACACACACACACACACACACACACACACACACACACACACACACACACACACACACACACACACACAACACACACACACACACACACACACACATACCTACCTTACCTATTCCCTAACTAATTCCTACAGTGAGTGCCCATGCAGACACATAGTTAGACACATACTTGCATTGCATGCATGCTGCCACACACACACACACACACACACACACACACACACACACACACACACACACACACACACACACACACACACACACACACATACACACTCTCTCTCTCTCTCACATCCCCCACCACCATCTCTCCACAGATGCTCAACTGAGCTTACCTTTTATGAGGGTTTCCCCACTGACTACAATGGAGGAATATAGTTTTTTGTAGTGTTCATTATAGTTGTTTTGAAAGTAAATACAAGATAAAATGTAAAATATTTTACCCATAATACGTTTATCTATATCAGTTGTACCAACAATTTTGTATAATGAGAAATATTTAAGAAATATTTAGTAAAAGACTCTGGTAGCTGTTGATCAAATCAATTAGTTTATGTAACCATTTCATAATGCTATATTTTATGTGGGGGAAACTAAAAGTACCCTAATGGAGCACATTAGGAATTCCGAAAAATGAAAAATGTCAAATGCATTTTGTAAACATGATATATCAGTTGATCATATGTGTAATGTTAAATTTCATAATTTGAAAATGTCATTTAAAAATCTACTTGGGGGGAAATTTTAACAATGAATGGCTGGACAAAGGAATGATGTTGTAATGCAAAGTAAATACTTATCATGGTCTGGATTTGAATGTAAGCATTTAAATCAAGTATGTACTAAGTTAAAGATACACCATGAAGATCTGATTGGTAGTTTACATGTTATATTTTTAATTTTATTTGTGCATTTAAATCATCATTAGTATTTATTAATGGCATGCTCTCAGTTATTGAATTTTATGACTTCATAAAAGACCAGCCATCTCTAAACGTTTTGGACAGCAATTGGTCTTATTATTATTTTTGTGCAATAAAGTTGTTTTTTTTCTTGAGTAGTGTTGTCCAGCATGTTTTAGTATTATCATAATTATGCCATGTTTTTTTTATATTGTTTGAATTTTTTAGTGCAGGTTTTGTGAGTACTGAAAAATCATTTTTTAAATCATCTTTATTATAACTTTTTATAGAAATTGTCATTTGATGGAAAAAAGAAACCTCTTCAGCTATCCAGTTTAACAAATTATGAAGTTTCAACATAGCAAATAACACCAAAACTAGGCACATTATAAAATACAGTATAAACTTCTTAATGCATAACATCTTCAAACATATCCATTAATTACCTGTGTATAAAAAACATTTTGATGTCTCATCCACACCAATAACATCATAGGTCCTGAATAAGAAAAAAAAGAACTCACCTGTCTAGCTTACATTTTTACTGCTGTGAGGCTTCTTCAGTGTAAGATATAACCTTAACATTACCTCCTTACCCCAGTTAACAGGTAAAGCAATGCCTAAGCTGTTATCCATGGAGAACCACATGCTGGGTCTCCCTATGTCCACCCATTTACTCTGTAACTTGTAAAAATCTTCCAAACGTTGGCTATCAAATCATCTCTATACTAGTTAAACATAATAAACTCAAATGTATTCGATTGCTGGTCTACCCATTGTAGTACAGGAACTTAACTCATCCCATGTACTATTATATTAATACACAAACCTCTTAATTAAAGTGGGTGTGCAATCCTGGTATTACTTTCATTCACTCTTTCTGCTAAACTTCCTGCTATCGTATAATGATTTACACACCTAAGTATTTGAAATCAGGTAAAATATTAGTATGTTTAATTAATATCCGGTAAGGAACAACTAAAAATGTATTCATCAAACCACCCTTTACATCAAACCACCCTTTACATTTTTATGTGCATTCTTGAAATGCAATTCAAAATCTTTCCACCCAGGCCAAATACTTTTCAAAAGTACAGGTTTTGTACAGAAAACCAGCTCCCTGTTAAAATCATCATCTCAATAACATTATCTTTATGGACCCTGTTTAATAACCCTACTATGACTATACTGTCTAGTGAGCACACACTGAAAACCCATAGCCCAGTTATCTATCTTAATTAGAAAAACTATCTCAATGGCTATTGGGTAAATCTTCCTGTTAGAACATAATCCCAAACAAAGATGAGTCAAGAAAGCAGTCAGAGCAACAATCTAACTTTGGTGAAACCATGACAAAAAAATATATATATTCACCTTATTCATCATCATTGAACTAAATATCTACACAAAGTTACACATTTATTGCACAGTTTAAAATGTAGTCAAAGACACATGCCTCAGGTCTCAGTCCGCCAACAGCAGTCCTGCTTTCTTTTTATTATCACAACTGGATTTCCCACAGATGTATATTATAAACAACTTGAATTACTTTCACATCCATAGGGCACCCTTTCATTGCATACTTCTCTATATGTTGTCACTAACAATGCTTAATTTTTTTCCATTCTAGACATATAGTGTTGACCTTCAAGTCTCAGACAGTGCCAGCACAGGGACAGCTTACCTCTGTGGGGTGAAGACTAACTCAGGGACAATTGGGATCAGTGCTGCTGCCCGAAATGGTGTCTGTAAGTCACAGTTTGGAAACGAAGTCACATCGATCCTGAATTGGGCCAAGGATGAAGGTTAGTGACATATGCCATGCTGATCTGACATGATGTTTTTTTATCAGCACTTGTATTCAGGTCGGAGAGGGATTGCAAGACAGTTACAGTTTTGGGATGCTGCATTATGGCTCAGCTAGATGGAAAAAGTGTTTAAGTTTCTGATAAAAACATGTACAGTGTTGTAAAACAGCTAAAATATTTGAAAAGAAACAGTGTGCAAGGTTACACCTTCAATTTATTTTCCAACCTGCCTATTTCACTGTTTAAAAAGGTCTCTGTCTCTCTCTTCTGCCTTTGCCTCTTAAGAAAATTATTATTTGAATGGCTTCTGCTGGCTATGGATATGTTGCCTGCACAACAGTTAATATCATATCTGGAACTCCCGCTACTCTGGTGGGAAGATTATACTTTAGTTATCTATCCTGACAGGGAAAGAGCTTTAAAACTGAGTTGAATCTCCATTTCTGTGATATTGGAGGATAGGGCAAAAAGGTACTCTACAGATAACATGCAGTGTTTGGGGGGGGGGGGGTTGATGGTTATTTAAGTCTGAGAACACCAGTTAGATGCCACGTAGAAATTCAGTAGGAAGAAAAATGTGCTGCTGAAAAGTCCAGCAGAACTAGAATTGGAGTCCTTTGCCCTATGCTGTTTCTAATGTCATACATCGCCTGTTGAAAGGGGCTAAACTTGTGATTTTGGAAAAGATTGTCTCCCTTATCTTTCCATAATAGTTCTCACTCCTTGATCAAGTGTATTCCAAAAGCACTGGTGCACAAAGGGTTGGGACAAAACTGGATCTTGCACATAAAATACTATCACTGAGGCTTATCTGTAGTGGACTGTACCTCTCCTGAGGCCCAGCTACAGCTGTAGCCACCTTGACTAGCAGATTCTGTCTATAGATAACAGCCTCAATCGAGAGAGATTAAAATCTTGTTATAGATGTAACATACCCCTATGCCTATTTTAAACATTGCATTTTCTCTGGAGTAATGTGTAAAATCTAAATGACTACAATGCCCATTCCTTTTCTCTTTAAAACTGATGTCTCCAGAAAATTCTTACTCGTTTCCAAAAATTTTTTTCTTAAAATTTCAAGATTATAATGGTGATGGTGTAATGAACTTCTTAAAGTTATCATAGCACAGAGAAGATTCATAAATTAAAATAGTTTAAAGGCAGATTCAGATCATAATAACCTTGCTAATAACCCTGCTGTCAGGGCAACTCCTGCTTAAAGGAGTCAGAAGAAGTCAGGCCTGGGATGAATTTACAGGCACCCAACCGATTGTCAAGATTTTTCCTAAAAGAAGCAAGCGTATCACTCTGTTTTATATGTAACGGAGGATCATCACAGAGATGGGGAAGCACTGAGTAATAATTTTGTCCCTTCAGCATCTCTTATTTATTGATGGAGGGTCAAACCATTGGTTTGAGTGTTGGTGGAGCCATTTGTTTTGTGAAGGTGTTATAAAACCATGTGCAGATTAAGCAAGCAATAATGCACAACAGGATGCGTTTTACTGTGTAAATAATACCCACCAAGGGGTGTTATGAGTGGCGGTGGGCCTCTACGCCCCTGGCAGGGTGTTATTATTTAAACAGTAACACACACCCTGGAGGGCATTATTGTGCTTAGAGAATGGGCTGTCTGTAAAACTGTTGTGTTTTATTTATTTTTTTTTTTTTATTACTATATTATTTTTGTATTTATTTTTGATGTAAAATAGTTCCTCTGCCTAATGTTTCAAAGTTGCTGTAGTATATGTAAATGGCGGTAGAGGAAGCATTTTACATCCAAAATATAAATTAAAAAAAATATCTAGATGTTTACTTTATTTTTTGGCCCCTTACTCCTAAAATGTGTGGCTTGTTGCCAGTCATTGGGGATTGAAGCAACTAAATAATAACATACATTTGACTTTCAGACTTTATTTCATTCAGAAAATTCATGTCAACACAAATCATGTTATTTAAGCTAGTTTGTAATTTTATAATAACAATATTTAAAATCTGTTCCTATTTCTGAGCTTTTGTTCCTCCTTTATTTTAAGCTTTATCTAGATTTCCTGAGCTAAGAGGCCAAGAGGTACGCAAACCTCTTTACTGCTGCAGCCACTGGTCCATCAAGCTCATTCTCTCTCTCTCATACATACACACTCTTGCACTTCAGAAAATGCATGCAAACACAAATCCTATTATTTAAGCAACTTTGTGATTTTTATAACAGCAATAATTAAAATATGTTCCTAATTTGAGCCTTTATCCCCCCTTTATTTTAGGCTTTATCCAGATATCTTGAGCTAAGAGGTTGAGAAGTATGCAAGCCTCTTAACAATTCCTGCTGCCAGTACTCAATCACTTTCACTCTTCACTGTCTCTCTCTCTCTGTCTCTCTGTCTCTCTCTCTCTCTCTCACACACACACACACACACACACACACACACACACACACACACACACACACACACACACACACACACACACACACACCTCACTTTCATGCACGCAAGTATGCATGCGCTCACACACAGACAGATACACAAACACACACACAGAAACATAACCACAAACACATACACAAACACACACTTTTTTCATAGGTTCATAGGTTCATAGGTTCATAGGTTCATACTAGGCTATCTGCCCTAGGGCATTTATAAGCCTAGCCAGAGTGTGTTTGGCTTTCACCACCCATTTTAAATGAATTTTGCTATGCCCTTTTTCGAGGTTAGTATACTGTGCCTCTGTCTAACAGTGACACAGAAGTGATACTGGGGTAAACCTACGATCTCCCATCCACTCATCAAGATTCCTCTTGAAGAGAATCAATGAGGGACTCTGCCTAACCTGGGCTGGGATTTTATTCCAGAGTGAAGGGAGCCTCTGGGTTATGAATCTGTCCCTCCAGCATGTCCTATTTATTTCAGTGCTGAGGTTCAAGTCTCTCGAGCGCGTAGCTTGATGGGATTTGGATTTTCTGAGGTGCAGCATGTCCATTAATCCTGGGTTGGACATGGCTTTATACGTCAGGCACAGATCGCCTCTGAGCAGGCGGTATGCCACTGAGTAGAGCTGGAGTTTCTTTAACCGGGCAGCATATGGCATCTGTTTGAGCCCTTTGATCCTCTTGGTGAGGTACTTTTGAGGTCTTTCCAGTTGCTGCAGGTGTCTGGTAAGGTACATCCAAAAAGGGGCATTGTACTCAATTATGGGCCTGATGAGGGATGAGTAAAGAGGCACGATGACCTCCCCTGATCTAGATGTGAATCCCTTCATGATTAGGTGGGCTATATAAAATGTTTTTCTAACCATTTTGGCCACGTGGTTTTCAAATGAGAGATTGCTATCAATTTGGGTCCCCAGGTCCCTAATTACTTCTTCTGTACTTAATGGATTACCACCTATGTGGTAATTTGTGGGCACTTTGTTTTTGCCAAAGGGGATGACTATACACTTTTTGGCATTTAGCTTGAGGACATGGGTCTGGCACCAGTTGTCTGTTTCTATGAGGCCCTTTTGTAGAATGCTTGTGTCTGCTGGAGAGTCGATTATGGCACCTAGTTTGCAGTCATCTGCGAACTTGGTCAGCCACAGTCCTTCCATGTTGGCCTGTACCTCCGAGAAATATATACCGAACAAGAGAGGTCCCAGGACTGAGCCTTGTGGGATGCCACTTGTAACTGGTTTGGAGTCTGACATGGCTCCAGCAATTCTAATCATGTGGGTTCTGTCCTTGAGCCAGTTTGCAACCCATCTAGTGACATAGGGGTTCATATTTAAGCTGGTGAGCTTATCTATAATGCCCGAGTGGGGTATTGTATCAAAGGCTTTTGCGAGGTCCAGGTAAGCTGTGTGGACCACCTTCCCCTCGTCAATGGCCTTGGTGACTGTTTCAAAGAACTCAACCAGGTTTATGAGGCAGGATCTGCCCTTAACAAAGCCAAACTGGGTAGGATCCAGTGTCTGTAGGTCCCCAATACCTTTATTTATGAGGTCCATGATGATCCTTTCCATAGATTTGCAGAACAAGCTAGTCAGGCTTATGGGGCAACAGTTTCCATGATCCGTTGAGGCACCTCCTTTGTGGAGAGGGACCACTGTTGCTGTACGCCACTCTTTGGGTACATATCCTGTAGTAAGGCTGAGACTGAACAGTAGTTTTATGTTTGGGTTTAGCTCTTTTTGGAGTTCATGTAGGATACAGCCCAGGACACCGTCTGGTCCCATTGATGCTGTGTTTTTTGCTTTGGAGTGGGCGGCTCTTACCTGAGCATCGGAGATGTCAGGGGGGCAGCACTCTACTGGGATAGATATTTGCCCTGTTGGCGGGGAGAGGGGGGGGGGAGTTTGCGCTGAACCTGTCAGCTAGGATGTTGGCAATGTCTGTGGGTTTGGTGTATTTTTTGTCATTTTGGACTAATTCTGAGCATATCTGGGAATTCCCACCCAGGTTCCTAACATAACTAAAGAAAGCCTTGTGATTATCCTTAGTGTCCTGTGCAATTTTTCTCTCTAAGCTGGCCTTAGACGATTTTATGAGTGCCCGTAGTTTTTTGCTAATACTGATCAGAGATGCCTTCCCTTTTTGGGATTTTGCTCTATCATGTAGTAGCTTCCTCCTTCTATTGCATAGTTTGTTTATGGCTGGGGTCCACCAGATAGGACACCTGCATTTGGAGGATTGAGTCTTGGTTTTATTTGGGATTGCATGATCCATGCATTCCTGAAGGTGTTCATAGAATGCGTTTATAAAGGATTCTGCGGTCTGGGCCGTATTTTCCACAGGCCCGGGGGCTTTGAAGGATTCCTCCTTGGTTTTGAGGAGTGTGAAATTTGCTTTAGAGAAGTTTTTCACTGTGGTTTTCTGGGCAGGGGGTGGGGTCGGGATGTGAATATCCAGTGAGATTAGTTTATGGTCTGATCTTACCAGTGAGGGATACACTTCTGGTCTGGAGTATAGAGCCCCCATGTTGGTGATGATCAGGGCCAGTATGTTTTCCCCACTTGTGGGAGTGGTAACAAGTTGTTCCATAGCATTTGAGTTTATAAATTCTAGGAACCTTTGGGCTAGGATGTTGGAGCTAGAGTAATGCTCCCAATCTATGTTTGGGTAGTTGAAGTCGCCCAATATAATGGTATTTGGAGAGACCTTCATATTTTCCAGTGTTCTCAGGAAGGCTGAGTGGGGTTCCTGGGTTTGGGAGGGTGGTCTGTAGCAGGCTATAAACTAGAAGGCAGTTTTACCCACTGTTAGTTGCACATGGATAGTCTCTGATGCTTCGTGCTGTGCCACCAACCTGGAAGTGTGGGTATCTTTGACGAATATTGATACTCCCCCTCCTTTTGTGGTTCGGTCCAAGTTTTCGGGCCGAAAAGCATGGTATGAGGTATAACCTGGTAGTGCTGGGGTGCTCTCGGGAGCCTTGAACCAAGTTTCTGTTACTGCACAGATATCGATGTTCTCCATGCTAAGGAGAGTTTTGAGTGCGTGCATCTTGAGGTTTAGACTTCTGGCGTTGAGTAGCATTACTCTTAGTTTCTTATCCCTTGTGATACCTATAGAGGTGGGTTTGTCTTTTGAGCCTTGCCTAAAAAAGGCACTATGGGGGTGGCAAGAGCCTTTGCCAATATCTGAAAGCCCAGGGGTGACAGGTGCAAGCCGTCCCTAGCGAAGCATCGTGGCTTGTCGAGCATGTCATCCCAGGCTGACAGGCATTGGATCCCCTTTAAATGACACCAGTACTTAAGCCAATTGTTGAAATTGATCATCTTGCCTTCATATTGTGGCATCATTCTTGATGAGGGTAAGATGCTACTCAAGGTTAGGGTCATACCGGCCTGGGCTACATGCTCAGATAGCTCCTCTATGTCTCTTTTCATGTAGTCCAGGGAGGTACGTCTCAGGTCATTCACACCAGCATGGACAATGACTGAGTCATATTTGTACTTGCCTTGGAGTGACCTGAGTGCTTGTGTTATGTGGCGGATCCTAGCGCCCGACAGGCAACTCACCGTGACCTTCTCCTTGTTCAGCCTGGTGAGCGGGACGTCAGTGTGCCTGACGATAGAGTCACCTATTACAAGTGTATCAGGTGTGTTGTTTAGCCTTAAGGGCTGTGACTGTTCGGCACACTGGCTTTGTGAGCTATGTTGCACGTGTTTTGTTTTGGGGTAGAGGTTGCTTGGGTGTCTGCTTTGGAGGTCTCTGTTGCTTGGGCAGATTTTTATTTAGAGCCACCGAGTATGTTTTTGTGTGTTTATGTGTTTGGTTTGCTGTCGTGGTAGGTCTATGTCAGACTGGAATTGTAGTGAGTGTGGTTTCCTTCTCCTCCTGACTGGTTATGCCAGTACTGAGTTGAGAGAGCTTAGCCTCCAGTTTGGCTATATGGTTACATCTCTCACATGTGTTGGAATTTGTTGGGAGGAGGAGAGGGTTGTCTGTGTACATGAGGCAGTTGTAACATTACCTCAAGATTCCCAGATTCACCAGCTGGACCAGAGAGGAGATTGACAACTGACCTTTGGACATGCTAGAATAGTATTGGGAATTCCTTTATAATTGAAAAAAGGGCCAATGGGGAACAAGGTACTCAAGGGAGTTTTGAGGGTGTAGTGCTTTTAATTTTTAGTGCTGACTTATATAATTGCTTTAGTGAGAAAGTGTCAGGCTTTAGAGTAGGAATAGGGTGTTTATTATGAGAACTAGATCAGTTCTAAGGGAAAAGTGAAGAGCAGACTTTGTGGAGCCGAGAATGGTTTAAACCCAATTAAGCGGAGCTGCCCGATGCTGCGCTATGCGCAAAATCACAAGCAGCCGCCAAAGTGGTTTTATACAGGAGGACTTGAAAGAGCTAGAAATTGGCCCAAAACGGCCAATAGACTACCAGATTCTTGTGCTGGGAACACTCCTCCAGGGATAGATAGGCTGCTCTAAGCTCTCCACTGCCACTGGTGAACAAAGAAGCCTCCCTTTATCCAAGAAAGGAAATGGGCAGCACAGGAACTTTCCAAAAGTCCAGAATACAGCAAAGCCTGTATTTGGACTACTCTAGGTCAGGAAAGACGGGAACAAGGATAATTTTTTTGTTTTTTTTTTCTTTTTTGCAACAAACAGCAGGATAATGCAATAAATATATAACACGGGCTAGCGCACTTGAGTGTGTAGCCTCAACAGGTAAATGCAACAAACAGGACAAACTTTAAAAGTGCAGGTGCAAAAACAACTTTAAACAGTTTAAAACAGTTCAAGAAGCAGAAATACTTGCAGTTTAGCTAGATCGGACAGTCGCCTAGGTAGTAGCAGGAAATAAAAACACTTTTATCAGGTTAGCAGTCACTCTTTTAGCCTCTCTGCTGCTAGCACCACTCTTCAGGACCACGAGGAGCTTGGCTGAGTAGTAACAAGTGCAAAAACCGCGCCAAAGCGGGTTTTATACACGGGGACTTGAAAGAGCTAGAAATTGGCCCAAAAAGGCCAATAGACTATCAGATTCTTGTGCTGGGGACACTCCTCCAGGGATAGATAGGCTGCTCTAAGCTCCCTACTGCCACTGGTGAAGAAAGAAGCCTCCCTTTATCCAAGAAAAGAAATGGGCAGCACAGGAACTTTCCAAAAGTCCAGAATACAGCAAAGCCTGTATTTGGACTACTCTAGGTCAGGAAAGACGGGAACAAGGATAATTTTTTTGTTTTTTTTTTCTTTTTTGCAACAAACAGCAGGAAAATGCAATAAATATGTAACACAGGCTAGCACACTTGAGTGTGTAGCCTCAACAGGTAAATGCAACAAACAGGACAAACTTTAAAAGTGCAGGTGCAAAAACAACTTTAAACAGTTTAAAACAGTTCAAGAAGCAGAAATACTTGCAGTTTAGCTAGATCGGACAGTCGCCCAGGTAGTAGCAGGAAAAAAAAAACACTTTTATCATGTTAGCAGTTGCTTTTTTAGCCTCTCTGCTGCTAGCACCACTCTGCAGGACCACGAGGAGCTTGGATGAGTAGTAACAAGCGCAAAAACCGCGCCAAATCGGGTTTTATACAGGGGGACTTGAAAGAGCTAGAAATTGGCCCAAAACAGCCAAAAGACTACCAGATTCTTGTGCTGGGAACACTCTTCCAGGGATAGATAGGCTGCTCTAAGCTCCCCACTGCCATTGGTGAACAAAGAAGCCTCCCTTTATCCAAGAAAGGAAATGGGCAACGCAGGAACTTTCCAAAAGTCCAGAATACAGCAAAGCCGGTATTTGGACTACTCTAGGTCAGGAAAGATGGGAAACAAGGATCATTTTTTTGTTTTCCTGTTTCATTTAGTTTTTACACCTGCTAAACAGCAAAAGTGCTGCTTCACGAGTGTAAAATAATGGATCAATTGATCTTGCTCTCACTCACATGAATGCATACACTCACACACACAGACATAAACACACACACACACACACACACACACACACACACACACACACACACACACACACACACACACACACACACACTTTTTTTATTTTCTTTTTTTTCTATATATTTTATACTTGACAAACAACAAGAGTGCTTCTTAGCGAGCATAAAGTATTGGCGATCGTTAGCTCGATATGCTGCCATGAAGCGGTAGACTCATATTTCAATAGGCATTACCTGTCGAGTAACAACCTGCTGGAGAACATTCATTATCTAATCAGGGTGCCGATCTACAGGTCGCCCATTCTCTAAGTGTGCTTAGGTCTTCCGAAGTACTGAAATTACAGAGATTCTCATTAATTACATAACATTTATGAACAGCATGTAATTTAAAAAAATACATAAATTAATTTGGCAAAGAATGTCAGTGCATCCCAAATCTGTATCCCCTCTCGTATTTGTAATAGAAGAAGAAACAACTTACCACATGGGACTGTAATCCTTTAGTGCTACTAACATTTAATAAAAACTATCCTGAAGCAAGGACAAGATCGCATGCAGAACTCATTTTGTAAAGAAACATTTTTAACTTAGTATAAGAATCCTAAACTGAAAGAAATGCTTTGAAATCTTAGCCCAAGGCAACATTTAATTTCACTGGCTTGAACAATAGAAAAATAAATAAAACAAGGAACAACAACAAAAAAATCACCTTCCCATTCTGAGGGGAAGGGAGGAACAGCAAATGCCTCTGTATAAAATAAAAAAAAAGTGGAGGGGGTAGGGTAAATATTTCCTGGACGTGTTTTCTGTCACTGTTAGCAGAAATTCCTTCTATGGGAATTATTTTTTGGAAATGTAATGAATTTCATCATATTAAAATGTTAGACTAGAATTTAGGAGAGGCATAGAGAAGAGCACTGCACTGAGTAAAACCTGAGAGGAAAGAAGAGTGGAAAATAAACACACAAAAACAAACAAGCAAAGTCTATACCAGGAAAAGCTTTCCACACTGCACTCTCTGTTGCATACACCTGTCTCCTGATTATCCATCATTAAATGGACACACAGTCCTCGCTCTTTAAAATGATTCACTGTAAAAAAAACTGTCGTACTGCCAAATGTTGCAGTCCTCATTTCTCCACTGCTCATCATTATACTGGATAATCAAACAAGTCCTTTATGCTAGCAAAGCTGTAGACAGAAAAATATGAAAAGGGAGGGATATTTTTGTCTGTCCTTAAGATATGTTGCACTGGGCAGCTCACTCCCTCATCTAAGAAGAAACAATTACTTAGACAGGGAGTCTCAAATAGCGAAAGTCTGTCTTTGTTCCTCTTGGATTTGTGTAGTTAAAGCCATTGAGAGGTTTTGTAGAGCTTTCTAATACAAAACAAGTTGACAAAATAGATGTAGCTAACATTATGTAATTATGGTGCTTGTCATTGTATTAACGTGTGCTTACCTTGCACCGTGTCTACATGCAATAACATCATGATGAATAGAAAGGAGAAACGCATTAAGTAAAAAATCATTTTGCGTGCTCATTCTTCTCTAGTCTCTGCCTGTGGAAGTATCCTCACTTCATGTACGAGATTCTTATCAGAGATGCTGCCAGGTTATATCGCCTTCAGTTTTACATCTGCACAACATCTGTATTTCTGACATCTTAATATTTGTAGAATTCCCGTCCTTTTAACAATATCTTTGGAATTCCTTTACTTCTTGGGTAAGATATTGGCACAGGGACAGCTTATACTGTTCCCTGAGTGCAATTTTGGGAGAAAATGAGATGTATTTCCCTTGATAAATAATGGCTGTCACTAGTTATACATTTATTTTACCCAAGAAAATACATGTTAATCCACATGCTCTTATTCTGTCAACTTTTCAAGTAATATTGCTATTATTTTAAAAGAATAGTGTCCCTGATTATTTCTGGATTTGTCCCTGGTTCTTCAGTTAAGTGGTTGAGAGCTATGATGAACACCTTTTCAGACAAGTTAAGAAAATTAAAAAAAAAATGATTGCCCTTGACTGGATACATGTGGTTGGAGGTTGGCAAAATGATCAAGATGTTTACTTCACAGACAGTAGATACAGATTCTCACCTTTGAGGGAAACTGGCTAGGCTTAAAATGGCCCACAAGGCCAGCTACCCTAGTACTTGCCTACAAACCTATTCAGAGTGGTGGCTGTTATTTCAGGTTTGTAGTAACTCTCTCAGAGACAAACCAGAAGTTTTCAGAAGGCACTGCATTCCATGAATAGGGTCAGAACATTTAGCTCTGTGGGAGTCTGGGTATGACTTGTATATGAGCTTCTTGTTCTTTATCCTTTTTTTCCAAATTAGAGTCATTTCTGTTGAAGACCTACTACTTGCTATTGAGGCTTACTGATGTTTTACCTACTATGAATAGTCCATCTGCATCATTCAGTGCTTGCCTTTTAATGTATCCAGAGCTGGCCTCAGAAATGCAAAGTCTGAAATTATTTGCCTTGTACATACTATAAATTATCACATGGATCCTGAATATGAGGGTTTGACCTTTTGTTTCTTTGCAATACATCGGTAACACTATTACTGTCAATAGAAGATTATTTTAATTTGATCTGTCTGATCTGAAGAATTTCCTGGGAGAGCAGTCTATAAGTGGTTGGCATTCCACGTTGAAGACAACAATATTCAACTCTCATATTTGCCCACCACCTGTAAGACCCATGTTAGCACTCGTTCCTGGGTCCACACCCCCGCAGGATCCATGGTAGCACTCATTCCTGGGTCCACACCCCTGCAGGACCCATGATAGCAATTATTACCAGGTTCACACTTAGTAAGGAGATTCAGTATTCAAGATTTTTTGATATTGTGGTCTTCAGTGTTTTAGTCTTTCAATATTATGTTCTCATGATTTTCATTGTCAACATTTTGAGTTTCAGAATTTACATGGTCAACCTAATTATGACATTTGTTCTGCAATAGCTGGAAAATTACAATTTTTGTAGGTTAATGGCGCTGAAATTTCTTATTAAATCTGTTATGAGCTGGACTACCACTTGCAGCAGTTCTATTTTATTTATAAAGTTGGGCTCAGAGTTACCAACCATTTGGAAGACCTACAAAGACCAAAGTTGCATTTTTCCTGGAGAATTAAAGCCTCTTTCAAAGAAGTTGTTTTATTTCTTTTGCTAACAGGAAAATCAGTTGGCATTGTCACAACCACAAGGGTTCAGCATGCCACTCCTGCATCTACCTATGCCCACACAGTCAACAGAAAGTGGTACGCAGACAGTGATTTGACCTCAGCTGCGAAGAAGGAAGGATGCCAAGACGTTGCATACCAGATGGTCCACAATGTGGACATTGATGTAAGTGAATCCACTTTCCTTACTGCAAAACTTAAAGTTCTGTCCTTGTCATGATGTAGGGATAATGAATAACCAGAGAAAGGAGAATGTGATCTGTATGAAAAATCAGTTATACACTGCATATGGGGTGCTTGGATGGGTTAAAACACTGGATAGTAGCTTGTTTGATGTGACAGTTTTAAATATATTGTTGATTATACCAATAGTGCTGTTTGCAGGAGAGCTGCTTTAGTTGTTGAGTGTTGACATAGCCAAGGGGGAGCACTGGATATGCAAAAATAAATCTCCTCACTTTGTAATGTGAGTAAGGGAACATCATCATGGAACAATAACAAGGGGTAGGTGGCTATCAGCTACTGGCATGCAGCTCTACCCTAGGTCATCTGTATGGACATTTCTAAATGTCACTGCACTGGTGAGAAATAAAAAGTGGGTGTCTGAGACGATAATCCTTGGCCCACAGTCATGCTGGCATATTTTGCAGTTTTGTAAGCCCTCACTTCAGGCTATAAAACCTCTCTGTGTTCCTGCATAAGTGACCAACAACCAGTTAGAGCCTGAGAAGGTTGCTGTGTGGGTTGAGGTTGGGAGAATTGGGCTGAAATATGACTATATGCTACTGAATTAGGTAGTAGTCCGCTACATGTGTTACTTGATGAAATAGCTTAATGGAGATGTCTGGCAGTATAGCAAAGATGGCTAAATCTATGAGCTGCTATTGAGCTTCATTGTCTATAACTGGGTTTGATTCCCTTAGTCTCCACAAAGAAGCTGCATGACTCAAATGAAGCTATTTAACCAAAGACTGTGCTCCTGGGTTACCCTTGAAAAAGTTACTTGCACCTAGTGGGTTTATGTGATTAGTAAATGAAGCAATAAAACAGAATATTGGGATAGCTTCCAATTGCAGTTTCCTTCCATTTAGTTTGATTGCTAGTTGCATGTAAGGGCACTATGAATGTTAAAATGAAAATCAGAAAGTGAACATTTTAATGAAATAGTTTAGAATTACAGCAGCTTCTCTTATGATTGGCATCACGAATGATTCATTGTGATAAATATCACTGCAGACTGGATTGACTAAACAATCGATGAATAAATGCTATTGAGAAAATAACTATTATTAAGTGGAAAATATCTATATTATTATGTGGATAATGTGAAACTATTTCCATATGAAAAAGGAAAACAGTAAACTAGAATGAGTATGTGGAAAAGAAGGAAGAAGGGAAGTGTAGAAATAAAGCATTCAATTGCAAATGGAGACAGTGAAGAGAAGCATAAAAATATATATTTGAAGAGCTATGTCTGCTTAGCGATCAAAATGAATGGGGAGGAGCCTGTCAGAGAACAGCTTTACTAGGGGGAGATAAACAAAATGCAAATTTTACAAGTGTGATGAGAAGCAGTAATATGAACGTAGACTAGGCCACAAGACTAGACAAAATGCACGCATTAACTAAGAAAACAAAGGACAGTGTCTCCCACGCTGCTGAAAAACATGAGAATATACTGATATCACCAGGTTAGCCAGTTAGTGTTATACAGTTACCTGTAATTTATTAATATTAATAAGTATATAGCTTTTACTTGATTATGTTGACACTAATTGGAAGTGTTTAGATTTGGTGCTTCTCTATAATAATGAATTAGTTCTTGTAAGAGGGCATGCAAATGCAACATGAATAGTATGGTGGTGTGAGATATCATGGATAGAAGCCAGATGCCATCAGTTTACTACCTGATTTCAGACTATTTCAAGAAATAGACACCACTATTTCTTTCCAGCCAATAACTAGTGGTCTGTACTACCAAGTTTGTGACTTATAAATAACTTGCAAATGATGAGTGTCAAGTTCCTTTTTAGACACAAATCCTCTATAATTCATGCGTTTTGCATAACAGAAATGGTGTCTGACCAGCATAGATGGAACACTAATGCAATATGTATATGCAGGTCAGTCTTTGTTGCCGCCATAACAGGCAGCAAAACAGGATATCTTCTAAGATAATACTTTTATTATATCAACAAATTATATAATGCTATATCATTAAATGGCTTATATTGACTGCATGCACTACATTGCAAAAGTATATGGCCCTTGGTACAGAATTCCATAATTGCTGTCACAGCCATGCCATCCAACAGCCCATTATATATGCAGAATCCTGATATGGTTGTCATCTCCTCATATTGCCCCGTCTCACAGCATTCATACCATCACACAGATACAACAAGGAGCCAACACAACTTCATGTCGACATAATATACCCTATCATTCTTGTTTAATAGTACTGAGCAATCTGTCCTCTGGAATTTGCTGTTTATGTTTATTTATTTAGCTAGTTTGCTTTTTATTAAGTACATTTTTAAAAATTAAGTCCAAAACAAAAAGAGCAACCAGCAAAAGACCAAACGCCAAAAGTAAAATAAAAAAAATAGCTGGTCAGGCAGAAGTGTAGAACAAACAGGAACTTTAATAAAACTTTACACACTGAATAAAATCAATAAAACAATAAAAAACAGGATAAGCGTTTTCATACACACAGGTACTTCTTCAGATCCATAAAATACTGCATCCACGGTGAGTTTTTATATGCACAGCCTAGTGTTTCAAATCACGTGATTTCAATAAAGGCCTAATTGGAATAACTTCATTTAACCTTTTAACTTCATTGGCTCTAAGCAAATGCATCCATTTTATTTCCAGCATAACGTATATCCAACAAGGTCCATGAACTCCATGCCACCATAGAATTGTACTCCCCAGATATAGTCATCCTGAGAGAAACCTGGCTAAGACCTCACATTACCAGTGGGCAAATACTCCCTACAGGTTACAGCATACTAAGAGTAGACCAGCTAAACAAGAAAGGAGGTGGTGTAGCTATAATATTTAAACAGCATATAAACATCCAGATCTTAAAATCATCAGCTCCACAAATAGGCAATGAAGAAATAATATATACCAACCTCAAAATAAACCAAAACAAAACCATCAACATAATTGGATGCTACTTCCCACCTGGCCAAAACATCCCTCCACTAGAAAACCTCCTCAGCTGGTCTACCCACCATCTCCCCCAATAAACTATCATTTTAGGTGATTTCAATATTGACTGGCAATCCTGTTCTGGCAACCATCCAACCCATCATGTAAACCTTAATGGATTCACCCAACTAGTCCAGTCACCAACCAGGATAAATAAAAACTCCAGCAAGCACACTACCCTGGATTGGATACTTGTCAGTAAGAGCCCCCAGTCATATATAACAGGCTGCTTATCAGATAGCCTCAGTGATCACTCCCCAACATTCCTACTCAAAAAATACCTATACCAAGCTAAACCTGTCATCTACCGTCAAATATGTAAGAAAACTAAACTTTAACCAACTCACATTCATCTCATCCCTCAAAGAATGTAACTGGCATCCTCTAAAGTGCCTCAGTCTTGATGACGCAGTTGAATTTTTTAATACTACCTTCCTGAGCATCCTTGTCGCCTCACAGTAAGACGTTGTCCTGTTCGATTCTCAGCTAAAGCATCTTCTGTGTGGAGACATGTGTAAATGGGCGTACCTTCATTGAAGGTTGTGCATCAGGGCTGGCAACTCGGCACATAAAAATCTACTGCCAATCATTAGCGGACCGTAGTTCCGCTGTGACGACCCCTAACCGGGAAAAGCCGAAAGACACAACAACAACAACAACAACAACAACAACCTTCCTGAGCATCCTTAATTACCATGCCCCCATAAGACTTTCCAGAACCAAAGCACAACCCTCCCCATGGCTACAGAAAACCACTACGTCAGAAATGAAAAACAGGGATAAAGCCTGGGAGCACTGGTGCAAAACCAAAACCCTACTGTCAACTAAACAGAAATTCCTAGAACTACACAACAGAGTGAAAAAGCTAATAAAACAGGACAAATTCCAATACTACCAGTCTGCCCTAGACTCCTCACAACACAGCCCCAAATAATTCTGGTCCTCCATAAACTCCATCCTCCACCCAGGTAAAGTCAGTACCCCTCCACCTAACATCCCTCACTCCTCAGAAAATATTTCTACCTCATTCAACACACACTTCACACAAACCATGCCATCACTAGCTAAACAACACAACCCCCATCTCCTCCAACCTACACCTTTAACTAGTAATCTCCCCACTGCCTTCTCTTTTTCTCCTGTACCTACCTCCAACATAAAAAACTCTTAACTAAACTTAAGCCGACCAAATTAGCAGCGGACAACCTCCCAAGTGAATACCTACAAATCACAGCTGATGCTCTGGCCTACCCAATATCCATCTTGATTAACCGATCTCTGTCAGAAAGTTACGTTCCCACACTGTGGAAACTATCGCATATAATTCCCCTCCACAAAGGCGGATCCTCCACAGAACTAACCAATTACCGCCCCATAGCTATTCTCTCTCCACTCTCCAAAATACTAGAGAGATGCATACACTCTCAGGTCTCAGACTACCTCCTTACTAACAACCTCCTTTCCAATACTCAGCATGGTTTCTGAAAAAACCATAGCACCACCACTGCCTTACTCTCCTTTACTAACACTATCCTTCAGCATAAAAATAATGGCTATCTCTCCTCTGCTACTTTTCTAGACCTATCTAAAGCATTTGACATGGTCCCACACAAACAAGTTATCTCTGTCCTCAATAACCTATCCTTCTCTTAATCAGTCACCAACTGGTTTCAGAGTTACCTGTCTGACTGCCAACAATCTGTTGTATGGCAGAATGACATATCTCCCCAACTACCTGTCTCCATAGGGGTTCCCCAAGGCTCCATCCTTGGACCCCTACTCTTCTCTGTTTTCACCAATAATCTAGCCTCTGCCACCAAACATGGCACACTCATACAATACGCAGATGACTCAACCATCATCTGCTCAGCCCAGTCCCTACCCAAACTGCAAAAAGTCACATAGGAAGCCTTTTCCACTGTTGAAACTTGGTTATCCGATGCCCAATTAATACTCAACCCAAACAAAACTAAACTACTCATCTTCCAACCCACCAAATATACTCAAAACAACTCTCACTTTAACATCACAGCAAAAGACAACACCACTATATACCCAACTGAACAAACCAAATTGCTAGGAGTGGAAATAGACAATAAACTAAAATTTGACATTCACATATCCATGACCATAAAAAAAGTCCACAAAAAACTAGGAGCGTTATACAGAAATAAGCAACTTCTCACCAAAGCAGCAAAGATTTCAATAGCAAATTCCCACCTTATCTCCACCCTACTTTATGCCTCTCCAATATATACCAACCTAAGGTAATGTGATTTAAACAAGCTAGAGACCTGCTACAACAAAATCACCAAATTCGCCACAGGGGCATCCTACCGTAGTCACCACTGTCTCTCACATGCTGAACTGGGCTGGCTTGAACTCCCTCACCTCCTTCAATGGTATCAACTCTCACTTGCCCACAAACTAGTAAACCATCCACTAAATGTCCCATCCCTCCAGAATCTACTCCAACCCTATCACACCACCAGACCACTAAGATCCAGCAACAAAAATCACTTGCAGATCACTAAAGCCAATAACTCTGCTGGTGAAGCACTATTCTCTTGCACCATAGCCAAATTATGGAACTCCCTCCCATCCACAATTACCTCCATACCATCATGCACCCACTTCAAAACTTTACTAAAAGCGCACCTAAAAACATGCTGGCTATGCCCTTGCAACTCCCACTCTAATATCACACACCCCATCCAACCACTACCTTTCTTTCCACTCCACTAACTACCTTGATTATTGCAAGCTCAGATGCTCATAAGCCTAGTAATTATTATACAGCAGGAACTTCTTAATGTAACATTTGTTAATGTCTGTTATGTACTTCACAGATAAAGATTCTAGTTGTCTACTGATGTACTATGTTCTTCATCTGTAAATATGTTATAAGTAATTGCTATGTTAAATTGTTAATTGCTATGTAATCCAATGCAACTACTGTCTGTTTATTTTAACTGTGAAGCTTTTCTCCCCGGGCCTCCACTGAAAATGGACCTACATCCAGTCGGACACTCCCGGTCAACAAATGTAAATAAATAAATAAAAATAAATAAATTTCAGTACATTCTGTCTTAGTTTTTATACATCACCACCTCTCAAGCCTGGTATATACATATCCAAAACTATAAACTTAAACCAGTGTTCAAACCCTGCTGACATAACATGTTTTGATAAAGCATTCCTCACATCTTGCTTGCTAATACCATAAACATGCTCTCTAATCCTATCTCTTAAACAGCAGTCGGTCTTCCCAATGTAAAAACTTTGACAAACTACACATGACGCACAGTAAATTATATTCTTACTACTGCAGTCAGCATGTAATCTAATGCAAAACACCTGTCCTGTATCTGGGTGTACAAACTGGTCATCTGAATCCACAAATCTACATGCACTACAATGATGGCATGGGAATGTCCCGATCCTCTGGCTAGGGGATCTCCTCTGACTGTCAGATAGGGGTTTATAACATAACATTTTCTTTAATGAGGGGCGATTCTTAAAACAAAAAGATGGTGTGTTTCCTAGTAGCGCTTTACACGTATTATCAGAGGTTAGAATTCTCCAGTGTTTTCTAATAATTTCACATATATGTCCTGAATCTTTTGAGTATGTAAGGCTCATACGTATCTTATGAGAGTGCTCCTCATTATTGGGAGTAATGTCCTCTGCTCTACAATCAAAGTAAGGTCTTGTACATGTCTCCCTTTGCATAACTGCATCATTCTGTGCTATCGCTATCTCTGCACTACTATACCCCCTGTCCAATAAATTACTGCTAAGTGTATCAAAAGAGTCATACATATCGCTATCTCTTGTATTCAGTCTTTCCATTCTAAAAAAAATTGTCCTCTAAGGACATTCTGCTTGACATGTCTCGGGTGCATACTGCGTGAATGTACTATATTGTTGGTCTTACATGATTTAACAAACTGTTTTGTGTATAGACCTCCTGCAGTCTTAACTACCATAACATCCAAGAATTAAATAAACTCAGTTGAGCATTCATAAGAAAAATGGAGAAAGGTAGTAGTGTTATTCAGATAACACACAAACTGATCTAAACTTGTCTCTGTGTCCCCCCAAACAAGAAACGGATGGTCCACATAACGACCATAAAACAGTATTGAACTTTTGAAACTGTTAACGTCAGAAAAAACATACTTCTGCTCCCATTCCGCTAGAACCAAACTGGTGTAACTGTTCACACATGCCGTGCCCATTGCTACTCCTTTTTGCTGTAAAAAATATTCACTCTCAGACATAAATACATTATGTCCCAGAATAAGCTCTAGCAACATGCAGACCAGATAGACTTTATCACTACGAGAAGCAGGGTCCCTATTCAAGCTCCTCCTGACACTATCAATACCTTCGTCATTTGGAATACAAGTAATGAGTGAAGCTACATCTAACATAACTAGCATAATCTCTTCTTTAAAGTCTGTCGTGGACCATCGACACAACTTGCTGAGGAAATCTTGAGTGTCTTTTAAGACATTCCCCATCTCATTTATGACTGGGCGAAGTTGTTTTTCAACAAAATTTAACGTAGGCTCCATGGCCCAACCCCTACCAGACACAATTGGTCTCATAGGCAGATGTGATGGATCTTTATGGACCTTCAGAAGCCCATAAATTTTTGGTACTACTGCATTCTCTACCATAAAATACTCATACAAGCTTTCATTAATCACCACATCCATGAGAAGATCTTCTACTCTCCCATGGATGTCAGCTACTAATATCTGTATTCTCTGTGCATCTAATTTAACATAAGTGTAGTCATCACTTAACATTACATGCATCGTATCTAGGTAGTCAGACGCATCCATTACGACAATGCCACCACCTTTGTCAGCAGGACAAAAACAGACGTCATTACACTTAACCAAGTCTAGCAACGAGGAAAATTCCCCTTTACTCAAATTATTATTAGTCCTCCTGTACTTCGTGCCTCTTTCAGAAGAATTAGAAAAATAAGTATTAATCATCAGTGCACATTTTAAAAAAAGCTTCTGCCAGTGGTGTATTCAGAGGTGTGTAAACACTAGGTTTTTTAAACACACAAACATCTGTTCCCCCTGCATTCCCAAATTGCAATTTTAAGGAAATGTTCCTTACAAATAACTTCAGGTCAACCAGCACATCATTGAGGTTAGAATTACCAGATGGAATAAAGCAGAGACCTTTGCTTAAAACATTGCTCTGTTCAGTAGTTAAAGTCACTGTGGAAAGGTTAAAAATTAAACTCTTTTTACCTTGCTCTGGACAGTCTGACCTGTCTCTATTTGCTCCTGTCCATACTGTCTCTTCCGGGAGCCTTTCTCTCTGCTTTGCGATTTCCCTCTCTGCTTCATGCTGATCAATTCCGGTGCCTGTAATAATAAAAAAGGCCGTTGTAGTCCTGAAGTCCCAGACCCATTGTTTCCTACTGCACTCGCTTGATTGTATTCTATTGGATCTGCTGCAGCCAAACCTGGCATGTTTCCATGTCAGCAGGGTGTGAAAACTGGTTTAAGTTTATAGTTTTGGATATGTATATACCAGGCTTGAGAGGTGGTGATGTAAAAACTAAGACAGAATGTATTGAAATAAAATGGATTCATTTGCTTAGAGCCAATGAGGATAAAGGGTTAAATGAAGTTATTCCAATTAGGCCTTTATTGAAATCACGTGATATGAAACACTAGGCTGTGCATATAAAAACTCACTGTGGGCGCAGTATTTTATGGATCTGAAGAAGTACTTGTGTGTATGAAAGCGCTTATCCTGTTTTTATTGTTTTATTGATTTTATTCAGTGAGCAAAGTTTTATTAAAGTTCCTGTTTGTTCTACACTTCTGCCTGACCAGCTATTTTTTCGATTTTACAGTTTTATAAATGGCAAGTTTCTTGAATAATCTATGATGTTTCAAGTAAAAAAAAAATGCTAGAAGCTGACAGTCTAGTTTGGAGCACAAGCAGATTGGAATGTAAGTTAAAGTGTAAAGAAAGCTGGCCATGCCCCCTGAGCTTTTAAGAAACTATTTTTAAAAAATTAAATATGTGTTCAGTTTTTAATTCTAATAACATGAGGTGCATCTATAATAATATAAGGTGCACTGGGACTTAAACAGTCTGCTTTATCTGAGAAGGATAAGCTACATACAGTTTCTTTTTTTGCTTTACTATGAAAAACATCAGGCTAGTACTGATATTTCCAGGTTAGCCAGATGATTATATATAGTTACCTGTAATCTATTAATAATTTTATAAATATATATATATATATATATATGTGTGTGTGTGTGTGTGTGTGTGTGTGTATTTCTCTTTCTTATGTTGACAGTGTGGAAAATTACATTTATATTCTCTCATATGAAATCTTATAGAGTAACATTTACATTCAAGAGAACACCCAACCATAAGTCCACAGAAATTCATCTTGTTTATTGTTCTTCTTACTATATTTCCTTGCATCATAGGTTATAATGGGTGGAGGTCGCATATACATGACTCCGAAGGGGACCCCTGACCCAGAATATCCCACTAGTTCCAAACAGAATGGGGTCAGGGGTGATGGCCTGAACCTAATCACAGAATGGCAGAAGATGAAAACAGGCAAGGTAAGACAGGAAAATGTTTATGACTCATTTTAGTACCTATAAACTGTGCACAACTATACAGCTGCCTATAGTTCATTGTCTTTATATAAAGATGTATAGTCTAGTATAAAGAAAAGTTATTGAGAAGTTCATCCATATCTCAAGTCCACACTACAAAGACAGCTTAAAGACATTATATCTGGATGCATATTTACATAAATATGACTCTAGTCATATTTCTGTACTTATGCACACAGATATACTGTGCATGTATCATCGCACATCTGCACAAATACAGACACATGTCTTACATGTCTGCATATTAATATGCCCAAGACCTTTTGTCAGAGCTGGAACATGTATGGCAAACCAGGGCTCATTTCATGTAGGAAGCTGCAGATATAAGTATGGGAAATAAAGACTTACAAAAACAGGTAGAGATGTAATGTTATGGCATGGACAAAATGTAATGTGCTGAGATGTAATAAGGTTGATGGTATGCTTGCGAAATGACAAGAAAAACATTTTTTTATATGAGGGGAACTATACCTCCCCAAACCCTGGTTATAGTATATAATTCTTCTGGGATGGGAAAAGGAGCCATGGAGGAAGGGGTAGAACAACAGTGTTACCATGAGTGTGTAAAGAATTGATAAGGATAGGGTACCAAACCTAGCTGTTAGTCTTGAATTATTGGAACTGTGCAGCTGCCTTTAGCAATAACAAAAAGTCTTGCATTTATTTAAGTGACAATATGGCTACTCTACAAAGGTGCGTGCTATAATCAATCTGTGGTAAATTATTCCAAATAAAATATTAATGTGTGTGTTTGGGTTTGGAAAGACTTTTCAGCATTAAGTTGTTTTATAGAGCTAAGTATTTACACATCTGAAAGAGCAGATGAATGCCTGGCCATAGCACAGTTAGTTATGGAAGGTTGACAGGGTGACATTGTTAGAATCCAGACTCAGAAATCATCAGGTTCTGAGCAGGCCTTTAGAGTCCACATTAAAAATACAGATTTATGAGTATATCCTTATTGAATAATTTTATTTTGTTAGCAGAACAGGATAATATAGACTGATGTATTATACATCTGATTAACTCATTTACTCCAATGGATCTCATGAAATTTGCACTTTAATTTACAATGGGTGGAGCCTATGCCTCTTGACAGACTTAAATTATGTCTTTACATTTCAAACAAATGTTCATATCTCTGGAACCATAGGGGTTATGAAAGAAGTATGCATTGCAAACTCTTCAGCACAAACTATTTTTATAATGGTAGTACTGTTTAGATTCTAGATTGTAAACAGAATTTTATAAGTCACAGTAAATACAGTTACAATTACATTTATAATATTTTGTAAACAACAACCACTCAGGTTACACACATACTGTCAACAGCATTTTATTCATCTAGCTGAAAGCTTTCATATGAGGCTAAGGAGTTCTGTCTATGTTACTTGGTTGTTGAGATATTTAGAAAATGTGAAAATTATATCTATATAAATTAATGGCATAAAAATAAAAGTTAATATCTATTTACCTTCACTAGACAGAGGTTAAGTATTAATACAGTTGAGTTTGCCATTGTGTAAGCTTTAAGATGATTTTTTTTAAATCTTGTACATTGCATGGTTTTGAAATTATTGATGCAAATATGAATAAGAAATATTTGATGCCTAGAGGCGTTGGTAGGAGTTAACTGTCGATGCACCTGGAGATGTCACTCGGATATAATGAGTTAAGTAATGATAAAAGATTGCTTCTTATTCCTCCATAAGCTTTATTGGTTTGTGAAGACCAGAAAACAGAATCTAGCTCTATATACAATTTAAGTATATCACAAAATAGCGATGAACAACTCAACCAAACTGATTTAAATAGGCTTGCTGTTATTGAGTGCTACTCTGTTTTTAGTGTACACAAAGAATATTTACACAATCCATTCATTCATTTAATTTTCCAGTGCCTGCTTTATCCGGTTCAGTGTTGTGAGGAAGATAAAGCCTATACTACCAAAGAGTGATCATAAGGCAATAGTGAAGTGAAATGCCACCTGAATTAGAAACCTAAACATATAAGTTCTGTGGCAGAGAGGGATGAATCCCTCACTATGGTGATGTGAGTGGTTGGTGCCTGCAGGAGCTGGAAGGGGAGGGAAGTGCCTCTGGCTAGACAGTTAGGTGACACCTAACAAGCCACTTAACAAGACAGTATTCCCAGGTTACCCTTGAAAATAAATACTTGTGTTCATTGGACTTACCTGGTTAAGGAATAAGTGCTGCAGTAGCCCTGTGAACTGCATATGCTAATGTGCATAGTAATGGCCTGTGCCACGCCCCTTCCCACAAGCACCTGGCAGTACATATGTAATCTTAGGACCTGCTTTCTGTAGTACTGCATTTGATTTTTGCTTAAGAAGTACATCTGAACACAAGGGTGGCATAAATCAGTTGTACAGATGTAAACTGTAGATTTAAATTATAGTAGATGTGTTTTGTTTTTAACTGCTGATAATTTTTTAACTGATTTATACATACATGCATTTGTGCTGCAGGGCTTGTCAGCTTTACTTAAGCAGAGCATTATTTAGAAATTGAAAAGGTTTATTTATTTAATTAATTATTTATGGATGAACTGAGTGATTGACTGAGTGACTGGGGATGTTGGATTGTTGGTAGTTGTTGTCATAGTTACGTTTACAGATGTATATTCTTCTATGAGTGGTGAATATCTTGGATAATATATTGGATAATAGGAACTAGGAACATAGGAACAATACAAGGCAAGCAATCATGGAGACCTTAAGATGCCTATCCATATACACATTTAAGCAGACACAAAAGTAAAAGTACTCACTACCCTTTTCAAAAACTTAATCTTGTTCACCTCCCATTTTGAGCAGGGCTGTATAGGATAACCTATGTATAAAAATGTGTGTCTACCTATCCAGTCATCAGGGCTAGTCTTGAGGTAGTCAAAGTAATTCTTTGACCTATAGTGATAATTTATTCCATAGGCTGGAAATACATTAAGTTTGGAATTTATCCCAACATCAAATTTTGTTTATTTGTTGGTGTACTTTTGAGTACCTAGTGCTGGTGTTTGTAGAGTCACTGGTTTTGTGAATAAATAGGGGATTCAAATAGAATTGGGTATTTTTATGGCTCACAAAGTGAGACACATGTCACATCACAACTGTCTTTAGCCTACTGAGTATAAGAAGCATCATGCTGATTTATCAGAACAGCTGAATAATTTAAAGCCTTTAGTTTTCTTGGTTAGAAATCATTAAGGCTGGATCAGTTGAGTGATATGCTTGGATTTGTACATACCACAGGGACATTGTATTTGATGATGGATCTGATAAGGGAAGAGTATAGTGGTAGCATGACTTCTTTGGATCTTAAAGATATTTCCTTGGAAATTAACTGGGCTAGATTGAAAGATATACTGTTATAGTGCAAACATGATGATTGAATGAATGAGACAGAGAGATGTCAACATAAGTACCAAGGTCTCTTATGCCTATATCTGTTTGAAGAGGAGTACCATTTATACCATATAAGATAGAAATATCAGTTTACCTTCATATTGTCGATCACATATGATCGACCGGCCACATCGTCGAACCGTTTCCGCGAAACCAGAGCCCCGAAGCTTCTAAAAAGTCGAATAAATGTCGAATTTCGACATTTCCAGCCACATCACACCTCCAAACCAGTGCTACCATGGGTCAAATAGGGGGTGAGATTTTGCCATTCAGATATGTGGAATTCGATGTTCGGTACGTTCGCACTTCGGTATTCATGGAAGCCGGGTCGACCATAGTGAGATTGGCATTATGAAGGTAAACCGAAAATATCTTTTCTTCTATTTTTGGGTCCCCTTCATCATTCTTATACTTACAGCTTTGCTACTCAGTGCCCCACATCCATGCAGAGTCTACCAGCTACTCCAAACTCCCCATACTTACTCCATTAATCCACCAGAGCCAGAGTGTCCAGGGGGGTATCAGCTGTGGACATTCTTTGTGGACTTGTCCACTATACCCTCTTGATACCCATGGTTGCATCTGAAGGCCAGGCATGCAATGGGATGTTGCAGCATATTACCTCACCTCTAGAGCAGCTCTGCCTCATATTTGAACAACACTTCCTGCCATACAGTATCCTCAGCCTCTGCTAGGGATTGTTGCAGAAGATGCCCACTTTACTCCTCTCCCTTCCTTGGGATGGTAACACCCATCCCTTTCTGCTGATCTGTCACTCACCTGAGCTGCTAATTGAACCTGGGCCACCTGGACTGTAATCAGGGCTTTATCCCTGTATGCCACTGGTATGGCAGGAACAGCTTTCTTATAATATGACACTATGCTGCACTGTTTTGCATTTTGCTTTAGATGGTTTTCTGAATATGTGAGCTAAATGTAAGTTTCAGCAGTCAGCATTTACCTGCTTTACTTTAATAATAAGCTGTATATTTTTGTATGTATGCTTAGCAGATTAAACTTTGCTTGTGAAGTCTACTACTACCAGAACTACAAAACACAGAGCTTTAACTTTCAAATTCTTATTTTTCTTTTAATGGTTTATTAAACTGGCACATAACCTAGTTAACAAACCCCTCACTCATGTCTGGTAACCAGGTTTTATTGACATGAATCCTGCTCATTGATTTACCTTAGGCATTTGATACTTTTGACCTACAGTCTTACAGCTTTGGACAGGACACTGGTTTCTGGTTCCAGAGCTACTTACATTAATGCTTCTCAGTCAAATTGGATAGCTCCAGTTTTATTAAATATAACCTATCTTGAGGGAAAGACTGAGGTTTTATCCTTTGCCCCTACTCTTTCCATTTTTCATTAACAACTTCCCTTGTCTACTAACAAACCCTAACATTATAGTTTGTACTGATGATCTCATCTTCAAATTTTCCCCAATGAACACATCATCTTAAAAGATCTTCAAACCAGCCATAACACTCACTGCCACATTCTCCAATCCAAACACCTCATTTTAAACTTCAGAAAACAAAACAGATGTTCTTAGGTACCCCTGCCTACCTGAATACCTTATAGTTTAAATGGGTCAACAGGCAGTGCACTTGCTTATCGTGCTGGAAAATGAAAAGGCTTGGGGTTATATTCCCACCTCGGGTGCTTAGATTAATTTTCCATTTCTGACATTCAGGGGTAGTACACTCCTGAGGGTGATATCCTTTGGATGAGATTTTAAAGCAAGGTCCCATATTACTGAGGTGGTGGCAGCTCAGATGGATGAAAAAGATCCTACAACACTTATCAAAAAGAGGATTAGGGGTTCCTTATTAACATATGTACATATTTACAGATATATTTACATATTCCATAAATAATTGGATTTCACATTTCAACATTTTTTCCATCTACTTATCATTCTCGCTTTCAAAAAGTCAGTGATAATAGAACTTGTGATGGGTCCCTACTCTGGACCAGCAGTCAGTGAGATTCAATCCTCACACTGATTTCCGTGAGGGACGGTAACTAAGAGCAAAGATGGATTCACATGGTATTTTTAGATGCAGCTCCCTGCACCAAGCACAATTTCCCTTAACAGCACACAGGGAGCATGCTCCAGACCTGGGCTGGACTCTCTTTCTCTCTCCAGACACACAGAAAACTCCACACTAACCATTTTGGAGCTGCCTGTATCTGTCCCCAGTAGCTGATACACACTTGGATATTTGAGTTTCACACACACATACACACCTGGGAAAAGATGGCACAGATTTACTAGCTGTGCCCCTTTCTGCTCAGACTCTAAGGTAATTACTTACCAGTCAGCTACCCTAAGGCTCTTACAAATGGTATCCAATTATACTGTGCAAAATTAATACTAATACAAATGATAGCATGTGATCATACCAGCAAGGCTTTCAGAAGCAGCCACAGTGTCACTAAAACGAGCATAAGTACTCTCAAGATGTTAAAGGTATTCTCTAAAGGACCATCCACAATGAAAAGTATTAACATTCTAATGATAAATACAATGGAAAATAAGAGCATACTGAATACAATAAACAATAGAGTTTCAACCATGGAGATATAAAAATAATACAGTTGGATAGTTTCTCACAGATGCAGAAAACAATACCCAATTATTCTCACTAAATGTCCCTGACTGACTAAAGAATTACTGTTCTGTGACTGCTTACTAAAGCAAGGCAAGCTGATGTGTGTTGAATATCTTACCACAGCAAAAGCCAGATGATGTTTCTCTTTGTGTGGATGTGTGAGATATATATATCCTGTCAGAAATCTTTCCTTTCAGGTTGCAAAGTGCTGGAGTGAGAGTTCCAAAGAAACCAGATGCTGGTTAGAGGATGACATCACCTCTGGTCACCTTACTCTGGTACAATACACACACACAGTTTTGCTAAGGTCTGTGGTAGCATCTGAAAGCTATAACACAATTTTAAACTTTCCATCCTTCCAGGGTTCTCCGATAAACATATACATTTGATCATTTACAACAATACAACCTAATATGCATGCATACATTCTTTCTGTCCAGCAGGACCTACTGTTGATGCAGTTTTAACATATGTAACTTTACAAATGTATTTTTAACTCTAACATCTGTATAAGCTAGTGTGATAGTCAAATAACATAAAATTATTTACAAAACTCCATCTAGCTATGCTGGCTTATGTACACATATACTGCCCTACTCTCCCTGCCACAGATGGCACTACCTCATAAAATCACAGAACTAAGCAGAAAGACCTTCTTTGTGCACAGTTATGTAGTACCCCCTTCTCTTTCCACCACAGTATCTTTTTATTTTTTTTTAAATGCCTATATTAAATAACTCTTCCATCATCTTTACCTTCTATACTTCCTAAATAATATATCTCTATTTCCTCATCATTTCTTTTTCCATAATAATTATGCAAAATCATCTTTAATTCAATATTATTTATACATTTATTTGAATACTAACTTTTTCTTAATCCTTTCTTATTGCACAAACATGTTCAGTACATTATTGTTCATTGCATTCATAACAAAATCTTTTTTCCTATTTCCTTATATAAAATACTTCCTTCAACTGACAATTTATTCATACTAAACCTCCATAAAAATGTTGACAGATTACTAATCCACTGTATCTTATTTATCTTCTGTTTATTGTCCTAATAACTTCTTTACCCAACCCCACCCCTGAACTTGCATAAAAAAGTCCTCAGTGCACTTTCATTCAAATTCCTATCACTTTCAAATTCCTTTACTTTTAACTTCCCATAAAAAAAGTCTTATCTTGATATTACTTTAATTCTTCACATTCTATATTCTTCTCTCTTTTGCAAGATTCTGCCTTATTACAAAAGGTCTCATACTTTACCTGAAAAATTCTTACTTCTATACCCTTCATTCATATTTTCTATCTCTTTTCTATGTCTTAAAATCTAGTATATATATATATATATATATATATATATATATATATATATGGATTCACTTTATATGCTCGAAATCCAGAAATATCAAATTTCAGAATCTCAAGTGCATAAAGTGGAAAGGCTAAAATATCGAACACCCAGAAGCGCGAAATTCAAAATTGCGACTTATATACTACACACACACCATACACATGCACACACTTTCCTCCCCACAAACAAACACACAACCCAATCCTATGTACAAGCAGGGGAGCCGGGCCCACCTGCACCCCACATGTGGGGGGCTGCACCCCCCATATCCCCCTACTTAAATATACTAGCTCCAATGCCACACTACATATACAAACACACAAAACATCACCACACAAGCTACATTCCCCTTGCACACACACAGCACAGTAACAAAACACACTAACACACACTACAGCCCCTACCCAAAACCCTTGAAATACAAACACTTACCTCAACCCATGAACACAGCGCAACAACAGAGCCGCTCATTCAAAATCTCTGAAATGCGAGATTTTGAATTTTGTGCTTCTGGGTGTTCGATGTTTTAGCCTTTCCACTTTATGGGCTTGAGATTCTGAAATTCGATATTTCAGGATTTTGAGCATATAAACTGAATCCATATATATATATATATATATATATATATATATATATATATATATACACACACACACACACACACACACACACACACACACATATATATATATATATATATATATATATATATATGTAATAAAGCCACACAAACTATGAGCTTATTAACTGCAGCCCTTACTACAAAAGATCTCATACTTTACCTGAAAAATTCTTACTTCTATACCCTTCCTTTATATTTTCTACCTCTTTTCTACATCTTAAAATCTAGTATAAATATATATATATATATATATATATATATATATATATATATATATATATATAGCCACACAAACTATGAACTTATTAACTGCAGCTCCCTCATCATTAAATGATATCTGGTGGCTTTTTCAAACTGAAATCTGGCAAGATCCCCCTGCCCCATCCCAAATAGTCCAAAAAGAGTTATTAAATAATTTTACTAGTTTCTGGAACTGGTTGCTAAAAAAACAAGCTAAGAATAAACTCCAGGAAAACAGCTGTTATAACCTTTGGTACTCCACTGAGTATGAATGATATTCCTGCTTTTCAGATTACTAGCATTCTAAGTAAAATATTTCATCTCAATGTTGCTTATAATTCTTTTGTAAATATCTTGAATAAAACAGCATAAAATATTAGTTTACCGTTTTGCAGAATGATCCAGAAACAGTTGGACAGCTTCAGAGAATTAATGCAATAATTCCCAACAACAACAGCAGTTCTTCCACTTTGAGGGTTAGTGTCTGCAAAGTCTGTAGCAATAATCTCATCCATTAGCAAAACAAAGATGTGCATCAAGAGTTAACTGCTGAAAAAGTTCCTGCTTCTTTTTGTGGACATTTTTATGCTCATAGGAAGGCAGAGTGAAAGGTGCGATTGAATGAAAATGCTTCCAAGGGCATGCATAATTATAGAGTGGGCATTCCCATGGTCATACAAGACATTATCTCTAAAACTGCTCTCCTTCCAATGAATGCTTCCTTCTGCCACTCTTCCAATTCTTTGTATACTTTATCACTCATCACATCTATCATCCTTGACACTGAATCTCCCTTAACTTTCTTAAAAATAAAGTTTAATTCTTCTAAATGTACATAATTTTATCAATATTTTGTGTCTTCTGTAAAAGCCTTCATCCTCATTTACAGTTTACTTAACATTACTTTCCTTATATATTTCTCTAATATATGCTACAATAATTCTTATAATCTCTTGCTGCTTATATTTAGTGTTTCCATCTTCACCTTTTAATTCTCTAACTAAATATTCTTTTCTTCTCACCATTTTGAAAAATAAGGATACACTTCCCCTTTTTTACCTTTTAAATAGTGCTTTTGTTTATGTAATAATCCTTCTACCATATTCCTATTTCTTTCATTTAACTGTGTTTCTTTTATAAAAAAAAACTATCCACCATTATTATCTAATCTCTTTTAGTTATTTTTAAACATTTTCATACACTTTCTTATCAACTTTTCTAACTTTTCTTTCTGTCTCAATATATACCTTTTATACTTTTTTAAATCACCACTTAGTCCAATCCATATGCAAGGGAGACATTGTTAAATGATCAACTCATCAATCCTCTTTTCCTAAATTACTGTTCAGAAATATTTTGCCTTGTTAACTTTTTAATATCTTTCCCTTCTTTGAATACATTTTTGTCTTTATAAATATCTATCCATATTGCCCCAGGGTCTGAAAAACCTTATATGATCAATTCAGTTCTTATAGTTCCTCTCTTAAAAGTGAAATGTTTTTCTTTTCCTAAATCAGTTCCCCACATTTCATTGCCTCCTCTACCTTCTTTATATCCTTTACTGCTTTTCTTTTTCTTCCTCTCAAATTATAATTAAAGTTTCCCACTACCACTATTTTCACATTCACAACTACAAATGGTTTTATCTTGTCAAACAACTTGTCTTACTCCTTAATTAATGTCTAAGCACATATGCCTAGAATTTGAATTACTTATTTCCCCCATCTAATGTTTACAATTACTATCCTTCTAGCGCACTATGGCATTGTTTAAATGTTTCATATTTTCTCTTTTCTAAATAGGAAGGCAATATTGGAACATAAATCTTGTTGTATATTTCATATGGTAATATCCCCCCACACAGAATTTCTCTGTATAGAATTATATTCATTAATAGGCCATGAATCCAGTAAAACTATAATATTAGCATCTAACTTCAAACCCCCTTGTAGCACACATATTTTTGGGCACCACTTTAGCTGTTTACATTCAGTGAAACCAGCCTTACATTTTTCTTTTCCCTTTTTTAACTTTAGGGGACATTTGTTTATATTTTTCATTTTTTGTCTTCATATAAAATGTTTCATATATTGTTTTACATATTTCTCATAATCAGAAACATTACCTTCTTGTTTCTCCAGTTTGATAATTCAGATTTAGCATCCATGTCTACTTTTACCTCCTGCACTTGTGTATAGTGTCCTTTTCACATTGTATACCTGTTGCCTTATGTTGTTTTCTTTGAGACTCTTCTTCCCCCTCAAAATTGTTATCATTCTCATCGTCCACTTCTCACTATCTTTGTTACTTTATTTCTACTACAATTTCTTCAATAATCTCTCTTTCCAGTTGTTACTTTTATCATTACTTACATCCTCAACAGACATTCAAACCAAAAGTGCACCAGCTTTTTAAAATATCTGAATTCCTTCTTGCATTTAGTGACTGTATGTCCTTTGTCTCCCCAGATTGGGTTCTACATAACTTTAATTATTTGTTTATTGGCTGAGCTATAGCTGCACAGAAATGACATTATTTAGGTTGGCCTGTATATCTTATTGTACCCCTTGCACCAATAACATGTATCACATTGGGCAAGTGAGCAGCTGCATTATTTTTTACAGATAATGCTGTCCCATCCCCTTTTCTGCATCTTTCTTCTTTACATTTCCTAATATTTGCAGCACATTCATATATTGATTTAAGATATTCTTTAGTTCCTCTCTCAAATATTTCATCAGTTCTGAAATGAAGAATTTTTTATGTAATTGCATCCTTTGACCTAAAAATAAATATTCATTCCATGGGTAAGAATTAACTTTTTTGCATTCAATTAAAAAATCTCCATAAGGTTAAGAACCTCAAAAGTTATTTCACAGAGTGTTTTTTCCTTAAGTGAATAAGAGATCTGTCATCAATGCCTGAAAACATCAAAGGAGTAGCCAAATTGTTCCATACATCACATATATTTTTTTTGCTTATAATGGTATCTTTTTTCTGTAATCCACTAGAAGCAGAAGTCCTTATATTAGTAGTCTCTCCTTCAGAAGTCCCAACTGTTTCATTCATTTTTTTCAGAAGATTCAATTTCTTCTGCTTGCTTTTGAACTAATAAATTACCAAAAAAAAAACTTCTCATCTACTTCTCCTCACAATAACATTCAATCCTCACCTGAATCACAGTGCTGCATTAGACCCAACAGCTTCTCATTACTGAGTCCTCCAGACTATATTTTGATAATGTGCATTTCCTTCAGCACATCAGATAAGTGTTCAATACTGTTTGCAATACCCTTGACTGACATTTCACTGCGTACCAAATCAATCTGCACCCCCCCCTTTTTTTTTTTGCTCAGTTGCATCTTGTAGCATTTTTTGCATCCTCCTATCCAGGTCTGCATCTTCTTCTTGCACTTTCCCCATGATGCTTCTCCTCCCAGCCTACTCTGCTCTAGGAATATGAGAAACCAATGCCTTCTTACAAAGTATAGGGGTGCTTTATTTATATACATATTTACATATTAGTGACAATATCCGATTTCCAATAAACATGATTTCATTAATTATTTCATTTCACAATACCCCAAACTACATAAAATACTTTCTTATCTAAATCTATTTATAATATATATATATATATATATATATATATATATATATATATGTGTGTGTATATATATATATATATATATATATATATATATATATATATATATATATATATACACATATATATATGTACATATATATGTATTCAGTCGTATCCATATTTCTATCCTCATTATTTTTAAAATTTTCCAAAAAATTTCTATACATAATTTGTTCCACAAATTTTTAACTCTCACATTTAGGTAAATGTGTTCTGTTGTTTCTTCTTCTTCTTCTACATAATACAGACACATTATTTCAGTTAATCTGTACTTCTGAAATATTTCCCATGGATTAATACAATAATATTTCCTCATAATATTATCATACCACATTTTTCTTTCTTCTTATTTCACGACATCAATCTTTATTTTCCACATTCTTATCTTTTGTTGATAACACTCTGTTTATTCATTAAAATGTTCTTTGTTCTTTTATGGTGCACGGTGGTGCAATGGTTAGCGTTGCTACCTCACAGCAAGAGGTTCTCTAGTTCGATGCTGGTGTGCCTTCTGTGCGGAGTCTGCATGTCCTCTCTATGGTCATGTGGGTTTCCTCCCACATCCCAAAGACATACTGTAGGTTGATCGGACACTCTAAATTGGCCCTAGGCATGAGTGTGTGCATGTGTGTCTTCCGGTTGGGTGCCGGGCTGGCAACTGGACACCATAAAACTCCACTGCCAATCATGAGCAGACAGGTGATCCGCAGTGGCAACCCCTAACTGGGAAAAGCCGAAAGACGAAGAAGTAATATCATCTGCATAGATATCATAACTGGAATTTTAACTTTTGTTTGAATTTTATAATTTGCATTCTTTTTTTTATTTATCTCTCTAACTATTGTATTCATGACTAAAACAAATAAAATACTACTCATAGGACAGCCTTGTCTTATACCATTATTCATATATATATATATATATATATTTTGCTTAACCATCCATTGACTAAGACTCTTAAAGCTGTTCTACACACTTGCTTGATTTTATTATTAACATTATACAAGTTCATTATTTTCCACAGTATATAATGTATTGACTCAAATGCTTTATTAATATTGTCTACTATAAATGTTATATCTTCTTTCTTTCTGTTTATATCATTTATAATTTTAGTCACTATAATTAATACTCATTGACATCATTTTCCTTTTATACCATGTACACTTTCCTTCATTATATATTGCATCTTATTCTCAATTCTCTTTTGTATTATTTTCATAAATATCTTATAATGTATTGTTTAGAAATATTTGTTTCCACTTTTATATCTTCCTTTTCTCCCTTTTTCCATATAAATTTTAAAACTCCACTACACAATTCCTTATATTTTAATCCTTCATTTAACTATTCATTGAATCCACATATTAAATACTTTTTCTGCCACCTTTCTAGATTTTTATACACTTCAAACTTAATACCATCTGGACCAATTGCTGATTCTTCATTTTAACTGTTTAAACACTTTTTCTAATTCATACATTGTGAGCTCTTTTTTCAAATTCTTCATTAATTTGTTCAGATTTTTTTACTTCCCATATTTTTATTATAGGTCTCATTTTTAAATAAACATTTCTTCCACTTCTTACAATGATTTCCATAATTTGTTGCTGACTTTTCCTTATATTACACTCTTTATCCTTCATTTATATCTTTATACTAATATCCTCCTTCACTATTTTACTTAAATAAGGTGAAACTTATTCTTTCTTCCTTGTAAAAATACATTTGTTTATGCAGTAATCTTCTAATGTTCCCATAACTTTTCTTATAAATTTCTTTCTCTTTCTCATAATAATATCTATTATTATTTTCTAAGGTATTCATTGCATCTCTAAGTATTTTGCGTATTCCTACTTTTCTTTTTTCTTTCTTTATTTTGCCAAAATAGATAGCTATCTTTATATTTCTTCTAAAATCAATCCACAATTCTGACCAATTAACATAAAATGTTTTCATCGTAAAATGATCCTTCCATAACTGATTAATATCTTTCTTTCCTTTTTCATTCCATTCCTTCTCATTTATTCTTTTTATACCTTTTCCTATCTTTATATTGTATTTATTATGTTGTATTTCCAACCATATTCCAGAAAAAGAAAAGGAGTGTGCGACCATGCAGCCCTTAATGAAAAAAACAAAAAACAAAATAAAACACCAACGCTTCTCACGTAGTGCCAAAGTAACAATGAGGGCCACAAAGCAGAAGTTTATCAGTAAAAAATTGAAGGAAACCAAGCAAACATAACATATCCAAGTTCAGTACAACTTAAGGAAGTACTTGAACAACTTGAACAACCACGAGGAGTTATTGAAGTGAAGTTTATTTTGCATAAAAAATAAATAAGAAAATAAGAAAAGGGTTAAACACTTTCATCCTCTATATGCAGGACTTCTTCCAAAACATTTTATAAATGGCATTACTATCATTGAAATAATCAAAAAAAAAGTCATATAATTCAAACCAATTAATTAAAATAAGTTGAAAATAAAAGGAATAGTGCAGGTAAAAAGCAATCAATTGTAATAGTATCAAATCACAAAAGAAATTTAAAAACACAATAAAATGTAATATAAAACACATCAGGAAAGTAGAATTATAAGGATAAAACCTTGTTAAGTATTAAAAAGATATAGTTATACCAATACATATATTTAAAATTGAGCAGCTCTGTATTTCAAGACTGGGCCAATAGAAATATATTCATTTAACCCTTTGTTGTTGGAGGCATTCAGTTTTAACTGCCATACCAACTCACTCATTTCTAGTTTTGCTTCCCAAGATTGTCCTCTAATATCCATCTATAATGCCAAAAAGGAACGTTGTGAAATTGTCACTTATCTGAGTGTGCAAACATAAGGAATTATTAGTGTTACCTTTATTAACAGAGTACACATGACAGTAAATCCATTTATGAAAATGCCACTCTGTTTTACTTACATAGTAACAAAAGCATTTTTGGCAGACAGCTATAGAAATTACATCCTTTCTACCACAATTACCATCACCCAAGATTATTTTATAGGGAGGGTTTCCCACCACATCTTCAGTTCCCTCAATGATGCAACTACATTGGTGGCATACACCACACTTCCTTGTACTCTTATGTGCTGACTTTGCAAAAGTGATGTGTTGACTCTCAAACAACTGCTTAAAGTTCTTGACCATTTTAAATACAAAGGAGGGAGATGTTCCAAGGGCCTTAGAAATATAGTCATTGATCTTAAAAATATTCTAGTTTTTAATAACTGCGTCCTTTACATTTTTCACAAGACCGCTATAAGTTATTACTAGGGAATGTGAAAAATTAGATAATGATGTTTTTTTTTATCTATAAGAGACCCATTATTTGTCCCAAGAGTTAAAGAACTACTGTGTCCTAATAATGGGGTATATCTAGTACCCCAATTTTGTGTAACGTCATGGCTGATACAATTCAAGAGGTCTGTAGGGTAACCTCTATCTAAAAACATCTTGGTTACAAAATCAACTTTCTCCATAAAGAGGTGAAAATCAGAACACATACAAGCTGCCCTAACAAGTTGCCCTTTAAAAAATATTCCTTTTGATATGTTTTGGATGGCAACTATAATAGTCAAGACAGCAGTTAGAAAAAGTGGGTTTTCTATAAATTTTAGACCCAAAGCAGCCTGGTATGAAATTCTTGAAAATTGTCACATCTAAGTAATCAATAGAGTCCATAGCATGGTGGCCCGAAAATGTCAAAAAGGGAGAAGTGTTGTTAATATAAAAAAGGAAATTCAAATGCATATTGGCATCCAGACCCTTCCATAAAGTAAAAAAAGTCATCCAGATATCGCAAATAAATATTCCAATGGTCAGTAAATGAGCTTCCTAGGACAAAAAATCTTCTCCCAGCTATATAAAGCTAGGTTTGTGTATCTGGGTACATAACTTGCATACATAGCTACGCCCTTCACTTGTCTGTAGAATTCACCTTCAAATACCACAATATTGTTGAATAGGATGAGTTCCATCAGTTCTGTGATAAAATTAATATTCAGCCCATTCAGCTGAGTCAGTTCAGTAATGGTCCCAAAAAACAACTCTAAACCATTTTGATTGGGGGATGGAAGTAAAAAGATCTATGATACCCACTGCAGAGAAACTAGTGGAGTTGCTAAAAAATGCATCTTGATCTTAGAAATAAAATTCCAGGATTCCTTTAAAATATGATCTACTGATCTGAGTGACTCCTTTAAAATGCGATCAACATACATCGCTAAAGGATAAGTTGTAGTGTTGTTAGCAGCAACAATTAAGAGGTAGAGTGGGCATCTAATTTCCTTATGGACCTTAGGTATACCACATATGGTGGGAATATAAAGGGGCTTGACTCAAAACCTATGTGTGTCTAAATCAATAACACCCTGGAGGAGTGTGTCCTCAAGAAATAAATCTATCTTTGTATAAGCCACAAAAATTTAATTTCTGGACACTGTCTCATATTTTTCAGTGTCCTGTAACAAACTGTAGATTTTAAAATTTAGTCAAATTTGTCTGCTTTTACTATCCCACCTTTGTCAGGTTTCATCACCCTAATTGACAGGTTTCCTCTAAGGTTGTACACACCTTTTTCTTCTTCTTTTGTAAGGTGAAAATAATGAGGGAGCTGGAAATATTTCAAACTGTACAAATCCCTCTTACAGGCCTTTTCAAACACAGCTATAGTGAGATTAAGGGGTGGGTTATATAGGCTCTTTTTCTTAAGCAGGTTGTTAGTACTATTGCCCAGATCACCAATATCATCTTTATGCAACATAAAGTTAAGTTTACGATTGTATAGTTTGAGTTCAGTAATAGCATCTGCTATATCAAACTTAGGTGCAGACATGAACTTAAACCCTTCATTAAATAAAGAAAAATGTTGTAGCATAATAGTTAAATCAGTATAGCTGAAAATCTTGAATCTCCAGAAGGATGAAATAATACCTTTGTTCAAACTCAGAATACCTTCAGTATTGTTAATAATAGGGTTATCCTGAGAACTGGGGCATCCTTCTATTTCTTCTAATTGTTCTTCCATCTTCACTTTCCCCTGCCTTGTCCTCTGTAACTTGGTCCCAGATGGGTCAGGGAATTTATTAAGAAAGCCCATCGTGATTTAAGTTCCCGATCCTTTCTGGCCTCCTTAGAGGAGGAAATTCTAACACTGAGTCTAGTTCAGGGATATTATCTTGGGACATTGGGTTTTGAAAATTATCTGTTATGTATTTGTGATTGTTCTCCAGAGGGAGAGTGGGGAAAAGCACTAAGGTAGTTACTGTTCCACTCACCAAACACTCTATATGTATTATCTTTGTTGGGTGGGGGTAAGCTTTATGGTTTGCATACTCCATCCGGTCCCTTATAATTTTCTTACGCTTTCTATCTAAATTAGTTTTAATCTGCTGCTCAGCATTGTTGAAAATCCTTTCATATTTTGCATTGTTGTGTTCAAACAGTAAATCATCCATAATATGTTTATTCAAGTCATTCAGATCATTAAATAAACTGTTAATTTCCAAGTTGTTACACTTAATAATGAATTGCATAAGTTCTATGCCATGTTTATCAAAAAGTTCTAATAGTTCTTTATGCACCTCCAACCCTGCCACAAATCCATTGGGATACTTAAAAACTCTCAAGGCTTTAGGAAACACTTTAATTTTAATACATTCATTCAAATACAGGTTATCAACCTGCAAGTTACACATCTTTAATAGTTTGCTTTCAAGATTGTCCAACATTCCCTAGATGTTCTGGTGCAGTGGGGAGGCAAAGGAAGAAGGAGAAGAAGAAAATCACAAGTCTCTATTTGGAGAAGAAGAAAATCACAAGTCTCTATTTAACCATTCATTTAAATTAAAATGTCTAGTGGTGTTTTCATCTTGGTCTTGCGGGTTGTTCCTAAAGTCATTAGATCCTGTTCCATTCTCCACTCTCCCCCTGGGATTCAGCAAGCAGCCATGCAGGAATAAGTTATTCCTGCACAGCATGGCAGCGCACCTTGCATATTCATGAAGGCACGCTGCCTGTGCTCTTAAACTAGCACGGAGCTGTGTACATGTGCAGGGGGTGTGTCTGAGAGCAGAGCTCTCACAATACACATGCCCTTGCACTCCAGAATTGCCTTTCGGCAATTAAAATGAGTGAGAATGCTCATAACACTCCCAACACATCAGGATACCTCTCAACTGTACAGATGTTCGCAGAATGCCCACAGTTTTGTTCCATATTTTGGTGTGTTCCTCCTAAACTCTGTACCTGTCTGTAAAATAGCTGAGGATTGAAGTCATTAAATAATGACAAAAATTTGAGTTTAAAAGACTCCACATCCTTCAGAAAATCCATGCTAATGCAAGACTGTAAGAGCAATATTTAAAATCTGTCCCCCTATTTGTACCCCCATCATTTTAGGGTTTGTCCAGAGTTTTTTGCTCCAAGAAGTTGAGAGGTATGCCCACCATGAAGCAGAAAGCTGATACAATAACAGGTTTAACATTAACAGGGATATTCTGAAGGGTATAGATAAAATAACACAACAAAACTTTTTTTTTTTATAAATGCGATAAAGTTTAAGTGTAGCTGCATGGGGTGTGCCTGTTGCTTAGCTACGCTTAGTCCAGCTTAAACAGCACAAGAAGTTAAATAGCAAGAGACATCCAGCATAAGCAGTATTGCAATAGTGTAGTGGTTAGAGCGTACTTTGCACTCAGCCATTCCTGGTTCAATTCCCACTGTAACCAATTCACATTTTAAATGTGACAGCAGTGCATAAACAATTTTTTTTTGTATTACCTACTAAATAACATATATTTGTTAACCGGAGTACTGCATTAGGTCCAGATGTGAGGTGTCAGTGTAATAAAGTGGTGAAATCCCCATATAAACACAAGTGCCCCATACAATATAATCACACATGAATAAATGTAACAAAAGCACATTGGGGGATGTCAGGGACAGTAAACAAATTTATAATATGTAATGAATGATGAATCAATAGAATACAGCAAATAGTCTATAAAAAGAAAAATAAGCAATGCTAAGCATTGCACAGCTCTGCTTACCAGGTGTAAGCATTGTGTAAATATGACTGCTAAGCAATAAGTAGCCCAGCTAAATGGATTTGCCCTTTGGTAAGCAGTGCTGAACCTGCCCCTTTAAGCAATGCCAGCTGTAGCTAAGCAGGTTTGCCCGAAGCTTAGCTTAGCTCAGCATATTCAAAACCATACAATCACGGCAAAGGGTGGAAAATCGGCCATATTTAAACCTCACAGGTGGGAATACAGCTCATAACTGGTTGCAGCTTCTTATTGTAGACACCATGGCTGGAGTTGGAGAGAGGGTGCACATCTGGGCGCAGCGCTGTGGCATCCAGGAGTCCAAGGTCACAGTAGGACTCCTGGTAAAAAAAACATGACAAGAGACTGCTGCAGGGCCCGTACCAGGGCTCCCAATATAAAGCGGAAGCCTGGGACTGCCTCGCCCATGACCTCACCAGTGCCACTGGTATCCCTCAGATTGGTGAGCAGGTCAGGCACCACTATGCTGACTTGAAACGGAGGAAGATGGAGCTCTTGGATCAGTGGATCCAAGAATCTAGGCAGAGGGGTGATGTCCCAGTAGTGTGTAAGTACTCATACCAGTAACTGTTTAATAATGTCTAGCCTGTGTATATGATGGATAGGTATGGCTAAATATTTCTCTAGTTCTTTTACAGCTGCAGCTGAGTGGGCTGTGAATCAGGAAGCCCATGCAAACATGCTGCAAAGGCTGCATCGCGAGGCTGGTGAGTAACAATCCTGCTTGTAGTAGTCATACCAAATAAATATAAAAGTAGGAGAAAGTCAACTGCCAGTATAAAAACTGTTTTTTGTATGGGTTGTACTGAATAAACCAGACAATATGACAGTAATAGTCCCATATAGGTCGTATTTAAATAAAACTGTAACTGCCTGGCAATAAAGCTCTAAATCCTAGAGTGATTGCGTTTACTCTGGTATTGTATGGCATTTTTAGTGTTGCATTCTTTGAATAGTAATGTTGTATTAACTACTGTTATCCACACCGTGCTACATAATAAAAATATCTAGGAATGTCTGTATAAGACTGTTGTAATCACAAGGTCAGATTGCAAAACTGAGGGAGACTTAGACAGAAAACAGTGAAGGGATAGACAGCAATATCCAAATAGCACACTTTACTGTGACTTAAATTGTTGTATTTTTAGCAGACACAGCCATGGTTTGAATCCTGGGAGTGGTAGTAAGCTGTATGCATAATCATGTCTATATTACATCACCGAATGCTTAAAAAAGCGAACAGTGATTAATCAACCCTATGTAAGCGAAAGCTTACAATATCGAAGTGTCAGAACTGTGATTTTTTTCCAAGATAAAAAATCGCTGTCCCAACAAAAAAAATAAAATAAAAAGCAATTTCAAACATTACATTAAGTGGGGGGCTTTGCCCCCACACCACCCTTACTGAAATATACCAACTCCGTGACCGCACTACAGTTCCAAAAATGGCAAAGTACCGAAGCGGCCAAGCGAATTCTTTCCCAGGGAAAGAATTCGCTTAACAGCTGCTTAGATATTTTGTATTTTCAGCCTTTTATGTTTGACCAAGACGCATTCGAAAGAATGTGTCTTCAGTCTTGTAATATAGACCTGTATAATTATACCTCTCAAATGAACAGATTTGTTCAAAATGTCCAGATAATTGGCTCATATTTTCTACCTGTTACCCTGTCCCCCTGGCAAATCAGTGGGATGATCTCATAATTTTAGACAGCAAATAATGACATACATCTAATTTTCAGGCATCAAAACCTTCAGAAAATGTATATGAAAACAAACCTGTCACTCTAGCAACTCACCAAAAGTTTATGAGAGCAATATTCAAAATATGTCCCATTTCTACCCCCATGTTGTTAAGCTATGACCAGAGTGTGTGCATTAACAGATTGAGAGCTATGTGCATAGTATTAACTTGGAATCTGGTAATAAGTGTGGAAACATTCAGGTAATGTTAACAAACATTCCCTCCACAGGTCTGTCAGATAAGAAAACTGTACCTTCCAATAAAGATTGAAATCCTGGACTGGTAGTGTTTAGTCTGGTATTGTATGGCATTTTTAGTGTTGCATTCTCTCTGAATAGTAATGTTGTATTAACCACTGTTATCCACACTGCGCTACATAATAAAAATGTCTAGGAATGTCTGTATAAGACTGTTGTAATTACAAGGTCAGATTATACAACCACGAGAGACTTAGAGAGAAAACACTGAAGAGATAGACAGCAATATCCAAATAGCCCACTGTACTGTGACTTAAATTGTTGTATTTTTACCAGACACAGCCATGGTTTGAATCCTGCAAGTGGTAGTAAGCAGTATGCATAATCATACCTCTCAACTGTACACATCCTTTCAGAATCTCCAGATAATTGGCTCATATTTTCTGCCTGTTCCCCTGTCCTCGTGGCAAATCAGTGGGATGATCTCAGATTTGTAGTCAGCAGATAATGACATACATTTGATTTTCAGACGTCAAAATCTTCAGAAAATGTATATGAAAACAAATCCTGTCACTCTATCAGCCCTTCAAGTTTATGAGTGAAGTATTCAAAATATGTTCCATTTTCACCAACATGTTGTCAAGCTTTGACCAGAGTGTGTGCAATAAGAGATTGAGAGGTATGTGCATAATATTAACTTGGAATATGGGAATATGTGTAGAAACAGTCAGGTACTGTTAACAAACATTCCCTCCACGGTTATACCAGGTAAGAGATGTAGAATTTAGCTATAAGACAGTTGAAGTATGCACATGTTTACAAACATACCACTGGCTAAACTAAGGCCATAGGGTAGTGTAATAATACCTGTACCTTACTGATTAGAGTAATGAGCATTAAAGTTGTGAGAACTACAAGGATATATAAGTTAATTGACATCCCCCCCACCATATCTGCAACAATAATTTAAATACACAAATCAATGGGTATGTTTACACCAAACCTACTGTTGGGACATATGTCCTATTGTTCAGTAAATATTGAAATGTGTTTCTATTAATGTTCCATGTTGAAATACTATCATTGGTGGCCTGTTGCTATCAATGTAACCTGCATGCAATTGTAATGGCCACTGTGGTTCCATATATGCATGTGTTATGTTTGCTATGCAACTGTTCCAAATCTGGTGTTTTGGGTTAATGGAAATATCTATGCATACTGTTATGGAATGTGTTGACTATTACTAACCCACATATGTTTTAAAACTGCAACACCATAGCATGTTTGGGAAGCCCAGTCCCAGTGGACCCACCTCTTCCACCTCATCTAGCTGTGGCACTGGGCTCCAGCATGTCTGGGACCCACCCCAGGACCTCCTTGTCTGCTGATCCTGCACCACCTTTGAGTGGAACCACCTCAGGGATGGGGATCGACCCCCGGAGCAGGGGCGGACAGGAAACTGTCACCTGTAGTCAGGTCCAGGGCTTGGTGCATAGTGAGCTCCACAGGGAGTTTGGAGATCTGCTACACTAGCTTGAGGGCTGCATGGCACATTTACAGGGTCATCCTGCCCCTCCTACACAGCCCCCAGCACAGCCACCTTCGGGGCAGTGAAGGTGCAGTGGTGACTGCCCATGGGTGGGGACCTCAGTCCCACTGTTTCCATTTGGGGGCTCATGGGCTTCCAACTTCCAAACACCCCTCCCCGTCCAAGGTGTTTACCCCATATGTGTCATATACCACCCCTGTATGCTGTCTTGTCTGTCTTCCTACCCAACCTACCTCCCCATATATACCTACTATCCTTCCCCAACATCCCACTTTCCCCTTAAAAAAAAAAAAAAAAAAAAGGGCACTCTGTTCCCCCCCAAAAATCTTGCCCGATACATAGCTGTCCATTTCCCACACATGTCCACTGGACATGTAATCTGGTCTAATTGGCTTCACAATATACTATTGTTGCCCTCACCCCATCTCAGGGGTTTGAGTATCCAAATCTACCTCCAAATTCAGTTTATATGCACAGCTATTGCTGTAGAAGACATGGACAGCTATGGACCTTCACTACACCCATCCTGCACACCTCTAGCTACTTTCCCTATTGTCTTTCCCTCTGCATGCCCCCTTTTTCACCACTTTCCTATAACCCCTTTTTCTTTTCTTTTAAATAAATTAGCATGGGGGTAAGTGGGAGTAAGCACTTTTAAGTGGGTTTAAGCCTGTTTGCTCAGCGGTAAGCAATGCCTACACAGAAAAAGCAATTTTCCTGCTAACTGGCTGTAAGCATATTTAACTGGAAGTTAGCATTGGTTACTTTTCATGCAAACCCACTCAAAACCACTTACAACTGCTTAAAAGTGCCTTAGTCACTCTATATCCAACAGCCCTTGTTCTGCCCAGCAACAAAATAATCTGCCCTTGTAAGTCTTGAACCCAGGACCCTGCACATCATAGCCACAGTGATTTATCACTATGCCATTTGAGCTGTACATAAATGTTATGTTTTCTCAAACATATGCAGCACAATCATTCAACAGTAGGAAAAATGTATTTATATATGTAGATGTATGTATGTATGTATGTATGTGTGTGTGTATATATATATATATATATATATATATA
>NC_056734.1:606668285-606743285 GCF_019279795.1 Protopterus annectens | reverse complement strand
AACGCACTATTAAGAGAAGGTTAGACTGTGCCAGGTTAGTTTTGGGAAGCGTTGTAATTATAAAATGCCGCCGGATGCTCCGGCGCCTTCGTCAAAAACGCAAGGACAAAGCAGCAAAGGCTAGGATGGAAGAACCGGCAGTCCCGGACGTCGGTTCTTTAGAAGGCTCTGTGGAGCCGGAGGTTTTACCAGGAGTTTCTTTAGAGTCTCAGGGAGAGACTTTACTGTTACAGGATGTGTCCTCTCAGGAGGTAGGCCAGGCTGAAGGGGCTTCTCAGGTGGCTGTTCTTCCCTCTCTTCCTAAGGTGGTTAGATCCTCCCTTCTGTTTCCAAGGCTTCTTTGAGAGGCAGGCCAGGTTTAACTTCAGTGGGGGTTTCTCCTAGCTCTTCAGGATCTTTGCCTAAGAAACATATGCTTAAAATGGCAGAGGATTTGATTACTATGATTAGAGGCTCTATGCCCCCTCCTGATAAGAGGCCCAGGGTGGAGCCTGAGTTTGAGAGTTTTGAGCAGTGTTCGGAGGCTTCTGAGTCTTCGGCTGAAGACTTGCAGGAGTATCCTCCTTATTCTGATTCTGATGTGGATGATTCTACTCCGTCAGCTTCTCCTCCTGAGGATTTTTCATTTTCAGAGACTCTGCATTCCATGAGGGAGCATTTTAAATGGGAAGGCCAAGATTTCTCTGATTCCAGGAAGAGGCTTAGGGAATTCTTGTTTTACCCCAGCATAGGCCTTTAGCTATACCTCCTGTTCTGAATGTGGTGGAAGATGTTTTGCAGAGGCTTCCCTAAACCCTGATTCTTTGCCTCCTGCCCCAGTTAAACCTGATAGGTACTATAGGGTGCCTGAAGCTCACAAGTATCTTTTTAAGAGTCCTAGGGCAGACCCGGAAACTGTCTCTCAGGGGCCTAAAGGTGTTAAGGCTTCTGTTGTTAAAAATCCTGTTCCTCCTGATAAAGAGGCAAGGGCTTTGGATAGATGGGGAAAGAAAGTGTATACTTCTTCCACTTTAGCCATGAGGGCGTTGAATTGCCAGTTTCACATGTTAAAATATCAAAATTATCTCCTTTCACAATTGAAGTCTAAGGTGGATGCTCTGGCGGAAGGTATTGAGTGTAAAGAGTTTCAAGATTTAGTTCATGTGTCTGAACAGGTGGGTAAGCATTCACTGCAATGTGGTTTTGATGCTGTGCAGGCCTCCTCGAGGGTGGCTGCCACTGGTTCTGTTCTTCGTAGGCACGCCTGGTTGAGGGATCAGAATTTAGCTGAGCATGTTAAGACAAGGATTTTGGATGCTCCTTTACAGTCTGACGTGTTGTTTGGTTCGCCTGTGGAAGCAGTTTTAAAGAAAATGGAGGGCAAGGCTAAGTCTATGCAAACTGTTAAAGATTTTTTGCAGGTGCAGCCTCCGAAGTTTAGTAGAAATTGGCCTACTAAGGGATGGACATATCCTGCTTATGATTCCCAGTCTAGGGGTAGGTCTAGACGTGGTAGGGGCAGAGCTCAAGGTTCTTTTAAGCCTAGAACAGGGAGTTCACCTGCTCAGACTTCTGGTGAGGGCAGGGGTCAGTCCTTTCGTAAACAGACCCAATGACCTGCCTTTTCAGCTACCAGTACATTCTCGTCTGGCAGCACCTTTGGGAGGAAGGCTGGCTCTTTTCAAAGAAAATTGGGATTTAATTACCCAAGACAGATGGGTTCTGGATATCATTCACCACGGTTACAGGTTTTATTTCCATACCTTGCCTCCTTTCAAAGGCATGCCAGACATTCCTCCTCTACAAAGAAAAGAGGCTCACAAGCAAATTTCTCTGTTACTCCAAATAGGGGCCATTCAGCCAGTCCCTGTGCCAGAAAGGGGCCTAGGATTTTATTCTCGCCTGTTCCTAGTACCAAAGAAGGGGGACATGTGGAGACCAATTTTGGATTTATCTATCCTCAACACTTATCTGGACATTCCCAAGTTCAAAATGTTGACGTTACAACAGCTTTTACCTCTGCTGGGCAAAGATCACTGGATGGTAACTTTAGATCTCAAGGAGGCTTACCTTCATGTGCCTATCAGACTGAGTTGCAGGAAGTATCTACGTTTTCGAGATGGAAATTCCCATTATCAGTTCTCTGCATTGCCCTTTGGCTTATCTACTGCGCCCAGAGTATTCACAAAGGTTCTGGCTCCAGTGATAGCTTACTTCAGGCTAAAAGGAATTCATATCTATCCTTACTTGGATGACTGCCTGATTCTGGCTCAAGAAAAGGAAGACCTTTTACAGCATTTGGAATATGTGATAGCAGTGCTAAGATGCCTAGGGTATTCTGTGAACGAAATAAAGTCCAGTCTAGTACCCTCTCAAGACATGTGCTTTCTGGGTGTGAGACTGAATACAGCAGCCCAGATGGCCTTTTTAACCCCGGACAAACAAAAGAATCTTTCCATTTACTTCCATCAACTATCTCTTCAGTCCGGGCTGACTGCAAGGACAGTCCTTCAAGCCTTAGGGTTCATGGCATCTTGTATTCTGGTGCTTCACAATGCCAAACTGCATATGAGGAAGCTGCAATGGTATCTCAAAATGTATGGACACAGCACTGCCAGGATTTGGACACTGTCATTCAAATAATACCTTGCATTCAACAGGAATTTTTGTGGTGGGCTCAGGAATGTCACCTAAACAAGGGACTCTCTGTGACCCGGCCAGAGGCAAGTCAGATTCTAACGACAGATGCCTCAGACATTGCTTGGGAGCTCATCTAAATGGAAAGTGGATACAAGACAAGTGGCCTGCCAGACTACAGCATCTACATATCAACATGAAGGAGATGTTAGCAGTCCAGTTTGCATTAATGGCTTTCAAGGAGTTACTTCTTCCAGGGCAGGTGTTGATTCTAACAGACAACACAACTGTCATGTGGTACATCAACAAACAAGGGGGAACACATTCTTACCCGTTGTGCAGACAAGCAATGATTTTATGGGAGACTGCTTAGCTTGCAACTAACTCTTCAGGCAAGGTTTCTGCCGGAGCACAGAACTCCTTAGCAGATGTGTTAAGCAGACAAATCATGGATCCCCACGAGTGGAAACTGGATCTTCATGTATTTCAGAAATTGACAGTGTCATGGGGAACTCCAGACATAGATCTGTTCGCTTCTCCACTAAACCACCAGCTGCCAAAGTTTTGCACAAAGAGGTTTCATCACACAGCCTGGAAAGTGGATGCTCTTTCTTTCAGTTGGAAAAATCTTCATGTGTATGCCTTTCCACCTCTGCCTCTTCTCCCAAAGGTGCTCCTAAAGGTCAGACAAGACAAACCAAGGATGATTTTAATAGCACCAGATTGGCCTCGGCAACACTGGTACCCTTTACTGAGGAGTCTGGTAAGGAAGCCTCCATGGCCTTTACCTTTGATTCCACACCTGTTGTCTCAGAGGGACGGTCACCTGCTCAATGTCAATCTTCACTCTCTTCATCTAACAGCCTGGCATATTCTGTTTTGAAACACAGCAGGTCTCAACTTCCTCAACAAGTTTTAAATGTGATTATGGAAGCCAGAAGACCTAGTACAAGGAAAGTGTAATGAGAAAATGGAAGAGATTTTTATTTTGGAGTGCAGCAAAAATTTGGAGATTTCTGAGCCTAATTTGAGTGTGGCTCTTCAATATCTTACTGAGTTATTGGACAAAGGTTTGTCTTTCTCTTCCATTAAGATTCATGCTGCAGCAATTTCAGCTCACTATGATTGTGACCCACCATTGTTTTCATCCTTTGTTCAAGCAATTTCTTAGAGGGGCAAAGAATATAAGACCCCGTAGAGCTCCTACTCCTGCTTGGGATCTCAATTTTGTGTTGGAGAAACTTACTCTACAACCTTTTGAGCCTGCGGCTACTGCTGAATTGAAATACTTGTCATGGAGGACTGCTTTTTTGTTGGCCATTACTTCTGCAAGAAGGGTTTCTGAATTGCAGGCCCTTATGGCGGTAGAGCCTTTTTTGATTTTCCATAAGGATAGGGTATCATTACGTACTAATCCTTCCTTTATGCCTAAGGTGGTTTCTAGTGTGGCTTTAAACCAAACTATTCATTTGCCTACTTTTTATGCAAATCCCCAAAATAAGGGGGAAAAGATTTTGCACACTTTAGATGTACACAGGCAATTGCGTTATTATTTAAGCAGGACTAAGGATTTTAGGCAGTCTCAGCAGTTGTTTGTTTCTTTTGCTTTGAGTTCTCAGGGCAAGCCTGTGTCAAAACAAACTATTTCTAAGAGGATTGGGTTTTGCATTGCATTTTGTTATTCCCATCATGGCAAGGAGATTCCAGCTGGGATTAGGCCTCATTCCACTAGGGCTACTGCCACTTCTACAGCATTTCTAAGGGGGGTGGCAACTAAGGATATTTTGGAGGCAGCTACTTGGAGTTCAGTGCATACTTTCTCTAAGCATTATCACCTTCCTCTCTACTCTAAATCTAGGGCTGGTTTTGCCACAGCTATTTTGCAAGGCATGTTGACAGCTCCTGCTTCCTTATGATTTGCCAGCCTCCCTTACCTCTGCTTTGGGATTCTACCCAATGGTTAGGACTGCAGCAATGTGGAATGAAGAACATAGTACAGTTTTGTACCTACCATAAATGTAGATGTTCGAGGATCCACATTGCTGCAGTCCAATTTACCCTCCCTCCTTCCCCTCTGTGTTTAGGGGTGGTTGTGTAGGTGAGGTTATACTTTTGTAATTTTGTATATATTGTACATATTTTTGGTGCAGGAATGTTTGGGGTTTTTGGTTTTAGCCTTGTCTTTTTAGGGTCTTCTGACATCTGGGGCAAGAAAAGACTGAGGATATGACGTCGGTCATGCGCATTAGTACCCTGACGTACTGACGTCAGTCTAATGCGCCTTGACCGACATCAGCCATATACTTTGGTATTCGGGCCGACTGGGACAGCGGACTACCCAATGGTTAGGACTGCAGCAATGTGGATCCTCGAACATCTACATTTATGGTAGGTACAAAACTGTACTTTATGAGCAGGTGCAACATCATTGTACTGACCTCATCCACCACACCCATCAGTTTTCTGCTGCAGCCAGGAGGGACCAGCTAGCCACATGTGGAGGTCATGCCACCCAGTCCCCACTGACACATGTGGAGGAGCTCCTCGCCAGCCTTGGGGCACCCGCCTGCCAGCAAAGTCAAGAACTGGAAGATAGCATTGTGGAGGTGGTTGCTACCCACACAATGGATGAGAAGTGTGCAGGTAAGGCCCCAGGGCACATTAGTAGACCAGTGTTGCTTATCCATCCTCATCTGTAAAGTATCTTCATGCATATGTCAGATAACATAGTTAGTTGCTGCAGTGTAGTAATGAACAGATGTGCATAATCTGTGGTATTGTGGGTTTGTACTGTTGATGTACTAAAATGCTGCTCCCACACTGTACCAATGCCACAGGTGTGGCTACTGACATCACATCTCTCACACAACTATGTACATCTCTCTGGTATACCTCTGGAGCAGCAGCCTGTAGCTGGTGAGTAAGGATGTCTTTTGTTCAGGTTTGCCAATACACTGGCCATGCACACATTTAACACACCTACTCATAATGCATGCTGTACATGTTCACTTATTATTACTGTTAACTGCACTGCATCACAGTGGTGACCATGGTGTCATATCTGAAGGGTATGTAAGAGTCCTGCAGTATAACTAACAACCTTTCAGTGAAAGATGTGTGGAAAGAGATGAACATAATGGTGGGACACATGGCCTACAGCAGAGACATGTGTGAAACACTACCCTTATACAGTGACTACAACAGTAAGTGTATATACCAGTATTACAATGGCAACTGTTACAGATCTACACAACGGCATATCACAATACCACATTCCACAACTTCTACAACCTGTAATGTGATCCTAACATGAGCCATGAATGTGCAAGATGGAATCCTATGTTAGGACAACAAATATGGGGAATACATACCTTAACAAACAATGGAAGCATATGTGCGCACACACTCCAAATAACATATTGTGGAAGCAGCTTTTTAGGTACTGCAGCATTCACTCATCTTGAGTATGCACCTTCCATCAAGTATGAGTCCTCAATGTCACACTAAGTAATGGTCTGCTGTCCAAGAGGTATGTCCATGACATTTGCCCACTCACCTGCAACAGAGGCAGCCGTGGCTTGCACACATTTTACAAACCATGGAATGGATCCCATATCCAAAAGGAAGCACTCAGGAGTGGGAGACATAGCCTTTCCTTGCCATTGCATATACCATGGCAAACAGTGCATACAAGCATGTATGGGATGATGAAGTATGGGACACTATTAGTGTAGAAAATAAACAGATGCCCATCCAACACAGATGACAACATATGTTGCAAACTGGTCATGGAAGATGCCCAGACACATGCAGTAACACTGGGGACTTGCAGGAATGTCTAGCAAGTACTGCCTGTGCAGTACCTGTGTCAACAATTAGCTGGAATCTGCATATGTGTGGCCTATGGGTTATGGTAATCAGATGGAAGAGTTGTTCCACAGGAGACATCATCCAGGGCTCTCTACAGGTAGCATATGCATAACATCAAGTCTTCCAAAGGGATGTGTTGCAATGTGTAATGGTATACCTAGACCAAGGCTGAAACCTACAGACAGTATCAATAAAGATACATGTGCTGCACAGGCAACACCTCACTCTACCTCAGACCCACCATCCCCATATGTACCTTGCTGGTTCCAATGTACACCTGTAGGTTTTCTGTTCATTAGCAGGAACTAGGCTGGTAGTCATGGTGTTCTGAATTTGGGACAATGCAAAATGACACTCATTTGTGGCCCATAGTTGTCAAGCATCTGCAAAAAGGCTGAGGATGGGGAGGGGTGTCATCCTGAAACACAACAGTAAACTAAAGCATACAGCCAAAGCTCACTAAGAATGGCTGTATCTGAACACAGTCAAGGTCACACATTGTGCCAGACATAACCCTGACTCCACAGCAATAGTGAAGGCACTGTGTGACCTTCAAGGGCTGTGCACATGAGCTGACCTTGCAGTCTGGCAGGGCCGGGGGACATTTGTAGGGCAGAGTGACTAAATAATGCCAAGTGAAGATGGGCCATGCTAGTATACACGTTCCAGGAATAGTGACTGCTGTAGTTCACTTAGGTGGTGCAACAAACCACCATATTAAGGGTGTGCACACTTATGCAACCCACATATTGTATGCATCCCAATCAACATCTACAGAACTAACACATTTGTTTGATACTGTATTTGATTTCACATGTCATATGTCACATATCAGGTGTGTGTAATGTTAACATATGCAGTATTGTGGCCCCATGGCATATCAGGGAAGAGGGTGACATAGCAATAAGGGTGTGTACACTCCTCATAGCCAGAGTAAGCTTTAGAGGTTGTCAGTATAATTGGATTTTATTGCTCATACATACATCTGTCCTCATATCAACCCAGGTATGTGTCAGACAAACACATAGGGGCTGTGAGCAACAAAGCAAACATAACTGCCACAGATATACACAGTCAGCAATGGTGTGTACACTTGTGAGGTATGGTGCACAGTACATGGCAGGGTGCAGAACAGGTGCACAGCAATACTGTGTACATGGGTGCAGTGTGTTCCAGGGGAAGGGGCATCACCTACTAACACAACTAATGCATCACAGAGATGTATAATGTTGGTAATAGGGATTGAGTATAGCTAAAGTGCATGCTGTTGAGTGCCATATGTCATGCATGTTGACAGTTGGGTAATGAGATGTCTGTGTAATATCTTTGTGCCACCTCACCTGTAAGTGTGTGTGTGTGTGTGTGTGTGTGTGTGTGTGTGTGTGTGTGTGTGTGTGTGTGTGTGTGTGTGTGTATGTGTAGAGGTAAGCAATTATGTACAGGTCTTAAAGTACATTTTCTGTTTTCCCCTAGCAGGTGGCGAGATGGGTCAGGGTCCCTCCTGCAGGCAAACTGATGTTAGTGCCCATACTGACTCTGACAATAATGATAGGTATGGTGAGGCACAGGCAAGGTTGTCAGAGGCTGAAGCTGTGCCATTGGTTGACATCCCACTGTTATCCACCCCATCCCCGCACACTGTCACATTACCTACACATACCCCATCACCAGTGGCCATAGATGAGGGACAGTTGGCGGGTGGTGGCATGTGACAGGACAGTGTGGGGACTATGGCAAGTGTGTCTGTACACAGCAGCCATAGCTGGATGACCGGTGAGGTACCACACAAGCAGATGTACAGGGGTTCTGGTAGGAGGACTGCTGGCCATCATGCCCCTGGCAGAAATGCCACAGCAGGTGTCACCAGACGCATGTTTTGGGCCATCATGGAGGCACAGACACGTATAGAATGTTATACCAGACAGGGTCTGAGGCTCCAGAGGGCTACTCATTCTGCTGTTATTGACAACATCCGTGATCTCGCAGATGCCCACCATTATTTTGCAGAGGTCCTGGATAGATGGGTGGGCGAGAAGGTGGGAATACTCGATTGTGCAATGTCTGTGTTAGAGCATATGGTGGGAGTAGGGAAACAGCCACATGGACGTAGGTCAGCAACACCAACAGGGGGAGGTCTACGTGGATGTGCAACAAGTCAAAGCCACTCCCGTAGTGGTAGTACCATTACCAGCACTGTAGGGGGTGGCTGCTGTCCATACCACAACACAGCAGGCCCCGTACACGTGGCCTAGGCCAATCCCAACAGGGACCCGGATCTGGAGGACATGTGTCATCATCAGGGGAGAGTAGCATATCTGGCCTTGTAACTGGTAGTGCCAGTGAAACCCCTGTCAGGCACAGTTCTCATGTCCTTGGCCGGAGATGGTGAACTGCACACCCTACCATGTATGATCTGCAGCTGTCCAACAAACCCCTGTATAGGGCAGCCACATGGCTGAACTGAGTGCATACACACAGACACACACACAGACACACACACACACACACACACACACACACACACACACACACACACACACACACACACACACATCACCAACACAGCTAGGGCACCTCCATACCTACACACATCACATCTGCACAGCCCAATTAATAACAAACCCCCCCTAACACACGCACATGATGTCAAACAAATGGCTCAGCCTAGGTCTCTGGCAAACCCACAACACTTCCTGTGCATATGATGATACGTATGGCACATCCCTGTCATCCATACCATTGATGCAGGGACAGGCTAATATGATTCTGATGCACAGGGTGAATGAACTAAGGTGCAGGAATATAATGCTGTGTAACATGTTTTCAGCTGGAAAGTTTAATGCTTACATGTCAGGATGTGTAGCTGTCCAGCCATGCTGGATTATAGCTGTTATTAACACTGACTGATAGTGATCTCCATAATGTATTCAGTTTGTGTTGTATGTGTCTATGTGTCAGCAGGATGTTGGTCTGCTGTTGTTTCCTACAAGGGGTATGGCACTGCAGTGACACATTGACTGTGTCATATCCTGGGTACAGCAAAACACAAGTAGCAGGTCTGTATAACAGTTACTGCATGTGCCATATTGCTTCTAGGTCTGAGGGGTTTATACAGCTGAGTGCATGATGGCTGATGTCAGCAGCCCTTCTACAGTGGACAATGGTAATTGCACTGGGTGGCACACACCACATGTTTGTGTATAATACACACACACACACACACACACACACACACACACACACACACACACACACACACACACACACACACACACACACACACACACACACAGAGGCTTTTGTGTTGATGCAATACACAGAGAATACTGTACACATGGATGTACTTAATTTTGCACTGAACCCATTTTAGCCTATGTAATTCCACCAAGACATAATAGGCAAAACATCACATCAGTAAATAATCAGTCTGCTACTTTAATGTCATCGAAGAGGGTACTGGCAGGGTATATGTCCCCTTCCCAAATGCAGTGCAATCCTGGCGTTGGTAAACATAGGTGTGCTGGTGTGGGTGGCACAGCCCTACACTTTGGAGGGTGTGGGCTGGTGAAGAGCTGCACATAGTGTGAGTGATGACTACCTAACCTGTTAACATACACTGTACAGTATTACAGTAGACTAAGCATGGGGATGCACACAACAATAACCCCAATGAGGGTGGCTGTGTCCACAACATCGACAGCCAACTATATATATATATATATATATATATATATATATATATATATATATATATATATATACCAACTCCAGTATCACTGCACAGCTATACAGTGGGGAAGAGGGAATTTACACATCTACTACTAGTTTTGATGGAATGAATTTCCATGACATGATTCCTTTGAAATTTTAGCATTTGCCAGTCAGTTCTTGGACAGATGACCTTCTGGGACATGTATATTCTGCAAACTGAAGTAGATCCCTTACACACACACACACTTACTTGGAAACACTGAGAGTAGGACCCCTACCTAGGTACTTATTGCTACTAATGTGTTTGGCCTTAATTGCACACACCACACAGCTTTTAGGATGAGGTGTGTCCCGAGTCTCTTGTTAAGTGAGGAACATCACCAGGCCTTGTACAGTATAGTAATGGGGGATGTACTGAGTATTAATGGACAACACATAGTATGCCATACTGTCATATACACATTGACAAACACATAACAGTCATAGACACATCTAAGAGACCTGAGTTTATCGCTGCTAGGTACCTTGTTAGTGAGTCCATTCTGTTATAAATAATTTGCACACAGCACATGCATCATTGGGCTGGATAGTGTACTCAGTTACCTGTATGGTTGATGGTGACAGTGGTGCTCAAACAGTGGACCTTGGGACATGTACTGGGGGTACCATGGTGTAAAGACAGTATACCCAGCACCCACACCCCAAATTGGATATTTTACTCAATGAAACCCATGATAATACTCTAACATACCCACAATCACACATTGACCAGGACTGCAATACACCCCCTTGTCTATCTCATCAGTGCTACTACAGGGATATGCATTTATTGCACATGCCACAGTGATAGTAGGGTGATGGTTTGTCATGGCTTGCCTAATGTCAGCAGCATTACTATGTCTTATACTGTCTGGCCAGATGTATTGTATTTGGAGAAGGTGGCCTCAGAATATTGTATCCTACAAATATACACACTTGCACACATACACACACTTGCCAGGACTCAGAGGGTAACCCATGCCTATCTAGCTATTTGTACAACAGTGTTGTGCTGGTACTGCAAGCTCCAGGTAGTCCATAGGATGAAGAGTGTGACAAGGTGCATTTAATGTGCATTACAGCAGCAGCCATTTCTAACTATGGCAATGGGGGGTGCAGTGTGTGAGAAGGTCCTAAAGGTATTATCAACTGCAGCTTTACAAACACACAGACACTGTTATTCTCAGCAATGCACACTGACACATATACCAGTACTGGGGTCCATAAGTGCAGGTGTTCCTAGGTGTGTACCAAGATATTGTCCATGGAGAGATGAGAAGAGTAGGGGATGTGGGTACAGTGGTATCATGCCACCTGACATTTGTCAGAAGACCATCTGTCAACTGATGCCATGTGAGCAATCCTCAGGGTAACAGTTAAATGCAACATCCAACCATCTGGTTGTCTCTTGCAGAGGGCCAGTGAGGTGCTCCAATTGACATGTATGCAACATTTATTACATAACATGGCCAGTGTCTGGGTTGGAGACGTGTACCCAAGCATGTTCTGTTGACTGTGGTAGTCTAGCTGAGGTATTCATGGCATGTGGTGCATACAGGGTGGGGTTTCCTAGCTGTGGCTTTCATAACACAGCTGGGCAGACATGTCAGTGTCAGTCAAGCATAGATTGCCTGTGAGCAGCCCAGATGGATACCTGACATCTGCACATCTGTACAAAGGACAGACAGAAATCAGCTAGCCAACAGATTATGCATTAGGATTAATGTTTTGACAGACAGACGTCTGACACTGATAGGTATGCCATTACTACATGACAGCAGCCCTCAATGACATGTCCTATACACATAATAGTCTACAGTTAATATCCATATATCAGATCAATATACAGTAGCAAGTACTTAATAACACACAGCTCATTCACTAAGAACACGATAGTCAGTACTCAGAGTCCAGCTTTGCATGCAGGGGTGTATGGTGCCAGTACTACAATCTGCAATTTACTCTTACTTGGGAAACCACTGTTAACAGTAGTAACGTAATGATACAATACATGCAAGTGTGACTTCATATAACCTGGGATTCTACCCATGTATGAAACACATATAAAAGGAAAAGATTGTTGTACAAGCCATATATACTCAGGTGTCCCAGACAGTATACTCACACCCCTTGCTACTGTAATGACAGCACATAGAAACATGTTATGTACATGGAATTAAATACACTTATTAAAGATGTCATTACCCTGCTATTTTATCAGACTGGAATGTGATCACTGGTTACCAAGGCTAAGCTATGCTTAACAGGTGTAACAATTGCTTAAATGTAAATGCTAAGCTGATTTGTGCACTGGTAAGCGAAGCCTACACAGTGTAAGCACCTATTCATTTAACCATACGTTAGCACCGCTTACCGTCGGGCAAACCCACGCAAACATGCTTAAAGCTGCTCAAAACTGCCTTAACCACTCTGTATCCAACAGTCCTTGTTCTGCCTAGCAACAAAATAAACAGCCCTTGAACCCAAGACCCTGTACACTATAGTTACAGCAGTTAACCACTAAGCCATCATAGCAATGAAGATGGTTGTTGTTTTTTCCAATATATCTGTTAGTACACATACTGAATAGTACTGAACAACTACTTTGACTTCTACAATTGTGTAGTACTTTTTAGTGATATTAGTGTTGAATCAAGTATGTTGTTATATCTAAATATACACATATCAGATAAATATGGTGTGATGCATATGGGAAGGTATATACAACAGTCATGTCTACACATAAGGATATGGATATATATATATATATATATATATATATATATATATATATATATATATATATATATATACATATGTAGATATATGTATACATGTACATACACATATATATATTTATATACATATTTATATATATCTGTATATGGATTTATATATATATATATATATATATATATATATATATATATATATATATATATATATAGGTTTACTGTCATTATGTTGAAGTGGATTTGGATGAATCCACTTCAACGAAAGGTAGGGGGTCAAATGGTGACAATGTCGAACCCGACATTGCCGAATTAAAAATCTCGTCCCTATCTTGACCCATGTTAAAGCCCATTCCGTGGTCACATTCAAGAAGTAATTCGGCAATGTCGGGGTTCAGCAATGTCAACTTTCACGGATGTGGGTCGATGTAAGCAGCGTTTGACCGAGTCCGGTCTGACATTATGATAGTAAACCATATATATATATATATATATATATATATATATATATATATATATATAAAGCATATGACCATAACATTGTACTGGAGTCATACCTCAGCACCAATAGTCACAACCTGTTAGTGCAAGGGGATGTCATGTAAGTTTTGCTGGTATAAATGTGGAAAGTTGCTACAGTAACAGAGGTTGTGTTAACAGACATGTTGTGTGGGACGTCACTTCTGATACTGACATGTACGCCATCAGTTACTGACAGACATCATAAGATCACCATAGTGAAGTACCACACAAATCACAGTAATGATGCTGTGGAATACAGCAGAGATATGACCAATAAACATGGACAGCCTGACACAGTCTGGTCAGTGCAGAAGTATACACTGAACTCCTTAGTGCAAGATGTGTGGACCAAGCCTGACAAAGTGGATGCTTACAGCCATGTAAGTGGGGATATTACAAAAATACTGGAATAGATAATATCACACAGTTGATGCATTCACACACTCCTATCTGTCCTAACACATATTAACCAGAGGAGCAGAGATCCCAAGCCCACATACTTCACACTACTTAGTGACATACATCTTTACACCATCCCACTGCTTTTTCGGACATACACAACAGTTATGGTGGCCAGGCAACATTTCATCTGACAACTATCTGGACATAACATCACACTGGGTAAATGCACTGAGCTGCTAGGCATGTCAGAAAGTACTGTGCAAACTACAGGCAGACTGCCACAACACTGACCCACATTTCCTATGGAAGAATGCACATGTACTTCCAAATATAGCAGGCAGTACAGTCATGTAACAGCACGGTGTAACAGACACCAGTGTGAAAGCGCATACCCACAACCAGTCAGAACACAGTTACAGTCATATTATGGTAAGCCTAAGTAATATTACAATATATGTTCTGTGTGAACAACAACACCCTCATATGAGCCACTCACACAGTAACCCTATATATACTGGGCCAATACACAGTGTAGTCTAATGGCTGACTGCGGTATGGGACATATGTCAGTCTGGCCCTACAAACACGTACGCTGATAGGGTACCATGGAGCAGCATGCAACATCAGCTAGAACAAGACCAAGAACATTGACCTCTACCACAGTTTGTACACATGCCAAGTAACATATTCACAATACATACTCTGTCAACAATCACCATAAGTACACAGACTTCACTACTGTATACACTACAACAGAATGCCCAGGTTTTGCCCTCAAATATGAGGCCTACTATACATAATATGTCTAGCACTATGATATCTCACTGGCTTGTTACCAGGTATGATGTCAGTAATTAATGATGTACTGTACATATGCACCTCTTACTGCATGACATATAGACAAAGGGTGACAAACACAGTGCTAATATTGGCATATTGCTGTGATAATACGAGAAATTTCCTGGTGTAACAGGGTTTGTTGTGACATATCTCTTCTGAAGGAACTCATATGGATGTCACCATGTACTGACTGCAATCATCAGAGTATGCTACTGCATATCTGAAGATAGGAAATGTGTGAGTAACACAACACATGTAAGACTCCAAACTCTGGATAGTCTGTAGATAGCCCTACAGGTGAGAGTTTCCTCAACCACATAACACGGTCATGCCAGACTTTAAATCATGTAGAACAGCCATATCCACACAAACCATATTAAACCAACATTACTTCAAATGTAGAACAGCAATACTTACATTCTGTCCCCATGTCTGGAACATCCCCCTCCTGTTTGTTGCCCTATCTCCACAGTGTATGTTGTAAGAGGTATTTTCAACTACCCCCTGTGATGCTGTTTGTCAAACACCCACATGAAGTTCTGCTCACAGTGAAGGAAAAGAGACAACACCCACATGAAGTGCTTAGTTATAGGAGTGTGTTTCCATGCAATTGGCTATATGAATGATACTACAGCTGTTCCACATGCAATTAACAAGTGGGGGACTGCAATTCATGCACAGGCCATAAGCTGATTATGAGCATTTCTTACAAAAGTCAAGCTGCTGCTTATGCAAAACAGATGCACTTTTCCACATCCAAGAGAGAGAGAGAGGGAGAGAGAGAGAGGGGCAGAGACAGAGACAAAGTAAGAAAGGAAGGGTGTAAGACAGCAAGATCCAAGTATGTTTATGTATGATCCATGGGTGGAGAGTGGTATCTGGGTATTATAACAGTTGCCTATATTGTTTACTACTCCATACTGACACATAGTAATTGCACATGGCTGTACACATTTATGGCTGAGGATTGTTTACAACAACCTCTATAGTGTTTGTAATCTGTTGGCCTTGTAATGTGGACAATGGGACATATAGGTCTTCAATATAATGATGTAGCAAAACCCACACTGCAATGGAGCCTGTCAGTACACACTCACCCCAACAGGATACTGATGACACACACTTACCAGTACTGAGTTTCAAATCCATAACTGACTGTGTATTGCAATTACAGTGTTATGCAGTTATTGCACACACCACATAGCTTACATGTTGGAGAACTGTCCAAATGTATCTTTGAGGGTGAGTGGCATCAGCAACAGTGCTAAAGAAGGGGTAAGGGAAGTGTAGTACATGTGAATGTCTACAAAAGCAGGTGTCAATGAAGACACACACACTCTGTGTCAGGGAAACACACACATCATCACAATTGGCAGTATCAAGATTAAAACCCCTACCTAACTAATTTGCTACACTACAGTATTACTCAGTTATCATAAGCACCACAGAGCTTATATGGCTGATACATGGCCAAAGGGTTATGTCAAGGTGAATGACATCAGCAGGCGTGCTAAAGTAGGCCAATGGGAGGTGTAGCAATTGTGAATGGCTTCAAAATCATTAATATCTACACACACAGGCATACACACACACACACACACACACACACACACACACACACACACACACACACACACACACACACACACACACACACACACACACATTTGCCAGTACTCAGATGGATAGGTTAATTGCTTTGCAAGTGTGTAGTAGGTGGATGGGCCTGACAGCTGTACAAGGCTAGGCAAAGGAAACACCTTGGCATCAGGCCACATGACAATGGTCTCCAGTGTGGCTCAGGGGTGTAATCCTTGGAGTGGTCTCCACAGGTGGGTATTGTATTCACCTTCCACTCATTTGGGTTACTATTGTGGGTGGCCAATGATGTGCACTGCTTCCCATGTATGTGAGCTATATTCCATAACATGGACAGTGTCTGGGTTGTGCACATGTTCCACACGCATGTTCTTTGACATGTGGATGTGTACTTGAGGTCTCTGGGGCATATTGTGCATACAGATTATCTTCTGATGTAGCATTCCTGACCTCATTTGGAGAGACCTGGCTATGGAACTGAGTTTGTGCTTGCATCTACATTGACAGCATGATACAGGTATTCAGTGGTGTTAGTGGCATCTGCCCATACAGGGCATGTGTATAAGGCATGGTATTCCCTTTGTGGGTTACGTTTGCAGACTCTACAGTTGTTGCAGGCGTCCAGTGGGGAACATAGCAAAAGGACCACTGTAAGCATTTTTTTGCCTATTGTAGGGATGGAACAGGGTGCCATGTCCTTTTACTTGCTGGATCACACTCACTCAGTCAGGAGATGTTACACATCACAGTACTTTCTGATGCCAGTGGCAGTGTTGTGGTCAACAGGCATGTAGTCCACTGCAATCACACCGTGGTTACTATCTGTGGGCAATAAGCAGTTTGCCTAGCCAAGTGTGTTTGTGTATGAGACATGGGTGGAGAGTGTTCTCTGAGTAATACAAGAATTGCCTATATTGTTCACCAATCCATAATGTCACATGTAGGACTATGGATTGTCTACACCAGCCTCTCAGCTGTTTGACATCTGTTGTCCTTGTAAGGTGGACATTGTGACATATAGTAGGTCCTCAATATAATAATTTTACAAAACCCACCCCACAATGCATCCTGCCATTAAACAATCACAGCAACCTCCACACAGGGTACTGATGACAGACACACACACGCCCTTACCAGTACTGAGATTCAAACCCCCACCTAGGGTATGTATTGCTACTACTGTGCACCACATTTATCACATGTGCCACAGAGTATATTGGATGGATGTTGTCCTAAGGCACTTCTAAGGTGAGGAACATCACCAGCCCTTCTAAATACTGGCATTAGGTGATGTAGTGGGTGAGAGATCCCAAAAATAATTTTACCCTAATCACACATTTACATTTGCCAGGGGTGAGGTTCAAATCCCTATCTAACAATCGTTACAGACTATTATATTACACATTTACCACATGCACCACTGAGCTGACATGGTTTAAGTTTGGCAACAGGTACTTGTAAGGTGGATGATATCTGCAGGGCTGCTGAAGTCAGGCTCTGAGATGTATACTGGTTGTAAAAGGGGCCAAAATATTTGAAGTACACAGACTTGCCACAGATGAGATTCAAACCCATAGCTGTGTAGTTACTGCTACTACATTGTTCCACATTTATGGCATGCACCACGGAGCTTGTATGTCTTGCCCTTACCAAAGGGGTATTTCAAGGTGAATGACATCAGCAGACTTGCTAAAGTAGGGCAATGGGAGGTGTAGTGACTGTGAATGGCCTCAAAATCATTAATCTCTATACACACACACTTATGTATGGGATTAGAACTCCTCCCTAACTAGTATGCTACACTATAGCATTACGCAGTTATCGCACATGCCACAGAGCTTATAGGGCTAGCCCTTGTGCAAAGGTGTATTTCAAGGTGAATGACATCAGCAGGCTTGCTAAAGTACGGCAGTGGGAGGTGTAGTGACTGTGAATGGCCTCAAAAGTATTAATCTCTACACACCAACACAGTTTTACAGTTGCTATGCCTTGGACTAGAACTCCTACCTAACTAGTATGTTACACTATAGTATTATGCAGTTATCACACACACCACAGGGCGTATAGGGCTAGCCCTTCTCCAAAGGTGTATTCAAAGGTGAATGACATCAGCAGGCTTGCTAAAGTAGGGCAACGGGAGGTGTAGTGAACACACACACACACACACACACACACACACACACACACACACACACACACACACACACACACACACAGTTTCCATGGCTGGGATTAGAATTCCTACCTAACTAGGTATGTTACACTATATTACACAGTTATCGCACACACCATGGAGATTATGTGGCTGATAATTGGCCAGAGGGTTATTTCAAGGTGACTGACATCAGCATGAGTGCTAACATGGGCTATGGGAAGTGCAGTGTGTGTGAATGGTCCATAAACGATTCCTCTGGGAGCACACACACAAAACACTCAGTCACACACAACTTTACATTTGACAGGACTGAGTATACAAATGCTAGACAAATACTGATTTGTACTATCATGTTACACAGTTATCACAAGCACCACTAGCAGCTCAGTGTACAGTGATTGGCATTGGTACATCATGTGATATTGGCCAATTGGATGTGTGGTGGGTGGGACAGGACTCATGATGGCAATCTCTTTGTCACCTCTCTCTTCCCCACATCTCTGTGCGTGTATGTTTGACCTATTATAGTGTGAGAATTCCTATCCAATGTTTGTGCAAAGCATGAATGGTGTGCAATGCGGTTTGTGTGCACAGACATCTGCGACTCACAGATATGTATAGTCCAGTGTTGTTGTCAGACATGGGCTTCATTTCTCTAAGTGTTGGAGCATGCCCAGTATGACCTTCTGTATTTTGTTGTAACACATGGGCTGCATTGCTCTAAGTGTAGGAGCATGCCCAGTATAACCTTCTGTATTGAGTGTGTGAATCCTTCAGTGCAAGATTTTGTGTTCTACACCTACAGCTAGCAACCTGTTTCTGCTGGATAACTGTAGATAGGTTGACAATATGGAGTCACACTAGGCAACAAATAGTGGGATACTGTAATTATTGCTTTCTGTGCTGCTTTTGTTACATGGTTGGTGTTAGCAGAGGTATTCGGACATGTACTGTTTTACACTGTGATGTATTATGTCATCAGCTACTAACAGATATACTTATTTGCTCACAGTTATTTCCAGGGAAGTACAAGATGAATTAAGCTGTATCCAGTATTGTGGTCTGGAGCCTATATATTCTTTCATGCCATTCTGGAGGGGTAGCTGTAGGCACTTGCTGATGGATCTGTGTAAATGGTCCAGCACCTTGGTACTGTGTAACAGAATGGTCATATCCTGCTATGGCCATACCTCACAGCTGTACAGATTCACCCAGGTTACCCAGAGGCAGGGCTGATATATCTGGTCAGTTCCCCTTCACATTGTGGTTTACGAGTGGGTTTGTAGCCACCCATTTCTGGGTTTGCAGGCAGGGGTAGTATGGGCACACATCAGAGTTTCAGACTTCACGCACTCCATTTTGTCCATGCTTCTATACCCCCCTACTCTGTTATTCTATCCTCTTCCTACCATTATGCGAGTGATATCTGAGAAGTATCCCTATAGTTGTCACCTCAAACCAGCGTTATTTAGGGGTTGGTCCACAGTTCATGCAGTAGAACACGGTGGGCATGCTACTGGGATTTGTTGACATGGCCTTGCATTTCTGTTCTGTGGACTGTGTTATGTTGTTATTTGGGACCCCACAAGATAACATACATTGGCAGTACAGGTGAGGCACAGGCCTTTGACAGAGGACTGTAGGGCATTTGGTAGTGATGCAGGCCATCTGTAGCAGGCCAGTGCATTCAGTCACTCCTATAGTCCCAAGCTATGAGCCACTGTACTCCCCTGGGGTGACAGGGTAAGTGTGGGAGGTGTTAATGGCAATAGTTCCTGTCCATATTAATCCATTGGTCTGGATGCTGGCAGGGTGCTGCTTACAGCTAGGGACCACACCTCTTCACAGATTTTCGCAGAATGTCCAGATTTTTGGCTCATATTTTTGGCCTGTTCCTCTTTTTTTTCCTGGCAAATCACTGGAATGATGTCAGGATTGAAGTCACTAAATAATAACATACATTTGCGTTTCAGATTCAAATCCTTCAGAAAATGTATATTAAAACAAATCCTGTTACTCTAGCAACTTTCTAAGTTTATAAGAGCAATATTTAAAATATGTCCCTATTTGTACCCCCATTTTGTCAAGCTTTACCCAGATTTTTTGCATTAACAGGTTGAGAGGTATGCTAGGGACACACCTGCATAGGACACCTCTTCAGCATGCTGCATTCTGTGGGTATTCCCATACAGAAGTGGGGGTCATGCTGTACTCATTCCCAACAGCAGGGATATGACCTGTGATAAACCTGTGGATGATGGTGGGGTGAGCTGAGTGCATGTGTGATGTGGAGGCTTTTTGCAGCTGACTCACAGATATACCTGGGACATAGGCAGTCTCTCATTCCTTCATAACTGTGCCTTTTGTGGTCTGCCAGTGATTGTTCAGACGATATCAGTATTCCATACTACACAGACAACTAATGTGTTGCTAACCTGTATATACAATTCCAAAGGTGTGTGCAGTTGACAGTTACATTTTATGTACTCTGTCTAGGGTACTTCCACCTGTGTACTGTGTGTATGTTTGGGCCTACATTCATAGCATGTCCATCTTTCAGATGGTGTCAGATATTGACATCTGGACAGTGAGTATGGATTACTGCTGAATTGGGACTTGCTGGGATGCATTGTGGTTGGCACTGCAGTTGTCAGAACATGGCCCTGTCATCAACAGTAGTGGCCATATGCCACTGAGACACAACCCTCCATGCCTACATGCTGACCACTTCCACACAATGTACAACACCCAACAACCTAACACACAGAGCCCTGCATTTTGTACACATGCAACAATCTATCCTGTAAATTGGGCCAGCTCAGGTAATCTGTGCTCCACTGTTATTAACCCCACTCATACATGTTACTGCATTTCTACATAGGATTGGGGGGGCACACCTGACAACTTTAAGCATTTGCTATGACTGTACTGGTATTTCAGGTACTCTGTTGGCTTCCATTTCATTTTGTATTCTGACTTATCATGCAGACTAGAGGCATATGAGTAGAGTACAGATCTTATGTTTTATTGACCTACACTAAAGTTTCAGACTTCATACCCTGCAGAACTAATATACAACTGCTTGACCTGTTGTAATATGTCTGTTTAGGAATGGAGGGGGGGGGGCTGTTATCCATTGCCATTAATTGGAGGCCTTAGCACAGCCTTTCTTTATGGCTATCTGCACCTGTCCTGCTGGCTGAGGCTGTTGTTGGGTATGTGAACCTCACTGACATGCATGTGTGTGTCCTATGGACAGACATTTGGGCCACCACATGTACTGCAGTGGGATTTGTCAACTTGTCTAGTACTTCCTACTATGTTGACACCAGTATTTGTTATGGATTCTATACTGCCCATATAAGTGTCCACTATCTACTGCCATCCCATTCAGCCACCCGATTCCCTTGCATGCTCACATCCATACCATAGCTACGACTAGCAGAACATACTACTCCATTCAGCAATTGATAGGAAGAGTGAGTTACTTGTGGCTGTGCCAGTATTGAGGATGGTGCTGGAGGGCTGACTATGTCGGATGCACATAGTACACTCCCTATACATGGTAAAGCACAGGTAGTGTCATGTTTGGAATCCCTTTTACTGTATGTGTGAGTCAGAGAGAGGTGTCATTCCCTGGGTTCCTACCATGTCAGTGTATGTGCTATGCGTTGCCTCTTTGCCAAAGCCTGGGCATACTGGGCATGCCTACTTCTTCCTACATGGGCAGACTCAGGTTGTTCCTCCTCTGAGTCACTCTGTGCCTGTGCTGGCCTTGGTAATGGTGGGGGGCTGTGTGGCCCTGACCCGTGCTGTTCCTGCTGCAGCTGTTTCCGCAGGATCATATTGTGTAGCATAGCACATACAATGAAAATTTGGGTACATGTAGCTGGAGAGTACTGCAAGGTTCATAGGTTCATAGGTTCATAGGTTCATACTAGGCTATCTGCCCAAGGGCATTTATAAGCCTAGCCCATAGTTATTTGGCTTTCGCCACCCCTTTAGTTTGAATAAAACTATGCCTATTATTTTGCTGTGCCTCTGTCAAGCAGTGACACTGAAGTAATCCCTGGGGTATATCTGATCCCCATCCATTGGTCAAGATTCCTCTTGAACAAGGCCAGCGAGGTGCTCTGCCTCACATGTACCAGGATTTTGTTCCACAGCATAGGGAGTCTCTGGGTGATGAATCTGTCCCTCCAGCACGTTCTATTAATAACCGTGTCAAGGTTTAAGTCTCCCGCCCTTGTGGTTCTGAGGGATCTAGATTTTTTGAGGTGAAGCATATTCATCAAATCAGGGTTTGACATGGCCTTATATGTCAGGCACAGGTCACCTCTGAGCAAGCGGTATGAGACTGAATAGAGCTGGAGTTCTTTCAGTCGGGCAGCATAAGGCTCCACCAGATATGTCGAGGTACCGGAACCGTGACTTGAGCATCCCAAACACATGCTGTATTATGATTCTCGTTTGCGCGTGTGCCTCATTATGGAGTTCTTGTTCAGGTGTGTGTGCATCTCTGATGGGTGTCATCAGCCTCGGCTTCAGTGCGTAACCAGCATCCCCCACTAGGTGGCCATATGGGATGTCCCCACTGGCAAATCTCTGGTACAGCTGTGCCATATGCCAGATGTGGTAGTCGTGATAGCTTCCAGGGCTGTCAGCACACACATTCATTATAATGTCCTGGGCATTGCACCCAACCTGGCAGTTGATGGAGGGGAAGCTTTTGTGGTTTATGTAGACCATACCCTGCTCACCAGGTGGTGCTTTGATGTGTATGTGCGTGCAGTCTATGGCACCCAGTACCTCAGGGCATTCTGCTATTTGGTGGAAGAGATGCATATTGCTGGTCAGCGCCTCACTGTTGTTGGGGAAATATATGTGCTCACTGGCATGTGCTAACATGGCATCCAGGAACTGGTGTAGTACCCTGGATGCCGATGTCTGTGAGATCCCCATGATATCCCCAGTTGGCCTTTGGAAGGTGCCTGTGGCTAGAATTCTTAAGCCTACACATACCTTGTTATCCACTGGGATGGGTTTCCCTCTGTTGGTTTTGTGTATGAGGCGTGGCCGGCACAGCTCAACAATTTGCTGTAGGATGTCCCTGTCCACCCTATAATGCTCCACTATCTCCAGCTCATGTAGCCCCTGGTAGGTTACCCTGGGTCTGTACACTCTTCTCCTTCTCCTCACTGTGGGTTGGTTGTCAGCATTCTCATCCTCACCACACTCAGCCTCTTCCACATATTGATATATGAGAGTGAGAGCAGCCCCTATCATTTTGTTAGCTTTGTCTGGTAAAATTTTCCCATCTGTGTACACTGGTGGTGTAGAGTCTGTGGTAAAAACCAGAGTGAAAGGTGTTTGCACAGTTTATAGTAGTGTGCTGGGCTTGGCTGCTGCCTGTGTAATTGGCTGAATATGATACATTTCACTTAACAGCTATCCTAGTTCTCCTTGATTGCCTTCCTACTGCTGTTTCCCCTTCCTGTTTAAGCCCAGAGGCATGCTGTGCATACCCAGTGCGCAGATGTGAACAGAGCTGCTATTTCCTGTTTTTTTTTTTTGTTTAAAACCCGGTGCATGGCACGCACACCCGCTTAGGCAATGTAAATACTGCTAGGCAGCCTCAGACACACACCCTTCCTTAGCTGTGCTTAGCTAAGGGAAAACACAGGCCACAGAGCTCCAATAAGCTTACAGCATGCATGACACACCCCCTTATGAAATCAGCTACCTCCTAGGCTTGCACCATGGTATTACTGCATGTACATGGTTGGGTGCTAGCTAACACTGAATGGAAATCTGTAATTCAGTATCAATCCCCTCATTTGCATACAACTGACTGCTAATGTATGGTTACAAGACTGACACTCAGCCTTCCCCCTTAGTAACCACTATTCAATGGTATTGTTGTCTTCTAAATGGCATTGACTATTATGACAGAATGCTGATTTTAGTTTAAAGCTTATTTCCAGCTTTTTTTTATTTTCGGGCTAATCCCGTTTGCACACCGCTGCCCTATGCTTAAACGGCCGAAATCAAGCAAAAAAAATAAAAGTTATTTTTGATAATTTTGCAACTATTTACCATGCCAATGCCCATATATTTGGCCATTGGCGTGCCTACTACATTGAATACATGCTTTCTTTGGAGCTGCCATGCCTCCGTTTTGTAATTTGCAGAAATGTATTCGCTTAGTAACCAAATACATTTCTGCAGGTTACACTATTCCTGCACAGATGCCTGCATGCTTCCTGGATCACTAATTCACCTCATTTGCATGGTTTTCACCTGAAAATGGGGTAATTAGCATACAGGAGCTGTGTCCATGCAGGAATAGTGTTGGAGCATTCGTGCATGTCCCGGGAGCTCATTCCTGGATTGCTCCTCGGCCGTATTCCGTGCAGCAGTTCTTGCACTATTCCTGCAGACCGTGCAGAGCTTGCTGAATCCTGGGGTCCTTTTACTTGCTGAATTAGCCAACTGATGAGAAAACCCAGAAGAGGAATCTTCTAATTGTCCCAATCTCACGGGTGCACTTCCAGAAATGAAATGTTCCATAGTGTTTTGTAGCTCATTCTTAAATTATTCCTTTTCCTGTTTCTTAGTTTAGAAGATACCATCCTATACTAATTAATTTCTTATAAAAAAACAATTTAGCCATTCATTTTCTTCTTTTCCTTTATATTAATGGCTTTAAATTTCTTTTTCTATCTTTTACTTTTCTACCAATGTAATTCTTTTTTCCTATTACCGTTTTCCAACTTATACCTTCTTCATCAACTTCTAATTCTATCACTAAATCAAATCCTTCATATTTTAGTATTCCATTTTTTCTATCTCGTCTTCAGTCCTTTCTTGTTCTTTTTCTTTACTCTGACTTATAATACTCAACTCATTCTGTTTTTCTTTACCATCCATTCATAAATATCACATTTTTTATGTTTATAACATTAAAGTTTACATTTTTGCTTCATGTCCTGTTTTACCACATATATATAACATTTCTTTTTGCCACAACTATTAACTAAATGTCCTTCTTTTCCACAAAAAATGTCTTTGGTTGTCCCTAATATTTTCAGCACCTCTGTTGCCATCGACATTTATCATACTTGGAATCTGTATGATTTTTTTTCCATTTTCAGAATGATATTGTAATCCCATGCCCCTGTCCATAACTCCCATTGTCATAAACGTTTGAAATATCTGTTATTTCTTTACATATATTTTTTAAATGTTCTTTTAAAGTCTCTCTGCACTTTGATTCAAAAATGTATACAAACTTTCTTTTTAGTTTCCAGAAAAGATGCTTCTATTATGTATTTATTCCAAGGATTGTTATTTTGTCTTTTTTCATACTCGCACAAAAATCTTGCCATGCCTCATATAGTCTTAAAGAAAGTGTCATTTTGTGTAGCTGTTATTGTCTGTCTGTATGTTTTCTTTGTCTTTCCACATCTTCCTTCTGGCATTGTTTCTATTTCTATTTCATTTAGTTTTCCATAATGTCCTTGCATAAAACCTAATTCTCTGGCTAACTTTCATTTATCATTTCTTGCAGTACATCATCCTGCAACCCTCACGATTGGAAGATTGTAACTATACACTCCTCTCCATCTGTCTCTTTGGTTTGATCAAACAGCTTTTTTTGAAAAGCTTTCTCTCAATCTTCTATTTTTACATTACTTGCTTGTCCTAAGCTGGCATTCACCTCTGCCACCTTCTGTTGGTTTTCCATCTCACACCGCATCCAACTGCCTCAGCACTAGTGCACATTCTCGCATAAACTAACACCATGAATGACGATCATGATTAGAAGAGGTTCTCCAGTACCCATGAACAGATTCCCTAGTCAGTATGAGTACTACCTTGTGTCTCCCCTGAAAAAGTCTCCTGGGAACGTAGGACTAACCCTATCAAGAAAGCCTACATAAATAAGAAGTAAAAAATTCTGCCTATTCCTATCCTTTAATAACTCAATAATCAAATTCATTGATACCTTTAAATATCTAAGCATCATACTTGTTCCCATCCTTTCCTAAACAACACATATTGACTTGCTCAAAACAAAAAGTAACAAAACCATTAGTATAAGTAATTGACTGGAAAACCTCACCCAGACTCTGCCACAACTTGCTGTGAGGGAAAAGCTAGTTTGCTTTTGCTTTTTTGTATTTTGTATTACTTTACTGACTTCTATTTTGTATACTGTGATTTGTTTTCTTTACACTGTGTTTTACTTGTGTTCTGCTTTTAATTGCATATTAAAACTAGGAAAGAGACCACAGCCGTGTTCTTGTGAGTCACAGAGAAATTTGAACAGGTCAATTAAGGAGTCACACAGCAGTTAATACAGGTCAATTAAGGTTAATTATCTGTGATCTGAGCAGCTAGGAACTATTTAAGGGGAAAAATAAAACATTTCAAAGCTTTACTGGAAAAGCTCACCCAGACACTGCTACAACTTACTGTGAGGGGAAGGTTAGTTTGGTTTTGCTTTCTTGTATTTTGTATTACTTTATTCCTTTCTTCTATTTTGTACACTGTGATTTGTTTTCTTTACACTGTGTTTTACTTGTATTCTGCTTTTAATTGCATATTAAAACTAGAAACAAGACCACTGCTCTGTCTCTTGTGAGTCACACAGAAATTTTGTGCGACCCTCCCACTCTGGAGTTGTTGTGTTCTTAAACACAGCTTTCTAGTTGCCTGCCCCTTATGTTAATTTGACCACATATCTCCTTCCCTCTCCCCTTTCACTGGCTATTGTAAGCACAAAATCATCATTTTCTGAAGTCATTCCCCTTTAACTACTTAAATTTGTTGGCCATCCTACTATATTCCATAAAACCAGAATACAAAGTGCGTACCCCATTCAATCTAACTTGCTGTTTTGAAATTAGTGTTTCTCCACTAAGACAGCTAAAACTTAAGTTACCCCCTCTTTTATATATAACTGCTTAGTGCACACTGCACTACTTAGAATATTAACCCATTTATTTCCATCTTACAGCATCTCTTGCAAGACCACCCATTATTAGAGAACCCACGTTCTGCCTCTCAGTAGTCATCTTGGGATTAGTGCTTCTGTTTTTTCTTATGAGAGAAGGAGCATAGGTACATTATTTCCTGGAGTCTGCTGATCACTGGGAAGCCTAATAACTACTTCATAGGTGACAGCTTTGAATTTTTGCTTATATTCTGCTCCTGGTGAGAGAAAGAGCAGAGTGCATTGATTCCTAACTGTTTTTGGTTGAGCAGTATCTGTGCTTAACATTCCTGACTGGTCTGGTTGCTATTCAAGGCATCTACCAAGAAAGTCTACAACAAGTTTACAACCCTTGCATCATCTGGGACAAGACTGTGGATCACCAAACAGGCTGTGGCATTGGAGCATTGTATCCCAGCAGAGTGAAGCTATGGTGAGACCAAAATTAGTAGTCACCAGGCAGTAGCCATTCATGTGACATCCCTCTTTTCATCATTCTTGACAAGGTAATTCTTTGTTTTCAGTAAGTACTGCCTGATTTGTTTCTAACTTCAGAATATCTGCCTAAATACTTCATCCTTAAATTTTCAGGGCCTACTTATTAGTTTCCCCTCAAGTGTTTGGCGGTAGCCTATATAGATACAGACACCTTGTGTGACATTTTTCCTGTAAAACCTTGATTGAAATTTCACCAATACCTAGTTGCACACAGGACAACACGTTTGCAGTGACAAGCACTGTCTCCAGATTTGCAAACTGGATATTCCTGTCATCGCTTTATATTTTCACTCCAACTGTCTAATCAATAAAAAAAGAGTCTGTTCCCATGGATATGAACTTTCTCACTATCTCTGTTACCAGCTTGGTGGATATAGGCATCCTGAGGCAATGTAGAAATTGCCTCATGATTACTGACAACCAGTTAATTCACAAACAAACTGATATGGCATGTGAGAGATGTATTTACACAATGTCACTGGAGGCAAAGCTCTCACATAAAAGTACTTCTAATGTCAATAAAGTTGCCAGTAGTACACACGTTGCACCCATCACACACAATTCAAAGCAGACATATAGATCCACATATGCTGAGGTACTTATTTAAACCCCAAAGACCTCCTAGATGAAGTACACATAACAATACCCTCAGCAGCCCCAAATGTACTCTTTCAAAACAACACCCACATCAACACATACAGCCAGAACTCATGGAGCCTCTACTTCTAAGCCCATAAGGCAAGCCACCACACAATCCATCATTCTGGTCTTTGGAGACTCCATCATGAGACACACTGATGTCCATCTCACCAGGCTGAGTAAGCAGAAAGTCATGGTCAGTTGCTTATCTGGGGCGAGGATCTGCCACATTACACACTCACTCAGGTCATTGGACCACAAGTACCAGTATGACTCAGTCATAGTCCATCTGAGTATAAATGACCTGAGATGTACTGTACCTCCCTAGACTATATGAAGAGAGACATCATGGAGCTCTAGGAATATGTGTCCCAGACTGGTATGAGTCTTGCATTGAGCAGCATTTTATCTTCTCCAAGGATGATGCTACAATACAAACAAAAAATGACTGACTTTAATAATTAGCTTAGCTTCTGGTGTCATTCTAAGTGGGTGCAATATTTGTCAGCATGGAAGGCGACAGTCAACAGACCATGCTGCTTTGCTAGGGGTGGTCTGCACCTCTCCACTCTAGGCTTTCAAATATTAGCTAAAACATTGTCTTCCCCCATAGTGCCTTTTTTAGGCAGTGCCAAACTGAAAGTATTTCCAACCTAGCAAATCAAAACCAAGAAAATCTAAAGGTATTACTGCTGTGTAACAGGAGTCTTAACAAAAAGCTCTACTCCTTAGAAGCTCTGTTTACCCTAAAGAATGCTGATGTCTGTGCGGTCACTGATGCATGGTTTAAAGTCACGGAGAGCACACTGACAGTGCAAGTTTATAATGCCTTCCACACATTTAGACCAGTTACTACCCAGACAGGGACTAAAGGTGGAGGTGTCTCGATTTACATTAAAAATAAATATATCTCAATGCTGGTCAAAGAGGACAATACACTTAAGCTGCTCCATGTTCAAATCACCATAGGCAAAATCCAGTGCCACTTCCTTGCAAGCTATAAGTTCCACTCTATGACCCAGGAAACCCATACCATATATTTAAAATTATTGGAAACACTCACCATCCAACCCAATACCATATTCATGGGCAATTTCAATTACCCCACTAGTAACTGGAAATCCTATATGATACCAAATTTACAGGCACAGAGATTCCTGGAATTTGTAAACACAAACTCCCTGGACCAGATTGTCAATACACCAGCAGGGGTGCAACCATACTGGACCTGGTCCTCACTAAAATTGGAGAGTGCTGCACACCCCCCTAGTGTAATGTCTTCCCTGGTAAGGTCAAACCACAAAATGGTCTCCTTTGAAGTAACAATAAAACATGGACCTCCAGTCAACCCTGGAATATTCAGGAACTACTCTAAGGCTAACTTCCTGCTATCAAGTGATAACCTGGCGAAATTTCAAGCCCTCATTAACCTTGAGAATACTAATGCCTATGCAGAACCATTCAGAGAAATCCTATACAAGCATGTTAATAGCTGCAATGAGGAGCTGTACCCATCAGGAAGCAGTACAGCACTAGTTCAAAAAATAAGCCACTCTAGTGGAATCACAAAATCAATAGGTTTTGTAACGGAAGGAAGAAAATCATGGCAGAAATTATGAGGCGAAGCACCCAGCAGGATAAAAGCACTCTCATCATACTAAACAAACAACTCAAAGGACAAATAAAATCTACCAAAGCCAAATCTGAGGTAAATTTGGCCTTCCATGCCAAGGGCAACCATGAGGGATTCTTTAGCTATGTTTTCAACCTCAAAAGCAATACACTATTGTATGCAGAGCTCATTGTAAGTGGAGCCAGTTATACTGATCTAGAAGATATAGCAAACCTACTGGCCAATAAATTCAGCTCCAACTTCACCCTTCTCTTCCCTTCAACCTTCCCTCAGGAAATACCATCAAATATAACTTCCCATGCTATCACTAGGGGACAGGTCCTTAATGCTCTCTCTGAGGCCTAGAAGAACACTGCATCAATGGGCCCAGACAATATCCCAGAATGTCATCTAAACAGTATGAAACATGACCTATTAGGGCCTCTGGAATTGCTGTTTAACTGTAGCCTCCAAACAGGCTTTATACCTCATGAATGGAAAACAGCAACAGTCATCCCTCTGCACAAAGGCAGGCCATCTACAGACCCTGGAAATTACAGACCCATAAGTCCCACTAGTCTTATATGCAAAGCCATAGAAAGAATTATCATGGAAATGATCAATAATGATATAGTAAACCTCCAGACATTGGACCCAACTCAGTTTGGTTTCGTCAAGGGCAGGTCATGCCTACTCAACCTGGTGGTCTTCTTTGAGAAGGTCGCCAAAGCAATGGACGAGGGCAAAATGGTTCACACTGCCTACCTTAACCTGGGCAAGGCATTTGACACAATACCCCGCTTGGGCATTTTTGGAAAACTCAAGAGGTTAGGTATAAACCTGTATGTCACCTGGTGGATAGCCAACTGACTCAAAGATAGGACCCAGGAAGTTAGAAATGGGGTGTCTACCTCTACAAAGAGGCCAGTCACAAGTGGAGTCCCTCAGAGATCAGTCCTTGGACAGCTCCTTTTTAGCATTTACTTCTCTGAAGTCAAGCACAATGTCGTTGGTCTCTGACTGACTAAATTTGCAGATGACTGCAAATTAGGAACTGCCATTGAATCCCACACTGACACAAATGTTCTCCAGGAAGGGCTGACACAGACAAACAACTGGTGTCAAAGCCATGGAATAAAACTAAATGCTAATAAATGCATAATAGTATCCTTCAGGAAGTCCTCCACCCCTGGAAACCATCATATTAACAGCACATCCCTTAGAGTAGACCCAGTATTCAGGGATTTAGGCCTACACATAGACCATAATCTAACCTTTGGCCATCACATGTCTACAGTACTGAGGAAATCATTCTATTTTGTGCAACTTAAAACAAAGGTATGTCACTGAGGTCCAAGGAAGTCATTGTTCCACAATATTTGGCATTCATCACACCTATGCAGACTGCCTCAAGGCCTTATTCCCTGTATTATGTCTCTTACAGGCTGTTGAGGGGAGATCTGTGCCTGGTATACAGGGCATAGTCAGAACCCATTCTGATGGACCTCCTGCACAAAACAAACAGCACCAGAATTACCAATTCTAAAGACTTGAACCTTGCCCATGATATAAATAGGACCTGCTGGAGAGACAGGTGTATATCCCAGAGATTACCCCATCTCTGGAACAGGCTCCCCATCCATGTGAAGTAGAGTTCCTCCCTAACCCAATTCAAATGTAACTTGCAAAACTGGATGCGGAGGAGGAAATTCATCCCTAGTTTGACACCTCTGTCTGTAATGGACACGGCCAACCTGTAAATGGTTCATCTTTCAGGCATCTGCTTGTAAATGTTTCATCTCCCAAGCCCCTGCTTACACTTATCAAGGGTAGCAGAACTTGTCAGAGCTTTGGGATGCATGGCTAGGCTTAAAAAGGGCTTTATGGTTGTTAGCCTAGTAAACACCTATGAGCCTATAATTGCATCTCTAGATTCCTCACACTAGGAACCAAGGCTGCCACTGGCAAAGACATTCTTCTATCCCAGTTAGAGTATAAATGTCCCTGTTTGCCTTCTCCTTTAAGAAAATCCTGTCCAAATGACAAATACTGCCCTACTGCATCTATAGATTATTTCTTCCACTACCCTCCTAGTGCACACCACTGAAACACTCTGTCCAGAGCAAGGTGACTTCCTCTTCTCAAAAGGACTTACTTACTTTTCCATCAGGAGACCTTGTCTGTTTTCTTGGTGGCAGTAAGTTTTCAGAACTAGTTTAATCCGGCCAAAGTATTCCTGCATCTGTATTGTTTGGTTTCTGTCCTGTGTTTTAAATCAGATATACCTGTTGCTCAGGCTGCTGCAGAGAGATTGACCTACTGCCAGCTGTGATATTGAGAAAAGATAAGTGTTTATTCTCATTTTTGTCTGCATTTTCATTTAATATCTCTATAATCTGTACAACTGTACTTATTCTTCTTCTTGTGTGTTATAGCTGTATATTCTCTTAGTGTTGACCTCAGTTGTAGTGAAATCCTTTGTCTGGAGGTCTTGTCTGTTTTCTTGGTGACAGTAAGTTTTCAGAACTAGTTTCATCTGGCCAAAGTATTCCTGCATCTGTATTGTTTGGTTTCTGTCCTGTGTTTTAAAGATATACCTGTTGCTCAGGCTGCTGCAGAGAGATTGACCTACTGCCAGCTGTGATATTGAGAAAAGATAAGTGTTTATTCTCATTTTTTTTGTCTGTATTTTGATTTAATATCTCTGCAATCTATATTACTGTACTTATTCTTCTTCTTGTTTGTTCCCACCTACCCTCTCTGTTCTTGTTTTGGTTTTAGTGTTGGTGGCTCTGGAATTGCCTGCCCCTCCTGTAAGTCTGTATTTGAACACTCCTCCTGAGTCCATCTCATTTGCTCACTTAACCGAATACAGTGAGATCATATTCTGAGTCTAGTGTTCACTCTACATAATACAGAGAGAAGATCTGAGAAGGCCAACCCACTCAGGTTCTTCCTTCCTCTCTCATTGCACTTTACTAACAAAAATAATTAATCTGCTTTTACTGTATTTGTGTTTCCTCCTACTTTATTTTGCTTTTGCCTCTTCTTAAAAGTACTCAGTTTTATTTATTCTGCTGCACTTATTGCTGCTTGGTAGTAGCTTGATTAAATTGTAACTGTTATTCTAAGTCTTTTGGTTTAAGCACTTGGGCTTCATACCAGTTGTTTTACATTAAGAAGGTTTGTGGTCTGCACTGTTGTGGCAGGACAGGTAGCTTACATCCTTCTAAGCTGGGAATTGCTGATTGAAAGCTCAGTGTTTGCTATTCTAAAAGTGTATTAGTTCTGGTTTAAGCACTTGGCCTTCAGGCCAGTTATTCTACATTAAGAAGGTTTGTGGTCTGCACTCTTGTGGGAGGAGAGGCTGGATTCTGCCCTTCTGAACTGGGAATTTCTGGTCACAGGCTTATTGTGCCTGCTTATTCGAACTGTATCTTTCTGAAATTGGTGTTCCTTGTTGCTGTAGCATAGGACCAGATTCAGGCCTGCTGAATCTAGCTTTGTTTGTATAACTTGAGTACTGAACCAGGCCATCGTTTTTGGAGAAGGTTCCCCTGCACCCTAGTAGCGGGAGTGTGCAGTTAGAACTCGTCTGATTGAAGACTGCTGGAACAGGGCTCAGTTTTGAGTTTTTTTCTGGTTAATTGAGTAACTTATTTAAATCAGATTGTTCGTTTTCTATTATTTTATATATATATATATATATATATATATATATATATATATATATATAAATTGCACTTTATTCATCTGCTTTTACTGTATTTGTGTTTCTTCTTACTTTATTACTAGGGGCATTGACTACAACTCTGAACTGAGATATATAACAATAAGCATCTTTTTATGCGTATTTAAACAGTTTTTTTTATTGTATCTGCTTTATTTTCTGAAGAAAAAAAAATATATATATATACGTTTCCCACCTTTCTAAGCTAGTATAGTCCAGTTTTCAGGTTAGTGCTGAATTCAGGACTGTGTTACAGATCTCTGTGTTTGCCCATTCCTTACTTGGATAGAAGGAAGTTTCTCTGTTTACTTGTGAGAGAGGGGAGCTTTGAGCAGCTTATCTGTCCCTGGAGGAGTGGTTTCAGCCCAGAAAGTAGTAGTTTATTGGCCATTTTGGGCTGATTTCTATCTCTCTCATTTCCCTGCTATAAAAACCGCATTTGCCCGGTTAGCTAGGGTATAACTATTCCTGGCTCCACAAAGTCTCCTCTTCAATTTTTCCCTTGGAACTAGACAAACTTTCAACTTAAGCACTCAAGCCATTAATTTCTCAGCCTGGCAATTGCTCAAAACTCATAGCAAGCATTTATAAACTCTAGCAGTACAGAAGGACAAGGCTCTCTATTCAACCTTACCAGCCATTCAGTAAAACAGTTTACTGTACCTATTCAAGCATGTCCAAAGGGCAGTTTCAGGTGTACTCTCCAGTTCAACTGGTGAATCTCAGCATTTTGAGGCAATGTTACAACTGCCTCATGTACACAGACAACCCTCTCCTCCTACCACCAAACACTAATACATGTGAGAGATGCAAATATACAGCCAAACTGGAGGCTAAGCTCTCTCAACCCAAGACTGGATCAGACAGTCAAGAGAAGGGAAATACTAGCATCACACCACCAGTCTCACATAGACCAATTAAACCAGCACCGGCAAAAAACACACATAAATACACAAAAACATACTTGGATCTGCAAAAGCAACAGAGCCATCCAAAGCAGACATCCAAGCAACCTCCACTCCCCCAACACAAACCATGAAACACATACTTCACAAAACCAGTGTGCCATGCAATCACAGCCCTCAAGGCAAAATAACATACCCAACATACTAGTAATAGGTGACTCTATAGTCAGGCACACTAACATCATACTCACTAGGCTGAATAAGGAGAAGGTTACTGTTAGCTGCCTGTCAGGTGCCAAGATCTGCCACATAACACAAGCACTCAGGTCACTCCAGAACAAGTACAAATATGACTCTGTCATTGCCCATGTTGGTGTGAATGACCTGAGCCGTACCTCCCTGGATTACATGAAAAGAGACATGGAAGAGGTCTCTGATCACGTAGCCGAGGCCGGTATGACCCTGACTCTGAGTAGCATCCTGCCCTCACCAAGAATGATGCCACAGTATAAAGAAAAAATTATCAATTTCAACAATTGTCTAAGTTTCTGGTGTCATTCAAAGGGGATCCAGTGTCTGTCTGCCTGGGATGACATGCTTGACAAACCATGCTGCTTCGCTTGAGATGGCTTGCACCTGTCACCCTTAGGCTTTCAAATACTGGCCAAGGCTCTTGCCATCCCCATAGTGCCTTTTTTAGGCAAGGCTCAAAAGACAAACCCACTGCTGTAAATAGCACAAGTAACAAAAAATCTGAGGGTAAAACTACTCAATGCCAGAAGTCTAAACCTCAAAATGCACACACTCAAGGCACTCCTCAGTATGGAGAAAATCGATATATGTGCAGTAACAGAAACCTGGTTTAAGGCTCCAGAGAGCACCCCAGCACTACCAGGCTACAACTCATACCATACACTTCAGCCACAGAACCCGGACCAAAATACAAAAGGTGGGGGTGTATCCATATTCATCAAGGATACCCACACCTCCAGGTTAGTAGCACGGCACAATTCTTCAGAGATTATCCACGTGCAACTACCAACAGGGAAAACTGCAATTCAAATTGTAGCTTGCTACAGATCACCCATCATGTCCCAGGACCCCCATTCCGCATTTCTGGAAACACTGGGTAACATAAAGGTCCTACCAAACACCCTAATATTGGGTGATTTCAACTACCCAAAAATTAACTGGGAGAACTACTCAAGTACTAACTCCCTTGCCCAACATTTCCTAGAATTTATAAACTCAAATGCCCTGGAACAACTGGTCAACACTCCCACCAGAGGTGACAACATATTGGACCTGGTCATCACCAACATGGGCGACTGGTGTGCCACACCGGAGGTCAAACCCTCGCTGGTTAGATCTGACCATAAACAAATCACTTTGGATATCCACATTCTGCCCCTACCCCCGGACAAGGAAACCACCATGAAAAACTTTTCAAAAGCAAACTTCACATTACTTAAGACGGAGGTGGAAAGTTTTAAAGCCCCCATGGTAAAGGATAATGCTGTCCAAGCTGCAAAATCCTTTACTAATGCATTCTACGGGCACCTACAAGAATGCATGGATCGTGCTAGCCCAAGCAAAACCAAGACTCACTCCTCCAAGAAAAGGAAACCAGTCTGGTGGACCCCTGCCATAAACAAGCTATACAATAGAAGGAGGAAACTAGTACAGAAAAGAGTAAAATTCCAAGAAGGGAAGATATCTCTGATCAGTATCAGCAAGAAACTACAATCCCTCATAAAATCGTCTAAGACGAGCTTTGAAAGAAAACTTGCCAAGGACTCCAAAGATAACCACAAGGCATTCTTTAGCTATGTCAAGAATCTAAATGGCAATGCTCAGATCTGCTCGGAGTTAGTGCAGAATGACACAAAATACACTGAACCAACCGATATTGCCAACATCCTGGCAGACAGGTTCAGTGCAAACTTCACCCCCCTCTCATCTCCAAAAGGGCCCATAACCATACTAGAAGAATGTAGAGCCCATGAAATCACAGACACTCAGGTTAAAATAGCCCTCTCCAAAGCCAAAAACACAGCATCAATGGGACCGGACGGTTTCCCAGACTGCGTCCTACACTAGCTCAAAGATGAACTAACCCCTCACCTAAACACACTGTTCAAACTCAGCCTCTCTACAGGCTATGTATCCATAGAGTGGTGCACAGCAATGGTTATTCCGCTCCACAAAGGTGGAGCCACAACAGACCCTGGGAACTATCGCCCTATAAGCCTGACTAGCTTGGTCTGCAAGGCTATGGAGTGCATCATCATAGAACTCATTAACAGAGACATTGGGAACCTCCAAACACTGGACCCTACCCAGTTTGGATTTGTTAAGGGCAGATCATGCCTCCTAAACCTGGTGGACTTCTTTGAGACAGTTACCAAAGCTATAGACGAGGGAAAGGTGGTACACACAGCCTACCTAGACCTCACAAAGGCCTTTGACACCATTCCCCATTCTGGTATTATAGACAAGCTCACCAGCCTGAACATAAACCCTTATGTCACAAGATAGGTTGCCAATTGGCTCACAGACAGAACCCACATGGTGAGAGTTGCGGGAGCTAGGTCTGACTCTAAACCGGTTACAAGTGGCATTCCCCAGGGCTCAGTCCTAGGACCCCTCCTGTTCAGCATATATTTCTCAGAGGTACAGACAAGCACAGGAGGACTATGGCTGACCAAGTTCGCAGATGACTGCAAACTAGGGGCTATAACTTGACTCACTGGCTGACACAGACATCCTCCAAAAGGATCTCACTGAGACGGATACCTGGTGTCAAAATCATGGCATCAAGCTAAATGCCAAAAAGTGCATAGTTATTCCCTTTGGAAATAATAAAGTACCCACAAACTACCACATAGGTTGTAGTCCCCTAAATACAGAAAATGTAATAAGGGATCTGAGGACCCAAGTAGATAGTAATCTCTCTTTTGATAATCACATTGCCAAAATGGTTGGAAAATCCTTCTATGTGGCCCACCTAATCACAAAAGGGTTTGCATCCAGATCAAAAGAGGTCATTGTGCTCCTGTACTCATCACTCATCAGACCCATCATAGAGTACAGCGCCCCATTTGGGATGTACATTACAAGACACCTGCAACAGCTGGAAAGACCACAGAAGTACCTCATCAAGAGGATCACTGGCCTCAAACAAATGCCCTATGCAGCTCGACTGAAGAAACTACAGCTGCACTCAGTTGCATACCGCCTGCTCAGAGGTGATCTCTGCCTGACATACAAAGCCATGTCCAACCCAGAACTGATGGACATGCTCCACCTAAAGAAAAGCTTATCCCCTCAAGCCACACTCTCTAGGGATCTAAACCTCACCACAACAATAAATAGGACGTGCTGGAGGGATAGATTCCTGTCCCAGAAATGTCCCATGCTTTGGAACAAGATTCCAGTCTACATTAGGCAGAGCTCCTCACTAGCACTCTTCAAGAGAAACCTTGACAAGTGGATGGGAAACAGAAAGTTTACCCTGGGGATCACTTCAGTTCCTCTGCTGGACAGAGGCACAGGGAACTAATCTAAGGGGGTGACAAAAGCCAACACATTCTGGCTAGGCTTATAAATGCCTTCGGGCAGATAGCCTAGTACCTATCTATGAACCTATGAACCTATCCTCTGATCTGTAAATCCACCAACTACTTGTGCCAACAACTTTCCTCAGCAATCTGTAGCTTCTCTTGTATATATCAACTGCTTTCCCACTTCAGTGGTGCTCACATCCTTCATAGACTAGCTTACTCATGACCCTTAAATATGCCTTCTTAAACCTACACCAAAACTTTGAGACAGTCTACACTTAAATTATCAGATCTAGCACACTTTTCTAACCCATTCATCATGCATCTGCTTTTAAGACCTCCCAATAATTGAATGCCAAAACCTACAACTCTGATACCTTCAGTTCATACAGTTTTATCTTTGCGGCTACTGGTACTAGGCTAAAATAAGCATTTTGTTGTGCCATATAAATTCCTTTGTATGTATTGTACAAAGTGTAAATAAGGTATAAATTTATTTCACACAGCTGTCTATTTTCAGTTATACTAAATTGATAGTGGTTTCTTGATTTATCATGTAGTATTCTTTAGTATAGTTTCCTTTGTTGACTGTATTTGTCATGCATATATCCTGCTAGTTTATTTATTTTCTTTTATCTCAGTAAGCAACCTGGCCTGAAGAACCATTAAAGTCCTGACCAAGGCTATTTAAGCAAATAGAAATACATAATGCCTCTATTATACCTAAAACCTATCATATAACGAGTACAACTTCATTGTATTTCAGCTATGCGTTTTTCAAATGCCCTTTGTAAAGTGGAAGGTTAATGTATTTCAGATCTGGATGGTGCAGTGGTGCAATAGTAGCATTGTCACCTCACAGGAAGAGGTTGTCTGGTTTGATTCTTGGCTGGAGGGCCTTCTGTGTGGAGTCTACATGTCCTCCCTGTGTTTGTGTGGGTTTTCTCTGGGTACTCTGGTTTCTTCCCACATTACAAAGACATGCATCTGTAGCATTTCTCTGTGGGCCTCCGCTGAAATTGACTTTGTTCCAAGTCAGACTTTCCCAGTTAACAAGTGTTAAATAAAATAAATACATTTACCATGTTACTTTGGCTGTGCTGAAATGGGGCCAGCTGGATCAGTCATCAAATTTTAAATAAAATTAAAATAAACCATTAAATAAATACATACATATACATCTACATGCATGCATAAATATGTAACTAAATAAATAAATAATATCGTACAGCAATTTTTATGATGCACTGCAGCTTTTTTATAACTTAAGGGTGATTACCTCACTGTGTGGTTTTAATAAGGTGCTTAATTTCCATATAATTGGCCATTTTAACCAGAGATTATATCACATGATTCTTGCACAGTTATATGATGAAAAAAAAAGCTTGAAATAAGCCAACACAGGATGCTCAAAATGCAGAGTAATTAAATCTATGGTAGTTTAATCAGAGTTAAGTGCTTTGTTCTTGTAACATAGAGCTTCAGCAACACTAACAGCACAAACCAATTTTCTTGTTTAAATATCATATATCACTATTCGTATGATGCAAGCATACCAATCAGTAACTGTGACCTTTGTAAATGCATAAAAAGGGAGTATCTAAGCTTAAAAGTCTTTATAAACTGCAGATGTCTTAACATTAGATACACATAATTGTATTTCTATACAGTTATCTCTTAAAAAACAGTATCTCTCAACTGCATAATACTGCTAATACACACATGGTCATTAAGCCCTGGGTTCTGGGGATCATTCAAAATAAAAAGCTGCCAATGCATTTCCCTTGCTTCATTTTCATCTTCTTAGCAACCCCTTATCAGGTTTCATACTCTTTCCGAAATAAAACAAAGAAAAAAAAACATTTTTTAATTTACACATACCCTGGAGTAACTTATCATTCTACTTGATTATGTAAACGTGTTCATATATTCTGACACTTAACCTTTGCTCAGTTCTTCCCAAGTAAAATGAGGGGGAAGATGGGCAAATGGTGAGACAGACCACTTAAATAGTGTCACATTTAAAGTTCCCTTTGCATGTAATATTTTGTAATGTTGGTGTTTATACTGTCAAGTATGTATTTATATTGTGAACAAATCCAACATTTTTAGCATACTTAAATTTGCCTCATTTTGAGCACTACCCCAAGTACTGTTGTTATCCATTATGGCCTTTAGATTATGATTTTTTTTGTACACAAAAGTAGGTGTGGGCCCCAGAATATCAGTCAGGCTCAGAGGGCCAAAAGTAGCAGACCAGTTTTTCTCAAACACATTTTTCAACTCTCCAATCCTTGGGTTAAAAAATAGATTTATGGTCCTTCAGCACCTGTGATCACACTGCTTTCCACACCTGTTGGGTAAGGATCCACGAGCCTGGTGCAAAATGGACATGGATTTAACCATTCTTTTTTTCTTTAACCTCATTGCCAGTTTTAACCAAAAAAGCCTTTAGGGTAACTTCTCTTGCTAAACATTTTTTTCAACAACTCAAGCTCCTTGAGAAATATGACACCAGTCTGGACAGTCTAATTATTTTCTCCCTTACCAGACTTTTCTTTTACCACATTAAATGGCAACTAGAGAAGTGTAGATAACTGTTTCAAAAAGTTTGTTTTTGATAAATATTGGATTCAAATCTCCCTTCTGTTAAATATGTCCAGATAATTCATTCTGTGGAAGCTCTTTTCACATGCAAATTAAAAATAAAAAAATCACTGTGCTATTAATGTACAAGAAGAATTCTTGAAATCTCTAAAAATGCCAGTCCATAAAATAAAAATATCATCTAGAAATCTCAAATAAAGGTAGATTTGTGACCACTATTCACTGATTCAAATATATTTTTGTCTCCTAATCACACCTGATCACATTAGCAAAGATGGGATCTGAAGATGCTCCCATAGCCACACCTTTGGTTTGTGGAAATAGTTGCCCTTAAAGTACACAAAATTGTTTTTAGCACCATATCCATAATTTGCTCAATGATGGCAATATCAACGTGGGATAGGGATCTATCATGTATAATGGTATTGTGAAACCATTTCATGATAATGTTATGGGGGATAACTAAAAACAAGTATCTTATGTTTACAGTCGTCAACCAAATCTGATTATCAAAGGTCACACATGTCAGTATGAGTAAAAATTCCCCCAAATCCTTCAATGTATATGTCTCATACAAAAAAAGTTTTTTTTTTAACTTAATGTCTACTAGCTTGGCAAGGGGCTCTGGTTTAGAGATACAGGAAGACACAGTTGGTCTAATTGGGGGATCAAATTGTTCTTTGTTGGTACTGAGTTTCCCCAAAATACCTGGAATAACAGGGTCAGAATTTCAGGTTTAGTTCTTGTAGCCAGTGGTAAATATTTCTGTAAGACAGGTTGATTTTATTTCTTGGTACCTGCCTGCGAAAAGAACTATTATTTAGATAGCCTAACTTTCTGCCAGACTGGTTGTGACTGCTCATCACAACCCCCCTCTACCCTTATTTATTTATTTATTTTACATTTGTTTACAGAGAAAGTCCGACTTGACACAGGTCCTTTTTCAGTGGAGGCCTGGGGAGAAAAGCTCCAGCAAAAATACAAAAATATCATTGTAGAAATTGACAAACTTGCAATGGCAATACATATGCAAACAATAGTATTTACACACTGAGGAGAAATACAGTTTACCAGAGGTAACATCAACATTATATGTAGAACAAAAATAAATTAGATTTTAGCTAGTTGCAGTTTACGTCAGTTCAGGAAGAGTAATATGATTTTATGATTATTATAATTAGGATATTATTGGGTTTCATAATTTTAATGGATTTGTGTATGGGCAAGGAGTTCAATAAGGCATGCTGTTGCATTTTCAGGATGAAAAAAAGATCTACTTCTACCCACACCCACCAGGTCATGTAAATCTTGCTCACAAATTTTCTCAAACACAGATAGGGTTTGCAACATGGATGAGTTAAAGGTACTTGACTGCTTCAATGGATCACTTGCCCCACTTCTATCTCTGATGAGAAAAAAGCTCAAATTGAGTTTTCAAACCCACCAAGAGACATACTATGTTTAGTTTTGCCAGCAAGAAGATAGGTAAAACCTTTTTGAAAAAAGGTTAAAGTTGGAATCAATGTCAAGATGGCTGATTTTGTATATTTTTAGCCCATTAGTGCTGTACACAATACTCGGTTCTAGGGTCATTTTTACCAGCTTCTGCCTCTACTCTGCCCCTTGTCATTTTTCTGATTCAGGGCTCTCAGGCTGGGGTTTGTCCCACCCACATAGTTGCATCATTGTCATTAGCCCTAACTGGATCTAGATCTGGTACAACTTCAAATATTACTGTTTTTTATTTGTAACTGGTACCAGATTGATGTTCACCTCACTAAGATTTTCATAGGCTACCTTATTCTCATATTCATTTCTATCCCTGGTTAACATATTTTCCTTCTTTTAGCAATTCCATTGCATCTCCAATCAATAGAACTAAAAATGTTCTTACACTGACTAGTGAAGGTGGGGAACATATGGGGTAACAGGCTATGCACCAGCTAGCAACGTCAATGCTGGATCTGTCATGCTGTGTATTCTTTGACATGTGACATCCTGTACATGTCCATTTTATGTCTGTACTCTCCCATAGCTATGGACACCATGGCTAGTAGAGCTGGACAGGAGGGCAGTAACACTGTGCTGTGTGGATGCATGGATGAAGCCATCATTTATCAAAGGTGACCTCAGTTTCAATATATTCATACTACATCAGTACTCTAGGTCACTGTGCAGTTGCTGCATGTATTCAGACATACCACAGGTGCACTTATGAGCTCCACAGTGCTATGCATAGCAGCTGTCTGTACCTGGATCACTGGTCTGCACATCTACTTGCTGATTCTGAGTACTACATGCATATCAGGGACAGTACTGGTGTCATAGTGGTATCAGACTCCCTTGTGTCTGTTACCTGTAGGAGGTATGCCCATTTCAGAGGCACTGCACATGCAAGAAGCTGGATCTTGTAGGGACAGAGGAGCATCCCATGATTGAATTCCACCTACATGTGGTTATTTAGGTTCTGGTAAGGCTGTGCACTCAGTAGTGACCTTCATAAGTGTGTCTGTTCCTACGGATGTAGGTATTCTTTCTCAGCAGGGTGCCATAGACAGTTCCAATGTGTCTTTAGACCATGCTGTCTACATGTCACCATCTTCATCAGCCACAGTATGTGTGATGATGTCAACCCTATGGTACCCTGCTGTGCTGGACTTTCTACTTGCAGAACCAGTGAATTCATAGCTGCGTAGTTGTACTATTACTCTATGACATTTGCATACAATATTTTGTAGTATATACCTTGTTGGGGAGGGCACTGCACTTGCAGCTCCAATATTTCTGTAGGAAAGCAGAGCAGGTCATCATTACTGACCATGGCCTCCACACAATATATATATATATATATATATATATATATATATATATATATATATATATATATATATATATATATATATATATACTACCTAGGTATGGCCTGCACTTACCACACTTGGCTCCTGTCTGTGTTGGTCCTGCAACCAGATCTATCATAATATGGAAAAGCTGAACTGATGGGAGCAATACATTAGACTTTAATATGCATTTGAATTTAATTATCATACCATGGCTTTGAAGCAAAATAGTCATATCTATTCCACTGTATGCATACATTATTATAGTAGCATGGTCAATACTAAACTAGAACATCACCTTCAGACAGATGAGTAGCAGGTGCCAGACCTGCAACCACATCCAAGATATCACCTGGTGTGAGGCCCTGGTCTTCCTGTCAATCAGGCAACATCAAAAACTCATCCACTTCTGTCAGTCACTTCATTGTTGTTGGGTCACCCTCTGTGATGGTCCTATCCACCTTTACATCTCAACCCTTCTAATTTGTACAGGACAGCACATCTTTAATTCTCCTTCATACTTGTTGTAGGGACTTATTTTCTCTTCCCACACCATTTATATTTCCTCACATTAACCTGCCAGGTCAGATTTCTGACATGCTGGTTGGCAACACCTTTGCCCAGTATCTGCATGCCATGCATGCTGGGTGTCTGCAGTAATACATCATTCTTCTAGCTTGTAAAGTTCTCCAGGCCCTTCTACCCTGGATGGCCATACTTTTACCTTTACAGCTGCAAATAAACATATCATTTAGTGTGTGCATGTGTTTGTGTACACTATTCATGCATTACTGTCCATGTAAAAAAAAGATTTGTTTTCTTATTTTTTGCATTGTAAAATGTTCCATATCTGGATATCTTTGCCTGTATTTGCTGCTTTTTTGTACTGATTTGTTTTGCTTTCTCCTTTACATAAATATTGCATCATTTTAAGTCTCTTTTTCTTTGCCATGTCTATATTTCTTCTTCAGATGTCTCTCACTCCTCATGTTTCTCCTTACTTGGGGGCTCATTGTTCCATCATACTGTGACATAACCTGTGTTAGACTTTATACACTAAATTCTTCAATTGACAGGTATTCCATAACTTCAGCTTCTATTTATTTAACTTCTACTTTACAAATCTTGTTACAGACTGAGTGATTCACAGACATAGGTTTTATATAGCCTCATTATTATTCTCACTGTGCCAAATGGCCCATGTTGCCCAATATAAACTGAGGCCACCATCATGCACAGTACCACTCTGAAACATATGAAAGGAATTTATTGGAATAACCATGAAACTGCTGTGGTCAGGGAGCATTATAGGGAAAAGGCAGGAGACCTGGTCTGGCAATATAGCTGCTTCACCCTTGAAATGTCTGTACGCAGCACAGTCATATAAAAGAGTAAAACCACTGCAATAGTTTGGAAATTTTTAACTTGTTCAAAGCCATGGTATGATAATTAAATTCAAATGCTTAATAAAGTCTAACGTATTGCTCCCATCAGTTCAGCTTTTCCATATTATGATAGATCTGGTTGCAGGACCAACACAGACAGGAGCCAAGTGAGGTAAGTGCAGGCCATACCTAGGTAGTATATATATATATATCTATATATATTGGGTGGAGGCCATGGACAGTAATGCATGAATAGTGTACTCAAACACATACACGCACTAAATGATATGTTTATTTGCAGTTGTAAAGGTAAAAGTGTGGCCATCCAGGGAAGAAGGGCCTGGAGAACTTTACAAGCTAGAAGAATGATATATTACTGCAGACACCCAGCATGCATGGCATGCAGATACTGGGAAAAGGTGTTGCCAACCAGCATGTCAGAAATCTGACCTGGCAGGTTAATGGAGAAGTTACAGAAATAGAAACTGAAATTATGGATCACCTGTGAAGTGAAGGATTTAGTGTAGAAAACCTAACTCTGGTAACATCACAGCATTATAGAACAATGAGTTCCCAAATTAAGGAGAAACCAGTGGATTGGGAAGCATCTGATCAGTTGCCATATGAAGATACTTTGAGCCTTTAGTAGGAAACTAGTGCAAATGTTTAGTTGGAGTTGCTCAGCGAGGGAAGGAACAGGAAACAATGGCAACTCCGATGCAGTTAATGTTGAGGGTTGATAGGCCAGTGAGTTCCCCTATGAAAGAGCAATGGATGACACAGGATGAAGCTGAAGAGGATATGTCACAGGAAAATGTTCTGGAACTTTCTGTAGAATGCCCACTGGAAACGGAGAAGAAAGAATATGCCCTCAGTGTAGAAGAAAATGGTTTAAGGGAAGAGTTGATTGATTTAATAGAGATGGATAGACATATTAATATAAATAAATGAAATAGATTACATAAAGTCAATGAGACCTAAAATGTTAAGAAGTCTGACAAGACAAATGAACACAGTAATCAAGACTGTTTACAGAAATTCACGTGATATAACAGAAGTAAATAAGATATCTTACTGTGCAGCAAATTAATAACAGGTAACGTCTTACCACAAAAATGCAGGGCAGTAAGGGAAAGGAGGGGAAGAAATAAAATACCATCATGGAAGTATCACATAGAGAAAACTAGAAAGCAATTAAGACAAGAAGTGTCGCTGTTAGAAGAGTACAGAAGAGGGAACAGATTAACAAAAATACTTTGAAAGACAGATGTGATAAAAGCAACAAACAGTATCTGAGGATCTGCTGTACACTACTGCAAATAATAAACTAAAGCACAGGCAGAAAACTAACATCTTTAGATGAAGATTTAGCCTTGAGTACAAACTATTTATGTGCATGCCTGAACAGATGCCAATCTGGTTAGCACCAGTAAAAACAATACTCCTCCTTAACCCTGAACCTGCAAGATATCCTAAAAACTATAGACCAATAATGTGCCTTCAGATGACATATAAGCAGGTACCCATCGCAAAATCGAACATTAAGAATGCCGAATACTGGAAGGATGAACTTGGTAGTTTGAAAGTTGAGAATGTCAAAGCCGCAGAAACCCAAATTCTTTCCCAGGGAAAGAATTCAGTTGGCCGTTTCTGTGGTCTCGGCATTTTTGGATGGGTCAAGGTAAGTGTACGAACGGGTAGTGATGGACTTTAGGGTTAGGGCATGGGTCAGGTAAGTGTGTGATAGTGACAGACTTTAGGGTTAGGGTGCGGGTCAGGTAAGTGTGCGATAGTGATGGACTTTAGGGTTATGGTGTGGGTCAGGTAACTGTGCGATAGTGTCGGACTTTAAGGTTAGGACGCGGGTCAGGTAAGTGTGCGATAGTGTCGGACTTTAGGGTTAGGGCTGGGTTAAGGATAGTGCATAGATAGTGGTATATATTAGGTTTAGTGTAGGTTTTGAAGGTGTTTGGTGTGATTGTGTTATGCGTGTGTTTTTCGGAACAGCAAATTTTTTTCCATGGGAAAAAATTTGCTGTTTTGAAGTTTCGATGTTATCCAAATTTGATCTTCCAAGTTCGAACTTATGGTGTTCGACATTTTGGAAGTTCAATTTCGTGATATAGACCTGTATAAACTGCACACTGGAATTGATGTTGACAGAGTTTATAGACATTTAGAAGAAAACAATCATGGCAATAAAACAAAAGGGTAACAAAAGAAAGTCATATGGAACAAATGATCATTTGTTGTTAATAAAGTCATAATGGAGAATTATAAAAAGGAATAGAATCTAAGTATAGCATGAAGTGACTACAAAAAAGTATTTGACAGTATCTCACATTCATGGATAAAGGAGTACTTAAAAATGTATAAGATATACCCTACACTGATCGACTACCTTACAGCAACCATGAAACAGTGACAAAGCACTTTACAGCTGAGCCATGATAAAGAACAAATTATTATCCCGGGGTAAAAATTCAAAGGTGGCATTCAAGGTGACTCTTTGTCACCATTGCTCTTTTGTCTTGCCTTAAACCATTAAGTTGTCTACTTAGCAGATTAGTTCATGGTTGCAATTTGGCTCCCAGAAAGTGTAAAGACTTTGCATCTTCTCTTTGTCGATGATTTAAAACTGTATAGTTCATCAGATGAGGAACTAAAAGCACAACTGCAAGTTGTCAAGTTCCTTAGATGGGGTGGAGCCTGAATGGCTAACTGAAAGCAGCAGTATTTTAGAGCTCCATATAACTAGTTAAATAAGACAGGAAAAAATATTCTTTTTTTTCTCTTCAAAGTATAAAATCTTATAGATAAATGACTAATTTACATAATTAGAAACTTTGGTGAAGTTTTACATATAATTTCCTGTCAAAAGCTTGGAGATATATTCACTTGTTAAAATAAGCAACTCAAAGAATTCTCACCAGGATGCTGCCTTAAAGAAGGAACTGCAACAGATGGCATCTACCCTGCAGGAGTTGTCTTTGAAGATGGATAATTTTAAAGAAAACCTGGAAAATCTTAAAACAAGCAGTCAAAAACAGGCTGACACCCTCAAGGAAATGCTACAACAACACCAGACACGGATAGCAGGAAAAGAGGTTTCTCTAAATGACTTAGAAAGCAGACTTAAGGAAGAGGAAACACAGAAAGAACTGCTTCCTAAACAAAACACTTGGTTGGTTAATAAAGTAGATGATTTGGAAAATAGGGAAAGGATAAATAACATCAGGGTTTTCGGATTACCTGAAAACACAGAAGGTGAGGATATTATTTCCTTTTTATCAATCTGGATCCCTGACTTTTTAAATTTAAAAGAAGGAATTTCCTTTGGCATTGAAAGGGCACACAGAGTTCTTAGGAAACCTGCCACTAACTCAAACTCTACTCCTAGGTCAATAATTATCAAATTTCTTTCATACTTGGACAAGGAACTAATTTTAAGATCTGCTTGGAGGAAGGCACCTCTAAAATATAAACAGAGCCTGATAAGATTTGATAATGACTATTCATCTAGAATAATGGAACAAAGGAAAAAAGTGTGGCCAATGATAAAGTTTCTGAAACAAAATAATATCAAGGCACAACTTACATATACAGCTAAGATAAGAATACTGTATGCCAACAAGATGAGGACTTTTATTGACTTAGAGGAAGCTTCTTCATTTATTAAAACTAATAATGTGATTACTTTACCAGAAGATATGGATTGTATGTCACCTTCTCTCAAGAGAACAAAAAAAAAAAAAACAAATGTCTGGACAGATGTCAAAAAGAGGAAGCAAAAGACTGATACTGTTACAGCCAAATGTCTCAAGAGCATCTATTATGATATGAATTGTTTTAACATTACTTTAAAGGACCAATTTTACTGTTTGGAATTTTAAAACAAAGGTAAGTAACTACTGGAATCTTTATATTTTTTGAAAATAGATGACATATGAGAGTTTTCACATTACCTCAGGTATGTAAAACAGGGTACTTTTTTCACAGCAGGAAGGTTATATAGCACATAAAATATTTATACTGTAAATCAACATACATAGTATATGTGTATTTTCTCTTAATCTTCTCCTTTCTTTCTCTCTTCTCTTTTCTCATTATTTATTTTAACTGCATCTTGTCTCCCTTTCTAAATTCTCTCCTATTTACTATACTAATATAGTCTGTATATATTTAATAACTCACTATCTATACATAGATAAATAACAGTCTAAAATAATCTAGTTTTAAGGTAGACTAATTGGAATAGTGAACTTAATTAATTGTTATGATTATTGGGATTGGGGACATGTTTGTGATTAACTCTGAAATGTTCCATTCATGTACATATGTCCTTTGAATTATTTTCTTTTAGTATTAACAAATACATAAAAAAGGAGGGAAAATGTACAGTTGGTTAAGAGAAGTGAAGCTTTCTTCACATTCTATTTGTGTTGCCATAGCAACAGTAGACAATTGCTGCAGTTTCTAAGGACACTGTGAATCTATGAAGTGCATTTAGCCTCACAGATAACAAATAATAAGAAAAAGTAATGTTTAGTTATTAAAATGAAAAACAACCTAAACAAGGTAAAATAAATACATAATAGGACTATTTGTATATATTTTATGATTTATCCTCATAGGATTACATACTCCTGGAAACACAACTGAAATGTTCCCAAACTATATGTGCACTGAAATGTAGCTGCTTGATTAAAAAGTATTAATCATTTTAACATGCTGATTCCACAAGCTGTCGGCACTGTAAAAGTTACATTTTATTTGTTACTTGAAACTGACAGTCTCTAGCACATGAAACAATACATATTACTTTTTGCAAAATGTTATTTTTTGCAGTTACCTCACACTCTGTACAAACTCACTTGGCAACTGATAGCTATTCATTTAAAATATCAGTTTAAATATTAAATGTGCCCTTGAAATGCTATTGACATTTTGACAAAATATAATGTGAACTGTAAAATGAATAACTTGAAAGAAGTGAAGTAATGCATAGATTCCAAAGACAGTTCTTGACACTACAGTAAAAGTTGTTGTGTCTTTCGGCTTTTCCCGGTTAGGGGTCACCACAGCGGAACTCCGATCCGCTAATGATTGGCAGTAAATTTTTACGTGCCGAGTTGCCAGCCCTGACGCACAACCTTCAATGAAGGTACGCCCATTCACGCATGTCTCCACACAGAAGACGCTCTAGCTGAGAATCGAACAGGACAACATCTTGCTGTGAGGCGACAATGCTACCGCAGCACCACCACCGCAGTTGACACTACAGTAAAAGTAAAAATGTATATTCACAAGGAAGTATTGAAATGTTTTAGTCTTCCAGTTAAAACAGCTTACTGTCAACCTTTTGTGATATCAGAAAGTTTGAAGAGCTAGGAAATTACTATTCTTTGTCTTTATAATGATTATTAGACAAATGTTAGACTCTTCTTAGTTTAATGAATTGTGACATGTTTATGAGGAAAAGTGGACTCAGTTACTCACATTGGACTACACATTCTTGGAAACTCATCTGAAATGTTCCCAAATTACTTGTGAATTTAAATGAAACTGCCTGATTAATAAGCATAATTTACCTTAACAACCTGAATCCATAAGCTATCTGCTCTATATATGCTACATTATATATGTCACTTGCATATGACAGTCTCTAGAGCACACAAAAAATACATATTATTTTTGCAACATGCTATATTTGCACTAACCATACATTCTAAACTAACTCAATTGGCAACTGTCAAGTTATTTATTTGAAACATCAGTCTAAATATTAATTGTGCCATTGAAATATTGTTGCCATTTTGACAAAACAAAACCTGAATTGAAAAAGGAATGATTTGAAGAAGTGAAGTATTGTACAGATTTCAAAGACAGCTATTAACACTACAATATAAGTAGAAATGTATACATGCAAAGAAAAATTGAAATGCTTTATACTTTTAGTTAAAATAGCTTATTGTTAACTTTTTGCTTTATCAGAAAATTTAAAGAGCTAGGAAATTATTTCTAATTTGTCTTTATTGTCTTTATAATATTTACTAAAGTGATGTTAGTCACTGACTTGTTTAATGGATTGTGAGTCATGTACAAGACGGATTACTGAATGTTATTTCTGTTAACCTATGTTTGCTGAATTTCTTTTATTAGTACTGATTTAAAACAAGGAAAAGAAAGGGAAGGGAAATCCCTGTTTTTGGTCAAGGGAGGAGAGGCTCAAGAGTATTCTAACTGCCCCGAGAACTCTCTAAGATACTCTAAATACTATTTGATTAATACTTACCTAAGTTAAGTCTTGATTACCATATAGGTACCTTCACATTCATTCTAGACCTGATGCGATTACCCATTCTGGAAGCAGGAGATGCCCTATGCAGGATGGGAATTGTCAGGGTTATCATGTTTCATTCTGCTTTGTAAATCTATAAATACGTAAAAGCACTGCACACTAGAATGTAGGGCGCCTCTACTCAGAGTCAGGATACCACTGATAAGCCATGTCTTTTCATAAGTGTAAGTTGAGGTTGGTGAGCTGAAGAGTGGGAAAGTAAAGGAAAACAGTACACCTACAGTAAATTCATATTTCATTGGTAATCACTCATTGTCTCCTGTAGAGTCCTTTTAGTCAAATTATTTTAGTAATAATCTATTTGTTGTTGGCTTATTTAGTGTATGCTCCTCTGTTGCATTTAATTTATCCAAAATGACATATCTGACATGTTTGGGATCTCTTAAGGGTAACTAAATATTGGATATTTTCTAAGTCAACATAATAATTGTTTACACTACTAACATTCCATCCTGATATATAAAATACTATAGAACAATAATAGAATAATATAGAATTTCATATCTCTTTTAAGAAAATTCTCCATATAATAATTTAATATGGGGCTCGGTTGATATCGTTGGTTAAAGGTATGAGTGATAATCCAATAAATCTATCTTTATCTATTGGATTAGGAACTAATGGGAAATTCATATTTACTTGTATTTGATACTTTAGAATTAATGTTTTATAGAAGTACTTTTTAAAGCCTGACCAGAATTTTACCCTATTTATATTTAAAGAAGAAAGAACATTAAATTACACTCCCAAGTTTACAAACATAAAAATAGCATCCAATGTTATCAGAGAATATGGTATAACTACTATAATCAAAATAAAAAAAAGAAGCAAAAGGTTTCTTCCAACAATAACTTGAAATGGATTTAACATTCTTATCATTAAATACTAATGGCTTAAATAATGCAAATAAAAGATCAAACTTAGTAAAATATTTAAATCTAAATAAGGCACAAGTAGTATTTCTCCAGGAAACACATTTCAGACTAATGATAGCTTTATTTGGAACCCTAAGGACTATACAGTCTTAGCTCAATCCTCCTATGGAACAAAGACAAAAGGAGTATCAATTCTCTGGAAGAAAAACATAATCACTCCAAAATGTATTCATAAATATGAAGACAAAGAAGGTCTACTAACATTTGTTATAATTAAATTTAATAACAGAATATGGACCTTAGCTAATCTATATTGGTTCCCAGGAATTGGAGCAGGAATGGTTAAAAAACACCTAGATTTTATTTCCAACAATTATAAAGAAAATCTTATATTGGGAGGAGACTTTAATTGTACCTTAGAAACTTCTGAAACTACCAAGAAGTCTTTTTGCATAGCAACTATTTCAAAATCCTTAAAAAATTGATTGATTCATTTCATTTAATAGACACTTTTAAAGTAAAAGATGATAAATCCTTATTATTTGCCCATAAAGACCATAGATTTGGAACACAAACCAGAATAGACAAATTATTCTTAGTTCAAGATTTACAAACAAAAATCCTCAACTTCTCAATAGTTCCATGCCCCTTCTCAGATCATGACTCTCTGATAATGAAGCTCCAAATAGAGTTTAAACCTTAAATCCTGTCAACTAGAATTCCATCATATATCATGAAAATTAAAGAATTCAGACCCTGGATGTTGTCAGAACTACAATTATTTCTTGAAATTAATAATACAACAGAAATCAGTAGATTCATGGTTTGGGACTCATTAAAAGCATATTTATTTGGTAAGACCCTTAGCTGGTACAAAAATGAAGTTAGAGAGTGGGAATCTGAATCATTAGACTTGCAAACCAGACTCTTGACAGCAAAATCTAAAAAAAATCAGAATTGTTCAGAAGTCAAAAAAGACATAGAGGAATTAAATAAAAAATATAATGAAATTCTAACACACAAAACTTGTCTAGCCTTGGAAAAATTTAAAATAAACTCATTAGCTACCTCCCTCAGATATCTATATAACGTATCTACAAGAATTAAAATGCAATCTAAAGCAAATAACATTAGTAGTATATATCATGAAAAGAAAGGGAAAAAAGTATCAGATATAGGAGACATCCTTGAAGCATTTCGATTTCATTATATGGAACACTTCAAAAAAGAAAATTTAGATACCAACCAAATAAACTTGGATACAAACCTTATCAATATAAAAAAATTCCCAAAAACTTAAAACTAGACCTACAAAAACATATATCCTACAAAGAAATTGTTGACAAGATAAAAGAAAGTAAATCTAACAAAGCTCCAGGGATAGATGGTATAATTATGGAAATTTACAAAATCTTCCCTTCAACAGTAATCTCCCTTTTTCATAAAACTTTGCTAGAAGTCCAGTCAGAAGCAAAAATACCACCCTCATGGAAATATTCTCTCATAACACCAATTCTAAAAGATAATAAACCATCAGACCTTTGCACCTCATACAGACCTATATCATTACTGAATAATGATTACAAAATAATCATGTCAATCCTAGCTAACAGAATGAAAATCCCACTTTCAAAGACAATTAATAATGATCAAACTGGACTTTTATATAACAGGCACACACATGATAATATTAAAAGGATACCTACTCTTATAGATTATGTGAATAAAGAAGACAGATTCGACATAGAAAAAGCCTTTCATTCCCTCAACTGGGAATATCTATTTAAAACTTTAGCATTATTTGATTTTTCTCCTCCCTTCATCTTATTACTAAAAAACATATATATTAATAACTTAGCCTACATTAAATTAGGTCCTTTCACCTCAGAATCTATCCATATAACGGAAGGTACTAAACAAGGATGCCCCCAATCTCCTATTTTATTTGCGTTGGCTATAGAAATACTTACAGAAATAATACGCAATAATCCAAGAATAAAAGGAATAGAAGTCTATGACCAGTACATATCTAAAATAATGCTTTTTGCTGATGATATTTTATTTACCCTATCAAACTCCAGAGAGTCATTAGGAGAGCTAGAAGAAGTAATGGAGAAATTTTATAAGATTTCAGGTCTACACTTTAATAGATCAAAATCAAAATTTCTATTTTTAAATAAGAAAAAAGACCTACATATTACATATAAATCCATCATAGGAAAACAAGAACTTACGCTAAATTATTTAGGAATAGTGTTATGCAAAAATATAAATGAAACAATATTAATAAATTATAAAAACATTATCGAAACAATAAAAATATACATAGAAAGGTGGAACAAAATTATATTAACTTTTGAAGATAGATTGCAATTAATAAAAATGGTCTTATTGCCAAAAATATTATATGTAGTATTAGCAATACAGTTAATTCCTGAAAGATGCATTCTTAAAGAAGTAAACTCATGTTTAATAAAATTTTTATGGTATCCCAAGAAGAATAGAGTAGCTCTAACTCATCACATTAGACCCTGGAAACAAGGAGGATTGAACTTCCCAGAAATAGAAACATATATAAAAGCATCTGTGCTTAAAACTACAATAGACTGGATAAACCCAAATTATTTTGCCAACTGGAAAGAATTAACAACGGCTATATTAACAAATGAATTTAATCTGTTAAAAAATGTTAATAGTAGACAAATCAAACAAACCCTGGTACATACTATGCATAAGTACACAATATAATATAACAAATCCTTCTAAAACAACACTGATTAATCATTACATCAGTTCATTTAGGAAACTTATCAATGCAAACATAGAGCTAAAACTTTGGTTTGACCTTTTAACCTCATTTATCATCACTAAGAATTTTCCTCACAAAATATATAGGGAAACAATAAACTCCTGGGAACAAAATGGATTCTTATGCTGGTTTCAATGTGTAAATAAATTTAATGTTTTAGATATACATATGATAAAAAATGCTTACAATATTCCAACACAGGACTGGTTAACCTTACAAAACATTCTAATGTACACTCAAGATTTATGCAGATTCATTAATAATTCCTCATTTAAAGATATTCCAAATCTAATAAGTTTTCTGTATGAATTTATATATAATAGTTGTGAAAAGAAAAATTCCATTTCAAATCTATATAAAACATTAATAACATATAAAACAATTCCAAAACCTTCATACTGGCAGTTCTTAACAAAAGGTCAGTCATTGCAGTTAAAAGTAACATCTTACTATCAGTTAATTACATCTCTAACACACAGAACTGGAAAATATTTAACTGGAAATACTTATATAGAGCATTTTTAACACCAGATAGAATTGAAAAGATCAGTACTACTAAAAATGTTTTTTTGCTGGAGGTGTGAAAAGTCAAATAATGCAGACTGGATTCATATTTTTTATGAATGTAATAAAATTAAATCATATTGGAATGGAATGGATAATTTTTTTACAAACTTTATTTAATGAATCCTTTACCTTAACTAAAGTATTGATAACACTAAATGTAAATAAAGGTCCCTACCCGAATAAGACAAATATGTATTTGTTATGGACAATACTTGCTATATCTAGGAAATGTGTAACCAGAAGGTGGAATTCAAATACACCCCCGACCTTGGAAGAATTCTACACTTTACTGAAGACAATTGCATTGATGGAAATAAAATCAAAGAATTATGAATCTATCCCAGGCCATTGGTAAATAATCTTTGGAAGAAAGTTATATCTTTGTTGGACACTCTGCAATAATCAATATTGTAGCTCTGATAACTGATATGTTAATTCTATATTTAATAACATGCAGTATATATAATTGAAAGTCAGGCTATTGTAAATATTGTATATAGTTGTTTAAAATTATATTTAAAAAATATTATGTAAATGTTATTTTAATTGAAACTAAAAAAAAATATTTGAGGAAAAAAAAACTTCCTCAGATGATATAAGAATGTCATTTGGTCTTGATAAATGTGCAAAAGCAGCCTTTAAAGCAGGAAAGCTGCAACACTAAGAAAACATCAGTTTGGGACAAGAATGTGATATAAAAGAACTTGAGCAAGACAGAGTGTATAAATATTTGGGAATTGAAGGATCAACAATAAAACATGAACAAATGTGAATAAAACTCAGTAAGGAATATGTTGAGTGGCGTTTGAAAGACATGCGTGAATGGGCGTGCCTTCGTTGAAGGTTGGGCATCGGGCTGGCACCTCGGCACTATAAAAATCGACTGCCAATCATTAGCGGACCGCAGTTCCTCTGTGGCGACCCCTAACCAGGAAAAGCCGAAAGAAAAACAATGACAACAACAACAACAAGGAATATTTTAGAAAACTAAAATTAGTACTGAAAACAGCCCTGACATCTAGGAACAAAGTCCAAGTTATAAACCAATTTGCTCTTCCTGTTCTAACTTACAGTTTTGGGGTGATTAACTGTACCAAAAAGGTATTGGATTAGTCAGACAGGAAAACAATAAAAATGCTTCATGCTTATCAAATGATTTATAAAAATCAGTGTATATCAAGATTATATATTCCTCATTCTGAAGGAGGCATGGGCCTCCTCAAAGTTGTTTATATGTAGATCTGCAATTGTAGGACTGTATACATATCTGTTGACTTCACAAGATCCAAACACAGTAAAAGTTTTAAAACATGAGGAGAAACAATGTCTAAAATGACTTATTTGCGTAGTTTAGAAGCATATTGATGTCAAGCAGGAATGGAAATCAATCCAGAAGCAGACAAAAATCAGGCAGCAGTTGAATGTGCCAAAAAACAAACAAAAGAATATAAGGAGAAGAATCAGACAGGAAATCAAGAAATGTGGAAAAGGCATAAATATAGCTGCAAGTACAGAAAACTCTTGGAACAACCTCATGTTGATCAGGATTTGACGCAGGTATGGTTAAGGACAGGTGAATTTAAACCAAAAAGATGAAAGGTTAATACTAGCAGCCCAGGATAGTGAAATACGTACATGTTGATTTACAAAGTCCATTGAACATGCAAGAGAAACAGACAAATGCAGGTTTTGTAAAACAGAATTGGAAAAAGTCACACATCTTATTACTGGGTGTGATATATTAATGGCAGAGGGACTGTATACTGAAAGGCATAATAATGTGGCCAGACTGTTGCAATGGGGATTGCACAAACATTACAATATTGAAGGAGCTGAGAAGCATTGGAAACATGAGCCACAAAGCACTATAGAAAATGATGAAGTTTATATCACATGGGATCACCCATTACCAACTGCACAAAAATAGAAATGAGAAAAACAGATATGAAAAGAAGACAAAAATAGGATTGATCATTGAAATTGCTACACCCAATGATTACAATGTCTTACATACAGAGAGACTTGAATACCAGGATTTGCAGGCTGAAACAAGGGCAATGTGGAAGAAGGATACCCAGACAGTTCCAATAGTGGTAGGAGCAATGCTACCGATACATGTAACTACATATGAATTGCAGAAGGAGTCACTTCTGGGCACATTGTGGATGCTGTGAAGAGCTAACATTAAAGATTGAAACAATACTAATTTCATGAACTTTAATCACACTTTGACTTAGGAATGGGGTCCATTCCCATCATGGTATTAGAAACCCAAAAGACGTGGAGAAATTAAACTGAGAATGTTAATAAGGTTAGATAAAACCTATGTGTGTGAATCACTCAGTCTGCACACTGTGCTGTCCATGATTAGTGACACGTTCAAACCATGGGAACATTTTTTTGTATGCTGAACTTCATTGTACTGTGAAATGCTGATCTGCTCTATCCACAGTGCAGACTAACTTAATACTAAAAAATAAGTCCCCAAAACCTAGAAAAAAAAACTTTTTTCATTTTTCTAATTTTTAGTTTGTTTACTGAGGTAGTACGCTGATCACAGATGACCAGCTGCAGGCTCAGCTTGGAGGAACCAGTGAATGTATCAATAGCCATTTGATAGATTGCCAATGGATCAAAGGAGAAGTGGCAAAACAGTTTTCACCAATAATTCTCAGAACTCATACATTATGGACCACCCCAGTGGCACAGTTCAGTCTGCCCCACTAAGAGGTGGGGTTGTGCCAGTGAAAATGTTTTCATTGCCAGGATGTTGGTGAGAGAATAAAACAAAGCGTTCCATTTTCTCTGCTGTTCTGTCATCTTGGAGTAGGTATATATAAGTTTGGGGAGTGGAAGGTGTAGAGGGCTTAACCCCTGTAAAAATCAACTCTTGGATTCACTGAAAGTTGTTTTGGCACAATTTTTTGGCAAAATCACTTTTGGTTAAAATAATTTTGACCAGTAATATGCGTCCCAGCTTGGGGAGATACAATCACAAGCATATAGAAAGTGAAGAATTTAAAGGATGTAGAAAACAAATTAAAGAAAATCTTAAGATGAGTCATAATATTACATAGCCACATAATATTGCCAAAAAAGGCAGTTATTTGAGCGATGGCGTACAAGAATCCAGAATGAGAAGGGTGCGATAGTGGCATAAAGTGATAAGGCTCCTGACTGTTGCCAAGATGACCTAAGTTCAACTTGCATCTTAGACACTTGACATTGCTGTCAGGGAGGAAGGGCAGGACCATCCTGGTGTTGGACAGAGGTTGAGGGTGGAACATGCCACAAGCATTGCCAGCATACCTCAAAGGAGAAGTAGTAATACAGAGGACAGACAATAGTGTGGGCATTAGCTTCACCAAGCTACCAGTGGATGGTAGCCTTCATCATGAGTGTGTACTCACACATTATGGGCCATCCCAGTAACATCAGTGAGCCCCACTCAGGAGGTGGAGGTTATGTCACGGATAATGCATTCATTGCAATGTTGGTGAGAACATAAGATGCACTTCTGGCTTCCTGAATGATTTTCTTCCCCCCACTAGACATCTGTCACCGCAGGGTGAAATCCTCAAATTAAAGGAACAAATAGGCACTGTTGAATGAGGGAAAGGTTGATGGTTAACATCCATTGGGGGGAGGGATTTACCTACAAAAAAATCTAGTATCTAGAATAAGCATCATATAAGTTGGTGTATTCTAAAGAGGTTAATTCTAGCCACACTCCAGCAGTCTTTCTTCCCCAGCAAAGACACGTATTACATTATACAACTCTTTGTTAGAAAGAGTATTCTAAATTACATACATGCTGTGATAATGCAACAAGATCTGGACTGACATCAACTCAAATACAAACATGTCGGTCCTTGCACAGATACTGATTAAATGTTTCAGTTATATATTTCATGTAATGTGCATTTGCTACATCTTTCAGATTTAATAGGGTTAACATCTCAGAAATATGATTAGGGAGAAAACGAAATAATGTAAAGTGCGATTTTTCTGTTTTTTTCCATATTCCAAGTTTATACCAGCACAGCTGTTTTTTTTTTCACATTTGGCCTATATAATTTCTCAGTCCAAGGTTTGCTCCTGCCAGTTAATACTTTCTCCTAGACCTCTGTAAAAACAGCCTTATTACCCTTCTTATCTTTTCTCACTTACTAGTTATATACTGTACTTTAACTTATGAACACAACCTAATTCTTTCCATAGGGTGCACACTTAGCCCTTTACCTTTGCATTCATTCATCACCCTACCCCACACTTGCACTACTGCTTTCCTCACAGCAGCTTTATCTCACTAGCATTCTTGTTTCACATGCATCCATTTACTGTGCTGCATGTCTTAGCTCTCCACCATCTTCTTTTGCCTTAAATTCTGATTCCCAGCAGGTGCCCACTTATATTCCTATTTCACTTTGATATGACTTCATCTTGTATTCATGCCAGCGGACTTACTCTTTGAGACAACACTCCTCATGCCTTTATATCGATTCCCTAGTAATTTGCTTCCTTACTCTATCCCTGCCTCTACTTCTTCTGTAACAATTAGCTTCCCTACAAGCAACTAAGCAGCTATAAATGCTGGTTATTATTCGCAAGAATGCATGCTATTGTTTCTTTAAGTTCTTTCAGTACTTCAGCCAGGTAGAAGGGTGTATTTGAGCATCAGTGTACATTCATAATGCTGCTTCATTCAGACATGCTTACCTTTGCCATTTCATGTATACTTATGTATAGCTTTCTCTTATTTTCCTATGTCTGACCTATTACCACAACTATGATTTGGATAACTATCATGAGCGCCTTTGTCCAGGGTCTGCTCTAAAAAACTGTATTTGGATCAGTGGGACCATCCAATCAAGTGATGGCATAAACAAGTTACTGTTTGTTAGAATTAGGACTAGGATGAAGGCTGAACGTAAATATAGTTCTGTCTTTACCTGAGAGATTGTTAGTGGAATCCAAAAAAGAAAGAAGAATGGCAAGACACTGCTGGATTAACTCCTTCTTTTATTAAAACAACCAAAACATCCAAGGATAAGCGCTTTCGGGTGTGATACCCTTCATCAGATAAAGAGAACAAACATTACCACTGTTTTAAATTAAAAGCCAACCAATCAGCAATCAGTAAATTACCCGCCTTTTTAGTAGGGCGGGTTTCAAAGGAACCATGTCATTTAACCCTGGGCTCCTATGAGCCCTCAGCTCCAAGATCCATTCAGATTCAAGGGATTCTGTCATCAACCTTATGTCTCCTCCCCTATTATTTAACCTTATGTTAACCACAGCCCTGAAGCTGAAAGTATGTGTTGAGTGCTGTTCAATGTGCCTATAAAGAGCATTATGCTCATTTTTATTTCTAATATTGGAAAGATGCTGTAAAATTCTGATCTTAAACATATTATTGGTCTTCCCAACATAATATGCTGCGCATTGTTCACATGTAGCCAAATAAACTATGTTACTTGTCCTGCAGGTAGCCCTTGCCTTAAGATGGTATAACCTTCCAGTAACAGGATGTTTAAAAGTTGCATTCTTATTGATAGACGGACAGGCTTTACATAAGCCACAGGGAACACTGCCTGGGCTCTCCTTAAATAAATTGGATGTAGTAAAAGCCTTTTCATTACAAAGGATGTCCTTCAAATTCTTATTTCTCTTGTATCCAAAGCTGGGTCTGGTTCCTAATAGATCCTTTAACTTATTGTCACTACTTAAGATGTTCCAGTTTTTAAAAATTATATTTTTATATCTTTGGTATTGCTACTATAGGTGACAAACAACTTAGGTTCCCTTTTTTGTGGAGCTTTGGCCTTGGATTCAACGAGCTCTTGTCTGATCCATGGTTTGTATTTACTATCCCTTTTCTGCCTGCTATCATTAATGACTTCACTAATCATCCCCTCTTTGTATCCTCTGTCCAAAAACATTGCTTCAAGGACTCTATCTCTTTCTCATACTCTGTGTCATTCATTGATATCCTAGATATTCTGCCTGCCTGGCCCTGAACTATGTTGGGGAACATATGACGGGGATGCATGCTATCAAAGCATAGCAAACTGTTTTTCCAGCAATCCTTTCTAAATAACTTCGATGAAAACCATTGCTAGTTTGTGTAATACTGACATCCAAAAAATCTATGCTGGTATCAGAGAAATTCAACTTAAATCTAAGGAAGGATGTAGTGGAATGTAGATAGCTGACAAAATCTATTAACATGTCTGCCTCACCCCTCCAAAAGAAAAAAACATTGTCTACAAAATGTGTATACATATACACATGTTGTTTCCATAATGGATGTTCTAAAATTACATCTTTCTCCCAAAACCAAAGGACCAGGTTGGCGTATGTATTAGCACAGGGGGTGCCCATAGCTACCCCTTTTGCTTGTCTATATATTTGCTTGTTCCCTATAAAGACATTATTCTCTAAGACCAAGGCCAACATCATCTTAACTAAGGATATATTGTTGTCCTCCTCACCCAAGTCACTCAGAACCCCACCTATGGCTTGGATACCAAAGTCATTACTGATCACAGTAAAAAGATTATGGACATCCAACGTCACCATTAAAAGTTTTCCCTGCGGCTTATTATGATTGAACCTGCCTACCCTTCTAAGGAAATCACCAGTGTCTTTCAACACAGAGGTTGCTTTATCTAGAAGTGGTCGAAGTGTATATTCTACCCAGATGGAGATATGCTCCGTGACCCAGCCTCTGCCCGAGACAATGGGTCTGAACGGGGGGTCTTCTACTGATTTATGAATTTTTGGCAGAGCTTTAAAAATAGGTATAACTGCTTTTTCTATCCAAAGAAATTGTAGCATCTCATCACTTATTAGCATATCAAAATTTAACCTCTTCAAGCTGTTGTGTACTTCATCCACTAGCATCTTGACACCTATGGGGTTGAGTGGAACATAGACTTTCTTATCTAATAACAACCCCTGAATTTTCTGTTGGTAAAAGGTGGTGTCCATCACCACTACGGCACCCCCTTTATCAGCCATTTTTATAACCAAATTGTTGTTAGAGCCCAAATCATGTAAATCATATCAAAATGGGGTGCAAAACAAAAATAAATAGGAACTCTTATTAGACTTGCAGTTATTTTTTCATAGGTTCCTCAGATATATTATCAACTTTCATGGGAGGGTGGTTAGGGAGCCCCCACCATAGGAAATTACAACATTTTAATTCTTACACCATCCATTACTTTAACCATTACAACTTCGAAGTTACAGTAATGTGGCTGATAAGGGAGTCCACAAACCCTAACACCACCTCTAACTGTAATACTTAAGACAGATTATGAGATATAAAACTAAATTAAGCCTGGACCTTTACTCACACCATTACCTTAAACCTAATTCAACATTTAGACTCAAAGTAAACCCTAACCCCAGGTGACTGACATAGCAGTGTGAAGGGGTGGGTGTTAGCATCCCAGGAGGAGATGTGGGTGCCAACTGCAATGATCCCTGGTGGAGGCTGGGTACGTCACATAGTAGGAGGCATGTTTCCAAAGAGGTGGCAGAGTGGACATGACTGAGCTGCTGTAGAGATGGGATGACACACTGCAATGTCCCCATTGCATACCCTCCCCTCAGATGCAACCACGGGCATCATGGGGGGATGGGTAGGACATAACTAGAAAAAATACCTCTGAATTGAATGTGAACAGCCGAGATGCCCCCCCCCCCAAGGATGCCCCTAAGTTCCATCACTGGCTCCAGCAGCATTACTCAGTAATTCCTGGGGAGTTTGTATTTCTTTAATGATGTACCAAAGACCATTCTTGTTTAATGTTTTAGTTGTTCTCAGTTATACTAGTAAATTTGTTCTGGTCAGACTTCAGTAGTTTAACTGGCTGCACGTTGATGAATTCTCTGAAGAAACTTCTTCATCTGTTTACCAAGATGAACCTTAAGAGGTTTTCACAGCTCTACTTTTAATCTTACGTTATTATTTATTTTGCAAGATGCTCTTCTCATTTGTGGTTTGTCAAAGGATTTGCAGGATCCTTAATAAGTGCTTGACCTTCTACCAAGTAAAATACAGTAGAAGCACTGCTAGGTTAACACTCAACTCACAGCAATAATGAGTCCATAAATGCCTTTCACTGCCTCAGTTAAAATATTTTTTAGTTAAAGTGAGCGAGCTTCAACCTCCCCCTTCACTCCCTTCACATTTTAATTTTTTAAAAAACGTCTTTGTTGCAGCAAACATTAGTAACTGACAAAGATAATACAACAGTAAAAAATAAGCAATTAATAAGGAAAAACACACTAAAATAAATACATGTTCATAGGCTCATAGGTTCATAGGTTGGTACTAGGCTATCGGCCCTAGGGCCTATACAAGCCTAGCCATAACAATTCCCTGGCTATTTCTTCCCACAATATTTACTTCCCTGGACCCCTGTCTAGCAGGGTGACTGATGTGATCCCCAGGGTGAATTACCTATCTCCCATCCAATCGTCAAGGTTCTTTTTGAAGAGGGCCAAAGAGGTGCTCTGCCTGACATGTATGGGCAGTCTATTTCAGAGTCTGGGAAGTCATTGGGTCAGGAACCTATTCCTCCAGCATGTTTTGTTCATTGTGATGACAAGGTTTAGATCCCTGGAGCATGTGGCTCTGAGGGATTGGGATTTCTTTAAGTGTAGCATATCCAACAGCTCTGGGTTTGACATGGCCTTGTATGGTAAGCAAAGATTGCCTCTGAGTAGACGATATGCGACAGAGTATAGCTGGAGTTTTTTTTAGATGGTCAGCATAGGCCATCTGCTTTGGGCCTGTGATTCTTTTTGTGAGGTATTTCTGCGGCCTTTCCAGTTGTTGCAGATGACTTGAGAGGTACATACCAAATGGGGCATTGTATTCTATAATGGGTCTAATGAGGGATGAGTACAGTGGGACAATGACCTCCTTTTTTCTGGATGAAAAGTCCTTAGTGATGAGGTGTGCCACATAGAAGGATTACCTGACTGTTGTGGCGATGTGGTTATCGAAGGTGAGACCACTGTCCACCTATTTGCCTACGTCTCTTATCACACTTTTGGTGTTTAATGTACTGGCACATATGTGGTAATTCATGGGTACATGTTTTTTCCCAAAGGGGATAATTATACATTTCTTGGCAGTGAGCTTGAGCCCATGGCTCTGTCACCAAGCATCTGTTTCTGTAAGACCCTTTTGTAGAATATCCACATCATTTGGGGATTCAATAATGGCTCCCAGTTTGCAGTCATCTGCGAACTTTGTTAGCCAGAGTCCCTTAGTGTTGGCCTGTACTTCAGAGAAGTAGATGCCAAACAAGAGGGGTCCCAGGACTGAACCTTGAGGTACTCCACTTGTCACTTGTCTGGAGCTGGATTTGGAGTCGGCTACTTTAACAGTGTGGGTTCTGTCAGTAAGCCAGTTGGCAACCCATCGAGTGACATAGGGATTATTGGCCAGCTTAGTAAGTTTATCTATGATTCCAGAGTGGGTAATGTTGTTGAAGGCCTTGATGAGGTCCAGATAGGCTGTGTGGACCACCTTACCCTTATCCACAGCTCTGGAGACTGATTTGAAGAGGTCAGTCAGGTTTAGGAGACAAGATCGGCCCTTCATGAACCCAAACTAGGTGGGGTCCAGTGTTTGAAGATTGCCAATGTCTTTGTTTATAAGTTCCATGATAATACATTCCATGGCCTTGAAGATCAGGCTTGTAACAAATTGATGTAACAAAATTTATAAGAATTCACTACTCAAAGTGTATAATAAGCTTGATCTCATGTCAAATGGGGAACTCTTTGCTGTTCCTTCTAAAACCCTAGTGATACTTTATCATATATCAAATTTGTTTTATATTAACCTTCTAAATTATACATGAACAATAACCACCTAGTATGTTTGTGTGAATCATTTTAGTACTTTCAGAAATCCCCTTGGATTCCATTTCATATACTATTTCCATTTCATTAATAAATATTTCTATTTGTGGATGAGTCACCTGCTGCCAGTTTTTAGTTACTGACCTCTTTGCAACTGTCACCAGTAAATTCATAAGATTATGCTTGTGTTTAGACTAGATCCTAATCAATATACTACCTAGATAGAAAACATAAGATGTCAACATCAACTTATCCTCTACATGGCAGACAAAATACTCTGCAAGTTACCTTTAAGTTCCTCCAGTTTCAGCCACTCCCAAAAGACGTGGTGCCCGGTACCAAGAAACACTGCCAGGCAACACCAACATGAACCATGTACCCATGGGAAAATATAAACACTGCAACATGAACAAGTATTTATGGAGGCATTTCCAAGAGAAGAGCCTAAATCTAATGTGTTTAACTGCATTTCATTTTTTTGGATCCCACAGAAGTTGCTTGAAGACTCCACGTCTGGCACCCACTTGACCATTTTTTCCAGAGGGAAGTGAGCTGAGCATTTCTGGGCTAGGTGAGAGCCCGACGATGTATATGTCCCTGCCTGGGAATCCTGCCCTGCCATTTTATGGCAAGAGTTGGGTATTAGGGAGCTAGCTGGACCACCATTCTCTCCCTTTAGAAGACCCTCTCCCCTCTCCCCTCTCTACAGCTCTCCTGAGTTCTGCCAATGCTGTCTCCTAAGCCTGCCTCTGCATGCCAAGATCTCCTTTGCTACTGGTCAAATGCAGCATAACAAGGTGGGATCAGCAGGCCCAAACAACACTAAGTAACTTTTAGTGCTTTTGCAATGTGTCACCCTTATGACAAGCTAGACCCACTTCTGTCACCCTAGGATGGGTGAGCCTGCAGTGGCTACTATCTCATGTCCTTCCAAACCAGTTTCTACACTTTTTCAACTCAGGTCACACCTTGTTCTATAATTAGGGCTTGATCTGTGAGGATGAGATTTAATGTGTATCTTGTTGCCTGGCAAACTTTTCTTAAATTGCCTTCCAAAGTCTAGATACCCAAATGCCTCTTCCAGTCTCTGCACAGTTGCAAAGGAAACAATTTTTCTACTCATCATACCAGTCCAATATATTTTACTTATCCGACTCTCTTAGACCCATCTCCTTGTCTTTCAACAGTTAGAAACACAAAACAGTTAACTCTATCCAGGAAAATGACTTTCTTGTCCCATATTTGGTTAAATTTGAAGTGCATGGCCCCATATAACAAAAAGTGTCTTCTTGCTAATGCAAATTTAGCTTGGAATTTGGGCTAAGAATAAAATTAGTCTGATTATCCAAACTGCTCCCAATAATTTAAACTGTCTTTTCTGTGCAACTACTTTTAACTGTCCTGATGGGTCTGTATCCCTAAAGTAGACCCTGATAGGCCAGACTAGTTTCAAGACTTTCTTTGTCCATGTTAAATTGACTCTAACCATCTCACTGATGTCCAGCTTGGTGCTCCTTCACAAATGATTCCAACAGAGGTTTCTACATTGCCTCATTCTATCGCTGTGACTGTCCACATTGCCAAAATATGTAGATTGGATACATTCAGAAGCTCTATGCCCCAGCAGTGTGACAGCAGCAACTTGTTAAAAGCCACTCCAGGTCTTCCCCGCTGCCAGAAAAGAGCCATAATATACATTTCATGCTACAAAAAAACAAAACAAACACTAAATAAATAAATAAAACAAAAAAGGGAGCAGCTGAAATATTCTCCATCCTTTAGTCAAACACTAACATCAGTCCTTTCAGTTTTGCTGTTAAGCTTCTAATCTTGTCCACCATAATGTTATATTACATTGCACTGATAAGGATCAGCCATGCATTTTAAGGCATGGTTTAATTCACCAATCAAAGGTTGTGTCCACACCATTAGGCTTTGTCAATTTCACCCTCAGTGTTTGCAGTTCTAGTCATAACCTTTTAAAACAAGCACAGTACTGGTGGCATTTGTCACCATTATAAGCTTCTGTGTCCTGACAAAATCACTACAGTCTACCATGTTACTAACAGCAGTACACATTATTACTTTTAATATAAAAATCAAAGCATCCATAAGCCTTTTTTTCTTAAACTTTTAATTTTGCCTTTTGTGAGTGGATTATTTTACATTAAATTTTAAGAATAAGTAAATGCAATGTATAATGTATCGCTGGAAAACTGAATGCAAACTTGACATTCTCATATTAAGTTTGATCTGATGAAGGGCAGAAAAGCTGCATGAAAGCCTTTTTATGGTGCTGTTTTTATTAAAACCAGGTTTGGTTTTCTGAGCCATTTATGTGTAATTATGCAGTGTTTCATGTACTCGAATGGCAGGGAAGTATATTGTTTTGATTTTAACTTACAGTTGCAGTAATTAAAGCAATAATTTGTTCTCAGTGACTGTGTTACCATGCTAGGTAATCAATGAATGTGTATGCAGTGTGAGAGCACTGTCGTATGACTCTGCTGCATTATTGTTATTAAGTCTAATCATACTGCATTACTTATTTGAAGTAAAATACTCATAAGAATACTTTAGTATTCAAAAAAGTGGGATTCAGGGACAGCTGTTACTCCTTTTCTTGTTCTTCCATCACAAGAGCAGAAAAGACGTACCGGTTTGCTTCAGCAGTGATCTAAAACTCACCTTCCTGTCCTGTTTTCAAAAGTCCACTTTTAGTTGTCCTGCCATTAAGGGCTGCATTAATTTATATGTGTCCAGAAGCCTTTGAATTGTTTTCACATTACAAATATGTACACTACTATGCTTGCTATATAAAGATATCAGATTCACTATCAGAAATCAACACATATCTAATCTGCAAATAAACGGTATGAGCTGAACTAATTAAATACACACACACTGAAATTTTAGGTGACATCAGCAATAATGCAGGTTTTGCAGATAGATGTTAGCTCTACTCTTTTAGAATTGCAGAGAGAAGAAAAACACCTTGAAAGGGTGACCAATAGCTTAGAGAGCTGCGATCTCACAGTACAGCTAAGTGTAAAAACTTATTAGGATTTGTGAATTTTGAAAGTTTCTATCAGGAAAATTGCTTTTAGTGAGTGACTATTTTTAAATGCTTGCTCTGCTAAATATTTCAGAAGATATTTTTTTTCCTTAGAAAAAAATGCCCAAAATGTGTGATGCTTACCCGTACCTTTACCTGCTTGGGACATACCATGCATACATACTGTAGATACTCATGCCATGTTTCACATTAACTTACAGCTCTTTATGTCTCTAAGCCACTTTGGTGGGAGAACATCTGGCAGAATAGAATGGGGGGGGGGGTAAGAGTATGAACTGCTTGTAAGCCTTAATTTTTTGGGGGGTTTGATTCCCGTTGTCTCCACCTACATACTGCATGAGTCTGAGCAAGCAATTTCACCACGATGTCCACTTAACTCCTGTTTCACCTTTACTACCAGTTTACTCCTAGCAACAAGCAGCCATTCCTAGTAATTTTTTATCCATTTAATAGGCACATATAGAAAGTGCATTGGCCTTTTTCTCCTAACTTCCTTTGACAGGTTTACTTATACCTTTCTAAACTTAGGCAGGGTGGACTGTTTAGATAATATGATTTTATGGCTTTCTGTCTCACTCATCACCTCCACAGTCACAGAACTTGATACCATACTAGACAACATTTCCCTTAATATGTTTTATTCATTGGAAACTCTGGGTTAAATTACACACACACACACACACACACACACACACACACACACACACACACACACACACACACACACACACACACACACACACACACACACACACACTATTTTTATATAGTTCTTATGTCAGAAAGAAGTGTTAGAATAGCCTTGAGGAATATGTACTTCAAATAGTCATAAGGTTAAGGATATGACAGACCATTGTAACAAAATAATTTTAAAGGCAATCTAGCAGCAATATAACATAAGAGAGAATATGCTTTAGAATAACTGTAGGTCAATTCATCTGTTCTTGAGGTGACACGCAAACTTAATAGATGGGCAAAGAAGAAATAAAAGTAGGCAATGTGAACACTGGAAATAATGCACATCTAGAAGTAACAGTCTTGTCAGTTTACATATAGGAAAAGATAAGTTTAGCTCCAAGTCAATGTTTAGCTAGATGGAACAATAAGACCTCCTGCTATTGGTAGGGAAGTAGGAAAACATGAACTTCTAGGAAATGCTAAAAGTAAAAGTGTTCATCTGTTTATTCTTCTGCTTGAAGAGATGTTCTGTTTTTTAATACAGTAAATTCTATGGCCTGCAGACAGTTATCTGGGAATGCATGACAAGGTCTGGTGACAAAGTAAGACTGGTAATACTGGCTCATATTTTCAAGCACTATATTAGGTTGATTTCTTGTTACATGTCACTGCTTACAAGGAGTAATACAAGTAGTAGGCACATGGGCACTAGGTAACAGTACTGCCTAGTAGGCTGAGAGGGGTTCACTGAAGAGAGCTTCTTTCCACCCTGAAGTCAAAAGGCAAGCACTGTAATAATTATTTTTGTTTCTTTTTAAGGAGTCAGGTAAGTACACCCTTGGCTTGAACCCACTCAAATGATTTTATGACAATTAAAGCATTTTTTCTGCTTTGCATAGTTAACTACCTAGTGGTTTACTCATAACATTTTTCATTAACCCAGGAATAGTACCTCTGCTCATCTACCAGCCCTCATTTAATTCCCTTTTTGTATTCCCTTACCATGCCTACATGAATTTGTGTGATTCACCAAAGTACTTATTGTTTTGTCCTTATTACTTATGTTTTACATTCTTAGTGTTATTAAGCTTAATGTTTAGATGACAATAAATGTTACTCTTCTTTCCACACAAACCCTCTTTATATCCTTGTTCACAGCATTTATCCTTGATAGAACTCAGACTATATACAAATCCATAGACAGTCTTAGCAAGTAGGTTAGCACTGATAATACCCCATATCTACTGTCCAAACTTGTAATCAGGAGTAAAATACTCATTTTTCAGAAACTGTGCTCAATTCCAGGAAGAGATGGAACTCATGATTTTAATGGCAAAAGGCACCAAGCATGATATATATATATATATATATATATATATATATATATATATATATATATGTATGTATGTATCTGTTTTGCTTTTGTATGTATAATATATTTTAGATTTGATATCATCAATAAAGAGAAAACAGTTTAAAAAGGAAGTCACTGTTCCAGGAAAAGCTCTCCTGATGGATTGGTGGCTGTGGTAAAATAATAACACCTTATTTATGGCTTGTTGCACAGAGGGTGGTATATTAAAATCTAAAATAGCCATTTAGCGTAATGACATCTGCTCTAAAATGATATAGTACATCACGACAATATGCCTGTGCTATTACATTATCCCAGCCATTGATTAATGTCCCGTCTAAACACAGCATCTGTGCTTCAGAACAGGCTATTATATGCACTGCACATTAAAAATATGACCATATAACTAGCAAATATTTGAGAAACTGGAAATGTGAGGTAGGCTTGTATTAGTCAACTTTTTTTAATCTCACTGTTGCTGATTCATTATACATTAACAATTTGATTTGCAGAGTTAATGACATCATGTCATAAATATGACTTTCTGAGTTATTCTCCTGTATCTCTCTAGATATTTTGCTTGGGGGAAGGCAGAAAAACAGTCAATTTTCAGCAGTCCTTATTTACTAAAATACATCTGAAAATGTCAGCATGTGTAGCTGATTCAGGCTGCACAATTTGCCATTTAATACAATTATAATCACTTATTTTATTGCATAATTACACATTAACATGAAGCCAGTCTACACTGTAAGTATATCCTGCCAGTGTGTACTGATGCACACATTTCTTATTCCCATTGACAGTGACAAGTGTTCTCATGTTGTAACCTTGAAAGTTATAAGAGAATTATCTCTAAAGTAGTAAGGATTTTTAATATTCCAAGATAAAATAATAACACAAGGCCACCTTTTTGGTATGGTACAATACTTTTATATGGGTCTATATTACATGATCGAAACCTTAGGTTATCGAACACTTAAAGGTTGATCACGAAATATTGAACCCTTAAGATCGAAAATGGCCATTTCCACACAGGGGAACAATGCCGTTGGCCAAATAAAAAAAAAAGTTATAAACAGAAATAAAGTGGGGGGCTTCACCCCCCCCCCCCCCCACCCCTAACTACAAATTGCTCTACAGCGGAGAAAGAACAAAATATGTGTAATGGCCAAATTAATCTTTTCCCTGTGTGGAAACGGCCGTTCACAATTTTCAGACTTCGACATTTTGTGATCGACCTTTAGGTGTTCGATAACCTAAGGTTTTGATCAAGTAATAGGGAACCCTTTTATGCTACTCTCCATGCAAATGAATTTTAGTAGTTCATTACTGTTTTTCACTTTGGTAAGCAGATCAGTTGAAACAATCTAGGAAGTAACACTTACGAGTCAGTAAACCATACAGACCTTAGTCATATGTAAAATATACTGTGTTAAATGCATCCCTCAAGAAATGTATATATTTTCTCAATGGAGCTAAGGGACTGTGGCACACTTTTATTTATTCCTTCAGATAATTGCACAAATGCACTGTTCACAGGTCAACTCTTTAACATAAGGCACAAACTGACATCATTTGAATATGCATAACATAATAAAATACATCATAGATAAAATAATTATTTAGATTGATTATGCTAGAGACTGTGTGCAAATGTGTAAATATCAATCCCATCAGATGCTGATCAGAAAAAGGGGAGTACATTTTATGACCACAAATTAAGTTATATTACCTTAAAGATATAAAAGAAAATCTACATCCACTCTTGGCTGTAAGGTTTAGATTTAATTTGAAATCTCTGTGTTTATTAACTGTGGCAACCTCTGATTTGGGTTATTACTCTTTTAACTGTTCGATAAGAAACCTCTCTTAACTTCTCCCGTGATTTGTCCATCTTATTTCAAATATCCATAAGAAAAACTAAGGGAACACTGAGAGGCTACTGATTCGCAGTCCTTATTTTCAGCCCATGTTATATTGTTTCCTCATGTGGTTTAGAAAGGCACTGCAATTGTGGAAGGTGGCTTCCTCTTTCAGTTATTTCTTTAGATTCTGTCAAGTGAAAGTTGTTCATTGTGTAGCATGTTACATATCTGATATACTCAATTATGTTTGCACATGCAACACACCAGAGCCGTACTAAAGACAACTGTTAATGGTTATGTCAGTCGCACAAACATTTATTTGATTTGTTTCAGTCAATGTTGTTTCCTGTGGTTGTGCCATATAAGCTTTACATTCTGTATACATACATGTTTGTCATGGCTATACAACAGGGCTTCTATTAGTGAAGAAGATAGTGGAATATCTCACATTGTTCATCCCAAACATCTTCTTAAATAAGTACACCTTTGATATACACAAGGTATACCCTAGGACATAATAAAGGCAGTTGACAGCTTTATTTAAATAGTGTAAAACAAACCCATTTTCCATTCTGGCAATTTGAACCAGTTCAAAATTTTACTGTTACTGACCAGTGATTTCCTGATGTCTTCAAATGCAAATAGTAAATTATCAGTTGTATTTAAGTTGGTGATGTGATTGCAGGATATTAGTCTGCTCTGCCAATGAACAGCTAGATTAAATTGATGAGTTTGTTACAGAGGGCTGGCAAGGAAGGGAACGCAGTAGGACACAAATAGCCAACTTGTTTCCTGTAGAAAGGGTGAAGGATCATTCACAGCCACAGTGACCCCTAATGATTTATGGCTTATAAATCCTGTGCACTGAAGTAAATTGGGAGCACACATGCAAGCAGGTGCACTCTTATCTCATTTCAATCATATATAGCAAAGGACACCACTAGTGAGAGGTGGTGAATGAATAAAAAGTCCATCCATATGGTGTCATGACTCTGGCAGTTATGTCAAGCCACCCATTGACCCCAAGAAATTGAGTATGTAGCAAACAGGTACTATGGACTCTTGGAATTAGTGAGAAGAGTCCACAAATTATCCATTTTTAAATAGTCTGGGAGAATTGTGTCATCATAGATATGAACAAAGAAAGAAGGTAAAGGAAGAAAGCCAATGTTCCCGTGAACCAGACATACTTTGTCTCATATGTAATTACCCTTCCCTATTGTCTTACTATCCTACTCAAATCCCCTGTTTCTTTGGATTGTTCTGCTGACCTACATATCACCACTTTCTCAGCTGTTCTAGAGGACCTGCATAAATAATTTGAAGAGACATGCTTCATATATAGTGTTAATCAATGCTTTAAATAAGAACCAGGAGCAACATTCTGGCAATTTTCTATAAAGAGCTGGTACATTAAAACCAAAATAAATGGTGGAAGGCCCCTAACCCCCATATGGAAATCGGAAAGATGGCAGTGCCTCGTATGGCAGCGGCTCTCCAGCTCCTGTTGTGCACATATTTCATTGGGCAATTGTGATTTTTTTTTTCCTTGTGATGGTGAGTCATTTTTGTGTCTGTTGAGTTGCTGTATGTTGTGGCAAGATGTACATGATGCCTGTTGTTTTCCTTGATGGAAATTATTGAGAAAACATTCAGAGTGGTTGAAGTTTGGGCCTGCAGTGGTGAGCCGGGCAAATGAAGAGTGCGGAAAGCAAGAGACATGGATTATGGACAGCATTTATTTTTCACTGGAATGTGGCGGTTGGTGTTGGAAGATGGAAATGGTCTGGATTGTGGTTTGCAAGGGTCGGAGGTGTCAGTTGGAGAAACTTTGGACTTGGTTGCTGCTGGTGACAGTGATGGATATTTGGGCCTGCAGGTAATGGTGGTTGAAATATATGGGGTTGGAAGGAAAAACTTTGATTTGGAAGCTGCTGGTGATGGAGTGGCAGTTCAGGCCTGCAGGTAGTGGTGGTTGTATGTTGGTGGTGTTGGAGGAAAGTCAGAGGAAAATCTGGGATGTGCTGTTGATGGTGATGCATGGGAAATGAATTGTGTTTGGTTTACAAAGCTTCTCGGTCTTCGGTTTGTTCTTTTCACTGTTGCTGTATGTGTTATTTGTTGTTGTTTCATGTTATTTGTTGTTGTGTTTCTGACTTTATGTTCATGAGCTTGGAGGAATGAAATTTCGTTCAGCTGATACTTGTATCACTGAATGACAATAAAGTTACTATGCTATGCTATTCTTTCTGGTCTCC